>NC_132782.1:116778404-117081434 GCF_048418805.1 Vulpes vulpes
GTTGGGGTCCCTGTCGGGGTCCCTGTCGCAGGCTCCACAGCCTCCTGATTTCCATGTGACAAGCAGGTGGCAGCCCGAACACTTCTCCTAATTACCTCAGAGCCCCTGGGCTTCGACAGAGCCCAAAACAGGTCGGACTGTTATCAGACACACAAATTGTCCTACAAATTATTTTTACTTGTTTTATCGAAGCTTCTGGCAGTCACCCAGGGCAAACTGCTCCTGACAGGCCCTGGCGGGTCCTGATGGCTGCTCTCCTTGGATTTTCCCCACCAGCTCCGTTCTTGACCCCCCCTCCGTCCCCCCATCCTGAGGGCCCAGAGCCCTGCAGCAGCTTTGGCTCTGTCCTCGCTCCCACCACTCAGCTGCAGCTCAGACCCTTTCTCAGCCAGACTCCTGCAGCAGTCGCTCTCCTCTGGGCCTTCAGAGGCAGCTTCCTGAAATGCCGGGTCGCCCCAGCCCACTGCCTCCTGGAGAGAGCCCATGGCCCTCGCCAGATGCACAGCGGCTCCTCCACTGGGTGCCTCCGTTCCCCAGCCTCAGCTGCCAACTCTCCCCTCCCCCTGCATGAAGCCCTCCCCAGCTTCTGCCTACTGAAGCTTCCAGTCTTTGAAGAAGCAGCTCAAGGTCCACTGCCTCGCCTCTGACACATTCCGTGATGTTCTAAGTGGGGATTAGTGCACCTTTCTTTCCCCTACTCGGCACGCAACTGGTAATAAATACTCTTTCACACTTTTACCATTTGGCTTTCTAGTATAGCTACTTGCGTGCATCTCTGATTCCTCTTCTAAACAGGGAGCTCCTGGGGGCGCCTGGGGGGCTTGGTCGGTTAAGTGTCTGCCTTTGGCTCAAGTCATGATCCAGGGTCCTGGGATTGAGCCCTGCACTGGGCTCTCTGCTCTGCAGGGAGCCTGCTTCTCCCTCTCTCTCCCTCTGCCTGCCACTCCCCCTGCTTGTGCTCTCTCTCTCTCTCTGTCAAATAAATAAATAAAATCTAAAAAATTAAAACAAACAGGGACCTCCCCAAAGGCAGAAACCAAGGTGCACCCAGCTTTGCATCTACCCGCCACTGCCTCAGCTCAGCCCGTGTCTGCCACATACAGGATAGAACAGGGTCCGCACGGATGTTGCAGGGTCCCTGCCTTCTCACCCTCCAAGAGCAACTTGCTTCCCCTGTTGAAATCCTACCCGCTGCATTCACCTTGAAACAGAGGCAGGGGTGAAAGGCTAACACAATTGACCCAGATACATCTAAACCTACTAGGTGTCTGGCTGCCCCAACCAGGGCCGCTAATCTGGTGCAGCCCTACTTTCCCCATGTGGGAAAGACCCCAGAACCTGGAAGCCAGCTTTCTGTTCTGTAATCATCTGTAAAATAGGAAACAGTGCTTACCCACCAAATGCATCTGGTAACCACATGGGTAGAAAGAGAAAGAAAAAGAAAAGTTTATCGGGAATTCAAATAAACAGAATGGTCATTTCTGACTCCATTTCATAGATTTTTCAGGTTTGTGTTTTGGTCTCCCACTTATATCTCAAATAATACCATTTTTGGCTCTGCAAGACCAAATCCTCATGTATTACTGTTACATGTGCTCAATAAATATATGAAGGAATTGAGTGAGTGGATTAATGAACGGATGCATTTTAAAGTTCCCAAATTTTCCATAGTCTGATAGAATTTCCCAGCTCCAAAATTTTTCTATTTTCTGATGCAATACTCTGATCCCAAGAGGACATGATGCCCCAAAGTTGCCCCAAGTTGCAGTTTATTTTTTAATAAGGTCTTTATTTATTTATTTGACACACAGAAAGCACCAGCAGGGGCAGAGGGACAAGTAGACTCCATGCTGAGCAGCGAACCTGAGACAAGAAGGGGCTCAATTCCACGACCCTGAGATCATGACCCGAGCTGAAACCAAGAGTTGCACACCCAGCTCAGTGAGCTACCCAGGCACTCCCCTGAAGTGGCAGTTTCAAGCAAAGGTAAACTAAGAAGCCTGGCCAGCATTCACTGACGGTTTGCCTCTTATAAAGGATCTACTCCTTGTGCCTCACTTTCTCCATTGTGTGGACAGGGTCCATCTTAACCTCAGCGAAATAAACCCTAGACAGGCACGGTCTCAGCACAGAGCATTCTGTGAGGCTGGTGAGACCATTCCAAACAAGAACCTACTGGCAAAAGAGCCAGGAGAACCTTCTGCGGCCTGTGTCACCTTCCTGTTGCATTTGCAGACTTGTTCTCTGCAGTCGGTATTTCTGTTTTCTTAGTCAAGGAGGAAGGGAAGCAGGAAAAGGGGCAGATGGTCCAGAGGGGGAGGAACTGGCATGGGAAGATGTGGGTGGGGCTAGTGCAAACAAAATCTTTTGGTTCAGTTTGACCATTTCATGTGAGGGGGAAAGGCACGCCCGGTGGGTGTGCAAGCAACATGGTGCAAGCAGCACCATGGCCGCCCCACAGATGCATTAACCCTGTGCCAGAATTTAGGTGCTAAGGGAACTTCGGAAGTCAGAGGAGGGTGTAGCAGTAAACAACCACCACAACACACAGGAGATACTTCTTGAGGGCTGGCTCTGTACCAGCCACTGTGGGGAGCAGACATCGTCTCCTTAAATCCTGCCCATAACTGTATGGGGTTGGTTCCACAATTATTCCCATTCAACAGATGAAGCAATAGAGGTTCGAAGGGATTAGTTACCTAACTTCATTGAACTTAAGATCCTTTGATGTTGGCACTTTCTTGAACTTAGCAAACGGGGTTGGTGGAACGTTTTCACCTGACCAACAGCCATTTAGAAACACCACTGAAAAAAAAAAAAAAAAAAAGAAACACCACTGATTGTACATTGTGCCCTGAATTTAAGATGTGACAACATACAGAAAAATGCATCTTGGAATTGATGAAGTAGGGAACTGTTGCATAGATATAAGTCAAACACAGGAGTGCACACCAGCACAGTCTGACTCTGGGATCTGAGAACACTAGCGCAGAAAGATGGGTTTTGGAGCTAGGGAAGCCTGGTTTGAGTCCTGCAGCTACTTACTAGCTGTGAGTCCTATACAACCTCTCATGGTCTCAGCTTCTGGATCTGAAAAGATGGAGAAGGCAGCCCCCATCTCACAGAGTCATCATGAGGATAAAATAAGACAATGCAGATGACACATCAAAAACTGGCACCAGGGACGCCTGGATGGCTCAGCAGTTGAGCATCTGCCTTTGCTTCAGGTCATGATCCCAGGGTCCGAGATCGAGTCCCACATTGGGCTCCCTGCATGAAGCCTGCTTCTCCTTCTGCCTGTGTCTCTGCCTCCCTCTCTGTCTCTCATGAATAAATAAATACAATCTTAAAAAAAAAATGGCATCAGCCACCTCTTCATGTGAGCATGTGGGAGAAATGGGCTTGACCAGGTTTGGAAGCACAGCTGCCCACTGTGCATCGTCAGGGCACCAGAGTGTGACAAGCACGTGAATGCCCGAGGATGCAGGATGTTGTTGGGGGATGTAGGTCCTGGTGCTCCAACTCACTGCCCGCTTCCTTCATCCAATGTTTACTGAACACTATGTGCCATGCCAGAGCAAATAATGCACCTCCCTTGTGTGATTTATATTCTAGTGTAAAGTGAGATATAAAAATCAGACAAATGTATAATTAATACTGTATATATAGACACATACCTATAGTATATATATAGATAGCACATAAATATGTACTGAATGTGAGGGGATGAAGTGAGTGAGACAAAGATGCTATAAAATATAGAGGGAAGAGGAAAGCACACTCTGATTAAGACCTGACAGAGTGAGGGGGTCCCTGGGTGGCTCAGCGGTTTGGTGCCTGCCTTCAGCTCAGGGTGTGATCCCAGAGTCCCGGAATTGAGTCCCACGTCGGGCTCACTGCATGGAGCCTGCTTCTCCCTCTGCCTGTGTCTCTGCCTCTCTCTCTCTCTGAATAAATAAATAAATCTTAAAAAAAAAAAAAAGACATGATAGAGTGAGAGAATGAACCATGTAAATATCCTGAGAAACCATTCAGGGCAGAGAGAATAGGAGGTGCAAAGGCCCTGAGGCAGCCTGCTTGGTGAGTATAAGGACCAGAAAGAAGGGCCTGGGCCTAGAGCATCCTAAGCAAGGGAAGAATGGGAACTGCTGGCAGGAAGACAGCTAGACTCCAGAGCAGGCAGGACTTGCAGGCCATGGAAAGGCCTAGGTTTCCTTTCAAGGCT
Source organism: Vulpes vulpes (assembly GCF_048418805.1). Classification (NCBI taxonomy): domain Eukaryota; kingdom Metazoa; phylum Chordata; class Mammalia; order Carnivora; family Canidae; genus Vulpes; species Vulpes vulpes. The sequence goes on from NC_132782.1 coordinate 116,782,630, forward strand.
AACAGGAAGTGTTAAGTTTTTGAGCAGGGGAGTCATGTGACCCAACTGTTTTTAAGGAGATCTATAGGACAAATACAGAAACAGGAGGGGTAGGTAAGAGGTGATGATGGTGACCTGAGCCAGGTTGGTGGGTAAGGTTTAGGTTTAAAAGAGAGAGGGAAACAGAGGGCCCCAGGATGCTGAAGAGCACGCCAGGCCCCAGGCAGGGAGAAGATCCATGGGACCGTCCCAACTGGAAAAAGATACTAGTTTCTTAAATCAGATGTGAAAATAAAACGTCTAGGAGCAACAAGCAAAAACCTCACTACTTTATTTCCTCATCCACAGGTGGCTCATGGTGGTAACAGATGGGTCCTCACAGTATCTGCCCAAATTCTCTGACCTGGATTTTCTTAAAGCCACTATTTTGTCTTGTTTCATGGAGAGACAGAGGGAACCAAGGGGGTCCAATTACCTGAGTTACCCACCAGACTGCTGAAGAGCACTTGAAGGAATAGTGATCAGAAACCCTTAATTACAGTCCCAACATGATGTCTCTTTGGAGTGATGATGTCCTGGGAGTGAGAAGGGTTTTGCACTCATTTCCTCACCAGCCCTCAGTGCAGTTTTGTGGAGGGGTTGGCAGAGAAGTGCTCCTACTGGGAACAGGTAACAGGACAGCTGAGATCACACTGAAGGGAGCAAGTATTTTTAAAGACTTATTTATTTATTTGTTTGAGAGAGAGAGAGCAGGTGCATGAGCAGGGCGAGGAGCAGAGGCAGAGGGAGAGAGAGAATCCACAAGCAGACTATCTGCTGAGTGTGGGGTTCAATCCCATGACCCCAAGATCATGACCTGAACCAAAACCAAGAGTCAGCCACTCAACTGACTGAGCCATCCAGGCGCCCCAGGAGTATTTTTGAAGACCTGCTCTGCTTACATATATTATGTATCCCAAAAAAAACTTGGGATAAAAGAAAGTAATTCTTACTTTACAAACAAAGAAGCCAAGGCTAAGGAAAGATAACTATCAGGTACAAGATTACCCTGCCATGAAGTGTAAGAGTGGGGATTCAAACTGTGATCTCCCAAACTCTGAAGGCCATTTTCTTTCTGATACACTGGTGTTTTCCAATCTTTTGTATGTCATAACACACAAAGGAGAGAACACAGGTATGGCACGCTGGGGTAAATGGAGGAGGCCGTACCACTCTAGGCCACTCCAGGCTACTCCACGAGATGAAGGCATCATTATTTCTGGGCCACATGCTACCCACTGTGGCACTGGTGAGGAGATTCTCCAATGTGCTATGCTGCACTGCAAAGCGATACACTTGAATCTCATTCAGCAAGTCAACAGTGAGAAGAGTCCATCTATCACCATTTCTCCCTGAAGTTAGGAGCTTCTTCATTTGGCCAGGTCCTTTCCGAAAGCCAACAACATAATGCAAGCTGGGGAACTTAAGGATATTCCTTCCAGCTGCTCTAAAGGAGTCCCCAAATTCCTAGCAGGCAGGTCATCTCAGTGGTGTGCCAGGACCGTGGACAGCGCCCACCAGGCCATTCTGGAAGCTGATGCTGGGTTGCACATGCTCTCCTTCCGTTGCCCCCCACCCCCCACCACCAGGGAAAAGAAGGTCCACATCATCACTGAATACTCACCTGGCAGCACCTGGTGGACACACTCCAGCAGGTAACTGTTCACATTCCTTGAAAGGTAGCTTTATCAAACAACGCTCCTGATACGGAGTCGGATTTAAAACTACAAGAGCCCAGGAGTCTTTAATTAAAGAGAAAATGCAACCAGCAGGAATTTGGGGGCATGGACCAACAGATTCTATTTGCGAGTAAAAGAATAGGTGGCAAATTAGTAGCGCACAGAATCCAGAGGAAATTCTAATTAAACCAGTAATTAGAAATGATGGAGTACAGTGAGAGGCAACTTGTTATCTACAAATGAACCCTGAGTAGCTTTGGAAGATCAAGCAGCAGCTCAGTGGGACAAATGCAGCAGGTGAGATAACCCCAGGGCCCAGGAGCTGGGGCATTATCCTCCTGCCCATGCCTGCCCCACCTTCATTTCATATGAGGCCCCAGAGTAAAAGCAGGGCTTTAAGTGTCAATTCCCAAGTTGGAGACTCAGGTTGCCCAGGACTTGCCTGGACCCAGAATCATTCTGCAACAAAATATACCTGGTCATGAACATGAGAATAATGCAGGACAGCAATCTATCTTGCATCTGAGCTTATGTTCTTACCTGTAAGTTTTTTGTACTCAGTGAATATCTAGGTTTTTCTTTTTTTTAAATAACTGGATTTATCCATAGTTGAAATTGAACAATGTTTTAATATAAGTAATTACTCATGGGGGTGGGGGATGGGGGAATTTTAATTTTCATTTTTAAATATTTTATTTATTTATTTATTTCTTCATGAGAGACAGAGAGAGAGAGAGAGAGGCAGAGACACAGGCAGAGGGAGAAGCAGGCTCCACGCAGGGAGCCCGACATGGGACTTGATCCCGGGTCTCCAGGATCCCGCCCTGGGCTGAAGGCAGGCGCTAAACTGCTGAGCTACCCAGGGATGAATTTTCAAAGGAATATGTCTGCACAAAATGGCTGCCTGTGGAACTAGGGCTTCTGGAAGAAGTCTTTGTGTCCTCTGGGGGGGGTGGGATGGGGGACCATTAATACTCACACTCCAATTATCCACCCGCACCTACAGGAACTTCCCCAAGATCAATGGAGGCTTGGAGATACCAGGCAAGATAGGACAATGCAAGCCTGTTTTTACCAGGGCTGGTGATTTCTCAGAGAGAGAAGAGACGAAGAAGCAGGAAGAATTAGATGCCAAGTTCCCCAGAGCAGCCTTGGATTCCAGTGGCAAAGCCCCAGGGGTGAGGACAGTGGTCTCTCCAAGGGATAAGACTAGGAGGCAAGCAGCATCCCTCTGAGCAGCCCAGGCCAGCAGCTGCTGTAAATAACCTTGGAGGGTTAGCAGTTTTGCTCTGGGGTCTGGGGCCTCACCAGAAACTGCTGCAAATCCCTGGCAAGCACTCTTCCAGCAGAGAAACCTGACACACCAGAGCTCCCACCAGCGCCTGGCTGTCCTTGATTCTGCAGATGCAGAAATCCTCAGGGCATCATCCAACCTGCTCTGACTCTTTCCTCACTGCTTCCAGCACCAACCCCTGACTTGGATGAACTTTAAGGAATGAGGTCAGGAGTGGTAGACATTGGGAAGAAAAAGACAGACAGGACAATAAAGCACCACAGTGGAGTCTGGGACCCACCTGCCATCACAGAACATATTCCCCAAACCTTGGAAGTTTAGGTATGTTCACTGTCTACCAAATTCCCATTAGTGGAGGCTCATTTCCCCCTTCCTTGGGGCACAAGCTTAAAGAACTGGACCCATGCACTTAGATCACCTCGTTTGGATAGATCCCTAGGTAGCCAGCAAATATTTATGAAGGACTTAACGTGAAGACATGTCACTTGAGTGGTTAAGAGCATAAAGTTTGGTTCTGATGGACCTGAGTTCAAATTCTTGGATGCCACTCACTACCTGTGTGACCTTGGGCAAATTATCAAACCTCTCTGAACCTCAAGTCCCACATCTGTCAACTGCAGAGAGCGATATCCATCTCCTGGGATCATAGTGAAGATTAAATGAGATGGTATATGAATAAAGCACTTAGCACAGCACGGGAGCCTCAGTAAGAACCTGGATATTATCACTGTGTGCCCGGCATGGCGTGAGCTGCAGCCACTCCTCCTAAAAGCACACCAAGTAGGCCTTTACGCACAGGTCACTGGCCTGCCTGTCTAGGGTGGCGCACTAATACAGATCCACCTGTGGTATTGTGCTTCTGACCTCTGGAAGTCTGGGACACTAGGTTGGGGAGGGTGATGTGAAAGGACTTTGTGGAGGCTGAGTGACAGTCTTTTCCCAGCCTGGTGCTCCAGATGTTTGGCTGTGAGAACTTCTTGCTGCCCAGCTTAGGAGGGAGCGATAACTCAGATCTGCTTCCAGGAAGAAAGCGCAAATCCATCTTCCCTTGAAACTATTTCTGCTACTTAGCTTAGCAGCCTTAAAGGGATTGCTGACAGAACTGCCCTGCTGCAGCTAACGTGGACAGGAAAGGAGCACGAGGGGAGGGGAGGGGAGGGGAGGGGCAGGAGCCTGCTTCTCCAGAATCCCCACATCTCTGAAATTTGCTCCCACCTCCAGTGGGGGAGGGCATTGATCCAGGGTGCGTGTACCCCACCCCCCCGCCAACATACACACTGTCAGCAGTAGCCCGGAGTCTCTTTTGCTGCACTGGGGATGCCCTTATTGCCTTCGCTCTTGAGGCACATGCATCTTAGCTCAGCACCAAGTCTAACATGTCACAGAAAGAAAGAGCGAGGGGCCAGGATCCCTCAGGGAAGGCAGGAGACACACTTCTTTCCTCTCCAGGATGGTTGCCATGAGGCTTCCAACTCCATGATGGATAGGACAGGTGTGGGGGAGGATGGCAAGATCTGATCCAAGGGCAGGGGACCCCTGAAGTCCACCCAGCAAATGCCACAACTTGAGAGCAGACCACAGCCAGGCACGATGCTAAGGCATCAAGGTCTGTGTGGGAATCTCCCCCCAGAGCTGTTGCAGACAGCCAAGGGCACCCATCAGGCCCAGCGTAGCTCTGCCCGCCACTACACAGCCTCTACGCAGCCCCCCCATGACCCCGCTCCTACTGAGGAGACCTGAAGGCTGGGCAGAGGTCAGTCTGAGCTGAATTATGGGTCCTTCTCAACCACATGTGAAGCCCTGACACTTTCATTTGTCTCCACACCCTCTCTAACACCAAGGCACAAGGGCAGGGAGAGAGAGAACCACCACTGGTTAAGAGCCATAAAGAAAGGGGTGAAGGATCAACATTTTGGGAGCATCTGCCAGGTGTCCAGCCCGGGCTCAAAATAAGCCTGAGGAAGCACCGTAGGCTATCTTATAACTGAGGGAACCAAGGCTCCAGAGGTAAAGTGACTTGCCCAAGGTCACTGGCACATGGCGGGGCACTGGGCCCACCTCTGACCACAATCGCAGCCTCTCCTCCAATCCCTCCACCCCAACCTGGCTCTGGTTCCCTTTCCTGTGAGGTCAGAGTTCCAGGACTCCTGCCCAGGAGCCAGGGAGCCTGTGCTCACTCTGAACACTTGCCCACTTCTAGTCTGTGACCCCAAAATTCGGGGAGCTCTGGGCATTCCTGCTGGCAAAGAACTCCACTGAACTCACGAATAGCTGATACACAACTCTGTGTGTGACTCAGGCCAAAGGAACTCACTCCAGTCAGAGTTGATGGGCACGATGTGCCTCCTGCACTGAGTCACTCACTCTCCAGGTGGAGCTGCAACTCACCACCTACTTAGAGCTACAGCTGCTTGGTTAGAGAAAAAGGCAGCAGAAGAGCCGAAACCTCTCGTGGTCCCAGGGGATAGGCCACAGCCAAGGACAATCAGGTGTGACCTCAAAGCCCTTCCTGCTTGGGTGATGGGTCCACCCCACTGGACCTGGGATAATGTAAAGCACAGCATGAAATATAAGAATCCTTCACTGTTAACGTCAACACTCTGTGACCTTGTTCTCTAGACATCAATCCGTGTGTCTAGGACAGCCTAATGGGCTCCAACTAAAGTTTTTGTTGAATTTTTTGGGAAAATATTTTGTTGAATATTTAAGGATTTTCTTAGCTCCTGGAAGTTCCTTTTAAGGACAGTGCCCTCACAAGGATCTTCCTTCTCTGTCCCACTGCCCTGTCTCCCCAACCCAACCCGCCTGCCTCACTGTCACAGCTGGACTGCCTCCAAGGTAGCCCTGGTTAGAAATTTCCGAATTCCTAAATATTTTTCAAAGAAGGAAAGGAGAATGGGGTTTAAAAAAAAAAAAACATTTTTTTTTTTTTACTCCACTTGACAGCGACGGGGTCCTGTAAGGTGAGCGGCCTTGGGATTTCTGAACACTAGCAGCCGCGGCCGGCGGGGCCCTTGGAGCTCTACCGCGCCAGGCTCCTTCCCGGCGGCCCGGGGCCGCGGCCCTCCGCAGGCGGCGCACGCGGGGCGCGGGGAGCCGCGAGGCCCAGCCTGGGGGGCGCCCTCCGCCCCGCGCCCCGCGCCCCGCGCTCGCCCGTCGGCCGCTTCCCGGCGCGCTTCCCCGGGGGAGGGCTCCCCGCCGGCTCCAGCTCAGCGGCGGCCGCCCGGTGCGGCGCTCCCCAAGGTCGCGGGGTCCCCGCGGGCCCCCACGCCGCGCCCCGGCCCGCCCCCGCCCCCGCCGGCCTCCTGCGGCTCCGCGCGGTGGCCGGGGCTCCCGGGGCTCCCGGGGCTCCCGGGGCGGGAGGAGCGGGCCGAGCGCCGGCCGGCGCGGCCTCCGGGGGCCCACCTGGCGGCGGGGCCGGCGACTCACCTGGCGGCGGGGCCGGCGACTCACCTGGCGGGCGGGCGCCGTCGCGCGGACTGGCCGCGCGGCAGCCGGGAGGGAGGCCGCGTCCCCGACGGCGGCGGGCGCAGGTCCCTCCCGGGCGGCCCGAGGGCGGCGGCGGCGGCGGCGGCGGCGGCCGGGCTGCGAGGGGACCCCGGGCCGCGCGTCCGCGCACGCGGCTCTGCTCGCTCCTCGCCGCCTCCTCGCCGCGGGGCCCGGATCCGCCCGCCGCGCGCTCGAGCCCCCGGGGACGCGGGGCGCGGGGCCGCGGAGCGCGTGGGGTGCGGTCGCCCGCGCCGAGGGCCGCCCTCCCTGCGCCCGGGCCGCGCGGGCTCTGCGGAGCGGAACGCACCGAGCGGGGCGGAGCGCGGCGCGCACGGTTCCCTCGCTTCCCGAGAGGCGGCCCTGGCGGCGGGGCGCCGTGACGCAGGCCTGACTCACGCGCGGGCCGCGTCAGTGCGAGGCTCCGGGGCCGCGAGCGAGGCTCTGATGGCCGACGACGCAGGCTGGGCGGGGGGAGCGCAGGGAGGGGGAGAGGGGGCGGGGAGGGGAGAGGGGGCGGGGAGGGGGGCGGGGAGGAGGGCAGGGGGCAGGGGGCAGGGAGAGGAAGGGGGGGCAGGGAGAGGGAGAGGCGGGCGGGGACGGGGGCTAACCCCGAGCGGCCTCCCGAGGCCCCCGCGGGACCCAGACCCTGGGGCAGCACCACCAGGGCTCCCATCCTCAGAGAGGAAGGCGCCCCGAGGGCCAAAGGCCTTCTTTCTTGGCGTTTCCAGGAGCAGCTCCGTGGCCTTCCTCCGTGAACTCTGCCCCAGCCAAGGCCGTAGGCCCGGTCCTAGACACTTCCCCTCCGGGCCCCTGCAGCGCCTTCTCCACAGCGCGGCCCCCAGCACCACCGTCCTTCCATCCTCCCTCCCTGCAACAGCCTTCCCAGGGCAGATGAACTTCCATACAGTTCCGCTGAGCTCCTCCTGCATGCCGTGGGCAGCGGGGACTGAGGATCACGGAGCCGTGGCGGAACCTCTGGGACAGGCAGAAGGGGCCTACCTAGATAGTCCCAATACCAGGCGGAAGGACCGGGGAACCATACAAGATGGGAAAATTGGAGGATGACCAAAGGAGAGGACAATTCTGACCAGGCTCTGAGTAGGCCTTGGGGAAGCAAGCTGGGATGCTAGCCTCAAAGGGTGGACAGGACTCCAAGAGACGGAGAGCGGGAAGGCTGGTGCTTGTGGAGGGGAGAGTGTGACAAGGACAAAGTTGCCACAGAGTGGAGAAGGTGTGCAAGGGACCACTGCCTGGGTTGGAGGGGTGGGGCAATAGGGGTGAAGTTAGGGAGGTGAGAGCCATCCTCCCCAGCCGTGGAGGGCTGTATGGGGAGTCTGGGATGAGTCCTCTCTGCTCTAGAGGACCTTGGTGTTAGAGACCAGGGGGAGGTGGAGGCGGTTTCTCAGTTGTCCTACTGACAGGCAATAGGACCATTGCCACAAACTCTGAAGGCCAAGATTTTACCTTTGCAGTCTAAGGACTGAGCCTGCCGCCGTTTCACGGACGCTGGCAGGAGCCGTGAGACTCCAGGACCAGAGACAAAGTGCTTCATCAGCTGTGGTGCAGCAGGCAGCAGGAGCTTCACTTTCAAATCAGCTTCCCTTGACCCCCAACTCCCATGGGAAGGACTGGGTCCTGGTGATCCTGCACACACTGAGGAAGTCTAAGTTTAGAAACCCCAATCCTTTACAGTGGGCTGCAAGCAAACCTGCCAATCTTTGCCCTGGAGAGAGACCTTATCACCCTAGAGAGCAAACAAGCCCATCCTCCCTTCAGAGACACTGTACCTTCCGAAGCTGTTCACTACGCAGATATCCTCCAAAAGATAGTCTGGAGCAAAAAGCCTTCAGTGCCTCTGCCCACGAGACCTACAGAAATGTGAGACTCCCCTGGAGAATTATCTCCCAAAGGACATCTATCTTTTCAACAGCTACTGAGAGTTAGCTGGTGTTTGCCTGGTGCTCTTCTAGGCCTTGAGGATGCAGCACAGAGCAGGACAGATAATGATCCCTTTCCTCAGGGAGCTTACATTCAAGTGCACGCATCCAGCAGCACGGAGTGGGGTGAAGGGGCCTGGCAGGAAGCAGCAAGTGATACAGGAGACATGCGAGGTGAACAAACAGGATGCTACAGCAGACCTGGTGGGGGACGTGAGAAGAGATGGCGTCAGAGACAGGTGGTTTTAGGGCAGGGGAACTCAAGGGCCGGGACTGTGCTAATGGAAAGGATAGGACTTCGGACCTTACGGACCTGTTTCCTTTCATCCTGACTCCCATTTATTACAGACCTTGAGCAAGCAACATCACATCTCTGAGCCTTAGTTTCCACATCCGTAAAATGAATAATACATACCCCGTAAAGCTGTTATGATGCTTAGATGAGATGATTTTTTTTTAAAAGATCTGGTATTACATCTGATCTGTATGCTTAATAAATGATGGTTATTAGTGGTATTATTAGATTATTGTAATATTATTAATCAGGACAGGGAATCTCAGAAGAGGAACAGATTTGAGGAGCAGTAGGGAAGAAGGTAATGAGATCGTGGATTTGGGACATATGGAAAATAAAGTGCCGGTGGGATATCAAGACGATAACTGGAAGAGGTCTTTGCTCCTCTGCCCGTATATCACATCTGCCCAGTAAAGTGCCAACCTTGAACGACCTCGATACTTGGTTTCTCTATGCCAAGTTCTCCAGAGAAAACATACTAAGGGGGACACAGGTGTCCCTCTGCTTTCACGATTGCTAACCTCAAGTGGGCTCTCATGTGGCACAACAGCCTTCCTAGGATTCTCTGGTCAACTCACTTCTCCGCTCTGTTGGAGGCCACTCCGGCCGTCTCCATTCTTACAAGCACCCACACTGCTGTCCCCCACCCCACCCCACTGGTCCCTGCCTTGCTTCGGCCAGAAGCCCCCTTGGTTCTCCACTGCCCCCGTCTGCACCTACATTTGCACCTGCCCTCTCCCCCTCCTTCCTGATCAGCCTCCACCTGCCCACCGGGGGTCCCCTGGCCCCATCCTTCCCGAGGGCCTCAATCACTGCAGGTTATGCCTTCTCTCCTGTCTTATCAACATTTCCCTTTCTGCTGGATCCTTCCTAGCAGCTAGCTTCCTTTTACAAAGTCACTAAAGCTCCCATCCCCACCTTCTCATTTTCTCCCATGCACCCTGCTTCCATTCCCCTCATTCTCCACTTGCTCCTCTACTCACCTGTGCCCATGATGCTGCCAGATGGCTTTCTCTTGCTAAGGTCACAAGGGACCTCTATGTCGCTAAATCCATGGAAAAATCTCCATGTCCTCATCTCCCTGACCTCTCTGTGATACTTGTCTTAGCTGCCCTCTCCTTCCTTCTAGCACTTGCTTCCCAAGGCCCCGCATTCCCCCATATTCTTCCTACCCTTCTGGCCACCCCTTGGTTTCCCCTGTTGACCTCTTAGCGTTGGACCTCCCAAAGCCCAAGCCTTTTCACCCTCTGTACCCCTCTCCTAGACCATTTCCCAGACCACTGACTCCCACCTTTACACTTCCATTCCAGACATCCTTCTGAATGTCATATACTCAACCTCTTACTCCACCTTTCCACTTGACTCCCTCAGAATCACCGCCAACACAGATGGGCAAGAAATAAATTCAACATTCAAAGTTCTACCCTGTAAATAGCCCATAGTTCACTTCTTGCTCTTCTTCTTCTAGGCCTCCCTGGCTCCATGAATAGTTGAGCCAGTCAGAAACCCAAAAATCATCCTTGGAGCCTCCTCTTTCTCACTTCGTTGTGAAATCTGCCACTAATTCCTGGAGATTTCATCTCCTAAGTACCTCTAGAATCTGGCCACTTCTCTTTCATTCTGCTGCCATGACCCTAGTCCAGACCAGAACAGTCACTCACCTGGACCCTCACCATCATGTCCTGTTTCAAAATCCAGTGTTGCTCCCTTTTTCCACCTGGCAACGGCATGATCTTTTAGAAGTCCAGATATGATCACACTCTCCTCAAGCTTGCAGAGTTTGGCCCACATCTTCAACACATCCTTCCAGGCCCTTCTTCAGCCCTAGCCTCATTTCACACCTTCCCCCATGGCCTTCCCCACAGCCCACTGCCTGCTCTGACCTTCTCTTGGCTCTCCTACACACCCACTCCTTCCTGACTTGGTCTGCAGCCATGTCCCCTCTCTGCCAGAGAGCCTCTCAGTCCCCTCCTCCTCTTCCCTCACTCCCTACTTCCCCACCCAGTTCACCTCAAACCCTAATTCTTCACACCTCTCTTGACCATGGAGAAGGATTCGATCAATCTCCCAGGTAGACATTTCTTCTCCTTTGGTAGCCCCTTTCATGATTGTAATTCAATGCTTAATGGTGTGACCTGGCTGCTGAGTGATGGTCTCCCTGGCTGATGGGTAAGCTCCACGAGGGCAAGACCATGTCCATCTTCACCACGGAGTGGACTCTCCATAAGAATTTGCTGAAAGAATAGATAATGCGTGGTTAGAAATATGGGTGTAAAGTCCAGGAGAGAGGGCTGGAGACACAGACTTGGAATCACGAGCAGAAAGCAGGTGCTGAGGGGAACCTGGGTGGCTCAGTGGTTGAGCGTCTGCTTTCAGCTCAGGTCATGATCCCAGGGTCCTGGGATCGAGTCCCACATCGCGGGCCCCGCAGGGAGCCTGCTTCTCCCTTTGCCTGTGTCTCTGCCTCTCTCTGTGTCTCTCATGAATAAATAAATAAAATCTTTTAAAAAAGAGAGAGAGAGAGAAAGTAGGTGCTGAAGTGGAGGGGAAGGACAGCCCTCCAGAGGAAGCATGTAGAAGACAGTCAAGAGGACAGAACATAGGGGGCTGTGTCTGATTCTGCTGGGCAGGAGGAAAGAAGACAGAGAGGAAGAGTCAAGAGGTGAGAAGACAATGTATGTCACAGAAGAAAGCGTTTCCAGAAGGAAAAGGCAGTCCACAGTGTCAACATCTGCAGCGAAGTGAAAGATTACGAAGCCCAGAAGGTATCCCTGATTGAAGGCTCCGACATGGAGAGGGGAAGGATGGCTTCCACCAGGAAGTCTTCCTGAACCCTCCGACTGTCAGTGGCCACCTCCCCTCTGAACATCTGGAAAACGGATTCTTCCTTTCCAGACCTAACAAAAGATATTTAAAGTCTGTAGTATAACATTTTGAGGTAAGATTATTAGTATCCCCTGCTCACTCCTAGAGGAACTCAGGTGTGGTGTCCAAGTCATACAGTGAAGTCCCTCCCAGGTCCAAAGTCCTTGCTCTCAATCTTGACATTAGGGCCTTATAATGTAGGCCTCCTTTCACATGTCTATATCTTGCCTCTCAAATAAGAGTGTAGCTGCACGTAGAGCAGGGACCTACCTCTTCCTATTCCTCTTCATCTCTCCATATCTCGAGTCTCCCTGCCCCAAAGGATTTACACATAATAGGTGTTTGGTCAAACTTTACACACTGCGAAGCCCTGTCAAACAGAGTGGGTCCAACCCAGTGACCTAATCCATTCTTCTCAATACTGGTCCTGCTTGGAAGAGGAGACATATTTACCGGTTCAACTCCCCTCCCCAGCTTTTCCTCTTCCACCCAAGCCTGTCTTCCTAAAAAGAAAGACACTGAAGTAATGCTCCTAATTTTTATTTCTGTCTACGTGAATCCAAGGAAACGCTACACCCAGAATCATTAAGTAGTAAGATGTAGGAGGAGGTGCTGGCCATGGCTTTTTCCAGGACACAGGGAAATGGCCCAGATTGTAATTCACTTAAATTGTTTGTGTTTCGGAGTATCTTAAACACACAGATGCTAAGCTATGATCTCTCCTTCATTCTGAGTGGCACAATTATTAGAGTTTTTCCAGTGTGGATGTTTTTGAAAATGGCCCCAAACATTCTTTGACAGTGCTCTCTTCAAGAAGTGACACCTCTACCTCCTCCCTTTGAACCTGGGATCTGTGACGTCTGAACGTCAGAGAGAAGTAAGTTGTGCATATTTCTGGACCCAGGCCGTAAGAAAATGGTAGCTTCCATTGTCTCTTTCAGGATGCTTGCTCTTAGAACCTGACTTCCATTCTGTGGAGCCTACGGACAGAGGCCCATGTGGAGAAGAGGTCCCCAGCCCTCTGAGTGGGCTGAGCTCCTGATCTACTGCAGGTACCACCTTGCCAGCCACGTGACTGAGTCATCTCGGAAGCAGCTCTTCCAGCCGACTCAAGCCCCCCAGCTGACGCTGCATTGAGCAGAGACAAACTGCCCCGCTGAGTCCCTCTTGAATGCATGACCCACAGAAACCATGAGATAGAGAAAAATAATCATTGCTTTAATAAGCCACTACATTTTAGGGTGCTTTGTTACACAGCAATAAATGCCCAGAACAGCCACATACTTGGTGAATAAGTATGGAAGCTGCAAGGTCAGTGACCCCATGCTACATTCACAACTTGGAGACCTCCCTCACCACCGACTTAGCAGCAGTAAATGGGCCTTTTGCCATGGCCATCATAGGATGCCATCCTCCCAGATTCATGGAGTTAGATCAGCAAAGGGGAGGGGCAAACCTCAACTGATGAAGTTCAAACTGTAAAACATCGCTGATACCAAAGTCCCCACCCACCACTGTTATTGTGTGTGTCTTTTGAATAAATGCTAGGCCTACTGCGGTTCCTTGAGGATGATTATCCTGTTATAGCTTCTGAGGATAAAGCCAATCCCTGTGGATATGTGAAATTTCACTTGAATGAAGAGGCAAATGGCAGCATTAACTCCCTGTGGGAAATGGAAACTGGAACCTAGAACAGGAGCTCATATTTCCTCTTAGGCTACTCCCACCCATATCACTTCTGCTCTCTTACTTCGTTTTCCTGGTGGCCTGTGGCCACCATCCCTGTAACCTGTACTTTGCTTTTCCAGTGAGACCCTACAGGCTTCATCGGCTCACCAATCAGTGGGAGTTGGTGGAAGAAATGACACACATGTACCATCCTGAGTTAGAAAATGAGCAAGGAAGTGAGTCTTAGTTTTCAGAGGCAGGGATGTTCGAGCAGTGAGGGGCAGTAGCATTGTGAGCATGTTGGAAACTCGGCTCCTGCAGACTAGGGCTAGAGTTCACAGTCTTACCCCCTGTCATTAGTGTGGGAGCTCTGGGGACCTAGTGTTCCCATTTGTGAAATGGGGATAAGAAGAGTGCCCTTCTCATGGGATGTTGAGCTTTAAAAGGAACACATTTATACCAGCAGCTGGCACAGAGTGAGGACTCTACAAGCTACTCTGCTGCTGTGATAAGATTGACAACGCCGACAATGGTGACAGTGACAACGACATAGTGAAGAGCTAGGCCACAAGCTTGGAAGGCCAGAGCCCCCTCTCCTGGGGTGCTGTGTAGATGGAATAGAACTGAGCCCAGGGAGGAAGCTCTGCCAGCAATCCCAGCTGTCTGGGATGTCCCAAGCTTGAGCCACATGTTATGGAGAGAGCAATCGGAATCTGACTGGAGAAGGGACTTCCGTGGCAGAGTCAGCACACAGCAGGCAGCCACTCCCTCACCTGACCCAACTGGAGCAACTGCAGTGACGGGTGCGGGGTGGGGGTGGGGGGGTTGTGGGACCAGCCCTTCCTACTGGGGAAGGGCAGCCCACCTGCTCTTGTCTACATGCAATAGGTCTCTTTGCAAATCCAACTACTTCATATTTGGGGAAAGCTTATCTGTATCTGGCACTGTGCTAAGCTCGGTCGGCTCACGGCCGGATTCGCAGGCAGGGTTTACACCATCAGCCAAAGACAACATGGAAGGTGTTAAGAAGCTAAGCAGGGATCCCTGGGTGGCGCAGCGGTTTGGCGCCTGCCTTTGGCCCAGGGCGCGATCCTGGAGAATCACTATTCGAATCCCACGTCGGGCTCCCGGTGCATGGAGCCTGCTTCTCTCTCTGCCTCTCTCTCTCTTTCTCTCTCTCTGTGATGACTATCATAAATAAATTTTAAAAAATTAAAAAAAAAGAAGCTAAGCAACTTTCCTCTGTATTGGTCTGCACCTAAAAAAGGCTAAATCAGCCCCAGTGGTGAGAAGACAATGATGGACTTCATCCACATATAACAGAAAGCAAATGTGCCTGAAGGACTTTGTTAGCACCTAGGGGTTTGTGTTCAGTTCAGCTTTTGCTCTGAGCATTATGTTTCCTGGAAGGAGGAATAGAATTCTCTTGGGTGTGAATAGTATATATTTATGTATATATAATAATTCAAGTAAGAATCTTTGTAGAAACAACACAGATGAGTTCATTACTTTTTTACATTTGTTTCCTATTTCTCTGAATCCATAATTCTTGGTTCCATCAAGAGTTTATATGAAAAATAACTGGAGGGCAGCCCCGGGGGTACAGCGGTTTGGCGCCGCCTGCAGCCCAGGGCTTGATCTGGAGACCCTGGATCGAGTCCCACTTCGGGCTCTCTGCATGGAGCCTGCTTGTGTCTCTGCCTCTCTCTCTTCCTGCATCTCTATGAATAAATAAATAAAATCTTAAAAGAAAAAGAAAAATAACTGGAGTTTTAGTGTATTTCAAGCTATACATAGGAAGCAAAAATGGGAAATGCCTGCTCAAGCAGCCAATTTACGTTTGAGCTGCATGAATAGAATTATCCTTTTCCGATGAAGGGGTGGATGTCACATGTCCATCTAGCTTCCTCTCTGGAGCTTGAGGACCATGGTGAAGAAATAGTGAGCAAGCAGGGATGAACCCACCATGTCCTCAACCCCACAGACCTAGGTCTGGATCTAGCCAGGTCATTTAGAAGCTGTGGCTTAAAGAACAAGTGAGAGATAAAGCCAGAGGGTGAGGTGGATTTTTGGAAGCCTGATGTTTTAGGCTGGGAACCTCTACTTAGGTTGAAAGGTAATAGGGAGCCATTGAAAGTCCCACACTAATGACAGCTTGGCAGTGACCTTATGGGAATGAATTTCCCAGCTAGACTTCAATGAGAGGTGGCAATCCCGGACCCCTTCAGAAGCATCCTTGCTCACTGAGAGGAGACCCCCATTTCTATTCCCAGGTGCTACTTCACAGCAACATCTAAAGGGTCTCTTCAGTTCTGACTGGGAAGCCACTCCTCAGTCTGTAAAGTGGAAGCCTCACTTCAGGGTCTGAGAGAACGCCAGCGGTAGGCAGGTTGGAGGATGTGAGCAGAAGTGGGGAGGAATGTGAGGAAGGAGAGAGGCAGGAAGAGAGCAGAGGTCCTGGAAAACCAGGGAGGGCCTCCAAATTCTTTCCTATACCCCAAACTTCACCTTCCTCTTCTGTGACTCAGGCGAGCCCCCAAGTCACTTGGGTCCTCATCTCCTCTGTCAGTGTGAGACACTCAAGCCCAGCGATGGAGGAGGAATGGACAGCCCTTCACAGGAGCAAGAAGCACCCCACAAATGCAGGCCAGGCCCCACTGCCCAACCCCAGCACAATGCCAATCTTCTGCTGTTGGAACTACAACACTGTCTCAGAGACTCTGACTCCACAGAGTCCTTATCAGGCAGGATGGGGTGCCCTGACTAGACATACTCCTGCAGGAACATCCAGAATACGGATCAAAATAGACCTTCAGGATGACTGATCCTAAAGTTCTCTTCGCTTTACAGAAGGACTCGCCTTGTTCTCTTTTTCTGAGTCAGTGTGATGTACACAGACAGATAAACCCAGGTTCTGATCCAGCCTTGCCAGGCGATCTTTGATGATCACTTAGTATCTTTGACTGTCATATTCTTTATCTGTAAAATGGAAGTAATATTCAATTCTCTAATCTCACAAGGTCCCTGCGAAGATTAAAAAGATAAATCAAGGCAGTATTATTGCTGTTGCTATTAGCAGTAGCTCATAAAGCACACCGTAAGCATATTACACTGACTAACTCATTGAATCATTTAGTAGCCATTTATCCTGAGAGTTTAAAAATATAATGTGCATTATCCCTTTCCAGGCTGAAAGTTTCATTTAAAAAAGTAATTTGCAATGAAAAACTTAAACCACAGCATAATTCAGGAATATGACTGGATGCAAAATTAACATGTAAAATATCTATAACATTCAGATACACAACAACCAGTCAGAAGATTAAAGAAAGGCTTCCTTGACAACAACCAAAAAAGAAAAATACTTAGGAATAAGCTTTAAAAGACGTATAGAAAGATCTGCATGAAGAAAGCTCCCAAATGCTACTAAGAGATACAAACAAACAAACATATTTGGATAGAAGAAAAGAAAGGGAAAACAAAACATAATAAACATGTTAATTCTCTCCAAATCTAATCAAACAAAATGGTTGGTTTTTTTTTTTCTCTTTTTAGCGAGGTGAGCTAATTCGAAGGTTCACATGTAAAAAGAAACCAGCAGGTTAAACAGCTTAACAATAACCCACAACCCTTGGACCAACTTAAGTAGAGTTGGAGAGACCAGGAGAGACTCCTAACTCTGGGAAACAAACAAATGGGTTTCGGTTGCAGAAGGGGAGGTGTGCGGGGGATGGGGTGACTGGGTGACGGGCACTGAGGGGGGCACTTGACAGGATGAGCACTGGGTGTTATACTATATGTTGGCAAATTGAATTTAAATTTAAAAAGTTTTTTTTTTAATGAAGATCCTGGAAAAAAAAAACAAAAAAAGAAAGAAAGAAAGAAAGAAAGAAAGAAAGAAAGAAAGAAAGAAAAAGAAAGAAAGAAAAAGAAAGAAAGAAAGAAGAAAGAAAGAAAGAAGAAAGAAAGAAAGAGAAAGAAAGAAGAAAGAAGAAAGAAAAGAAAGAAAGAAAGAAAGAAAGAAAGAAAGAAAGAAAGAAAGAAAGACCAGCAGGAATAGCCAGGGGGATTATGAGAAGGGATTTGTGTGGTGTAGGGCATTAGCCCACTAGGTGATAAGCCATATTATAAAGCACAAGTTTAAATTAGTGTGGTCCTAGTATAAGAAATACATAGGACAGAACAGAGTCCATAGATAAATTTAGACATTTAGATTATGATAAAGATTGCAGTTTTTTCAAGTGACTAAGGGAAAGATGCATTTTTAAAGATATTTTATTTATTTATTTTGAGAGACAGCAAGAGCACACAAGTGTGGGGAGGAGGGGCAGAGCGAGAGAGAATCTCAAGCAGACTCCCCACTGACAATGGAGCCTGATTCCAAGCTCAATCTCATGACCCTGAGATCATGACCCAAAACCAAGAGTCAGACAACCAACTGAGCCACCCAGGCACCCTGGAGAAAGATGGATTTTTAATAAATGGTATCAGCTTGGCCACTAGAAAACAAGTAAATTTGAATGCCTTCCTTATTTCTTACACCAAATTGTACATGTATCAGGATCGATAAATGTAAAAAGATTTAAAAAAGCCATAGGAATGCATCCAACACAGTATTTAGAGGGATATTCATACCCTTAAGTAGATATATTAGAAAAGAAGAAAGACTGAAAATCAACAAGCCAAGCAATCACCTCAAAGGGAACAGAAGGAAGAAAATGATAAAGACAGGGGCATTAGGGTGGCTTAGATGGTTAAGCGTCTGCCTTCAGCTCAGGTCATGATCTCAGGGTCCTGGAATCGAGCCCCACGTTGGGCTCCCTGCTCAGTGGGTAGCCTGCTTCTCCTTCTCTCACTGCCCCTCCCTCTTCTTATGCACTCATTCTTTCAAATAAATAAATAAAATCTTTTTAAAAAATAAAAGAAATAAAAGAAAGCCCCTGGTTAAAAAGAAAATGTAGAAATTAATAAAATAGGAAAGCAAACAGAGTAGAGAGGTTCACCAAAGTCAGAAGTTTGTCCTTGGCAAAGTCTAACTTTTTTTAACAAAACCATAAAAATACTAAAAGAGAACATGGGAAAGTTATTCTAATGTTGGGTGAGGAAGATCTTTCTAAATATGATATAATCACTGGCTCCCTTTACCTCCTCCTGTTTTATTATTCCCCAAATCACTCATCACCATCTGGCATTTGACTCCGTTTCCTGTTCATTGCTTGTTGTCTGCTCCCCAACTAGATGAACATTGTATTTCCAGCACTTAGACAGTCCTGCCCGATAACAGGTGTTTAGAAATATCTATTAAATGACTGTTTAAAAGGTGAGGGAAGTATTTCTTTGATATATAAAGAATTCCTAAAAATCAGGAAGAAAAGGAAGGATAAGGATATGAATAGAAAGTTTATGGAAAATAAAATACAAGTGGCTTTTACATGTATAAAAAGATGTTCTGTTTTATTCATAATAGGAGAAATGGCAAATTGAAAAGCAATGAGATATGATTATTTACCTATTATGTTGACAAATTTTTTTGCAAATAAATTTTTAAAAAATATTTTATTTATTTATTCATGAGAGACAGAGAGAGAGAGAGATGCAGAGACACAGGCAGAGGGAGAAGCAGGCTCCATGCCGGGAGCCCAATGTGGGACTCGATCCCGGGACTCCAGGATCACACCCTGGGCTGAAGATGGCACTAAACCACTGAGCCACCAGGGATTCCCCATTTTTTTTGCAAAGAAATTTTTTAAAAAGATTGATAACAAACAAGTTGCTAATTGGAGATGATTTAAGTTGTACAGTCTCTGAAGAGGATAATGAGACTGTATTTATTACAAAGGCACATACCCATTGCCAACTAAACCACATCTACCAAAATGATGAAGGCAAAAAATAAAAAAATGATGAAGGCACAGGCTCATTCTGAACATGTGTTTGTTTAAAGATATTTGTTTAAAAATACTCCTTGCAGGAATGTTTGTAAAAATAAAAAAAGAAAAAAGAAAAAAAGAAAACAGTATAGATGCCTATCAACAAGGAAATGTTGAAATAATTTATGGTACCTCTACATATTGAAATTCTTTGCAGCCGTTAAAATGAACAAATCTGCTCTCTATGTTCTGATTTGGAAATGACTCCAAAACGTATTGTTAAATGAAAAAAGATACAGAATAGTGTGAAGAGGGTGGGACCATTTGTGTATGCTGCACGTACTTGGAGAGGCATAAAATATTCCTGGAATGATACATAAGAAACTAATAATGGTGCTTCCTTGCTGCGGGCAAGCAAGGAGGAAAGATTGACTTTTCATCATATACCTTTTGGATTTTAGAGGGTGACAAAGCATGAAAGACCCCTAACTCTGGGAAACGAACAAGGGATAGTGGAAGGGGAGGTGGGCAGGGGGACGGGGTGACTGGGTGGTGGGCACTGAGGGGTCCGTTGGACAGGATGAGCCCTGGGTGCTATGCTCTATGTTGGCAAATCCAACTCCAATTAAAAAAATACATTAAAAAAAGACCTCGTGTCTGTACCATGTATATTTGGCATATTCGTATCTGCTCTGATATGCACATGAGACCTCCAGGAAGGGGTTACCTGAAAGTGGCCACGGTCACTTTCTCTGTGGAGGGGGCTTGGGGGCTGGAGGACCTTGGAAGGGAAACTTGGTATTGGACTTAGCTTGTTTCGATTTTCCTTTGGCCTTGTGCATGTATTATCTGTTCATTAAAATAACAAAAATGCATTTCTCCTTGCTTCTCTAGACTGTCCCTTTCTGCCGCTGTCTCCTGGACCCGCCTCCCCTGAGTTCAGGTGCACGGCTGTGGGAAGAGCATAGGCTGTGGGATCAGATTCAGGTTCTCATTGCGACTCGAAGCTCCTTGTTCTCATCTGTAAGAGGCGGATCATAGCAGTCTGTATATTCTAGGGACTAATTAGGGATTAAATGAGATAGCATACGTCCAGAGACGGAGCAACAAACCATAGTTGTCATTAGCATAAACTTGGCTTTTCTGGAACATGGCTGTAACACCCATGGAGGGCGGGATGGCTGAACATTTGAAGTCATGTGCTTGGAAGCGTACTTCCTCCCTCCCCACCCCCACCTCCAAACTTTGAAGGAAGAAAGAAGTGGTAAAGGCTTTGAGGAGTCACAGTATCTTCTAATATTTCCTGAGAGCAGTGAGGACATTCCTCTTGTTTATAAGGGCAGGCGGAGGGACAGTGAAGGAGGATACCCTAAATTGCCCACATGCCCACGTCCTGGGTCCCCAGACTCCCACCTGGGGAAGATGCACTGTTTGGGGGGGCATGGAGAGGGGTTGGGGGAGTCTGCTGTAGTAGGAGCAGCATCTTCTAGGAGTGCAGTGAGGCAGGGATGTGCCAGGAGACCAAGGAAAGGAGGAGGCTGTTTGCCCCACAGGCTTGGGGAGGAAGAAGCAGGTGCAAAACCTGCCTGGCCCCAGGGCAGCATGCAGCATTCAGTACCAGAGCCAAATATAGACCCATTTCCATAAAAGCACCAGCCTGCTTCTATAAATACCTCAGCTAGTTTTCCGGGGTTCTCATGTGACTTTGATGCCTACCGGCTGCGGGGATCCATCGCCATGGTTACGAGGCCACGTGACCAGCCACTCTTCATTCATGGCAGGTTGCCGCATCTCCAGACTGGGGGTGGGGTGGCAAAGGGGGGCTGGAGGGAGGATGAGGAGAGGGAGAGTGAGGATGAACGATGACTAAAGCTGAAGTGTCCAGTCGTGGGGGAGACCTGCAGAGCTCTAGCCTTCCTGCAAGGATGCTCTGACAGAAATATTCATCCCCCCAGGCCGACTGTCAGGGGAGAAGCATTTTTACTCAAGAAGCAATAGACATCCTTGCCTTTGAGTCTGAGAAGCAAAGGTTCAGAGCTGGAAGTCACCTTAACAAGCCGCTAGGCCTCTACCCTCGTTGTCAGATGAAGAAAACCAGGCCCAGAAAGGTG
Source organism: Vulpes vulpes (assembly GCF_048418805.1). Lineage (NCBI taxonomy): Eukaryota > Metazoa > Chordata > Mammalia > Carnivora > Canidae > Vulpes > Vulpes vulpes. Next base: position 116,803,856 of record NC_132782.1, read on the forward strand.
GGGTGACTTGTTCAAGGTCACGCAACCAGTCAGTTGCAAAGTGGGGGCAAGAGCAGGGTGTGTGTCATTAGCAGGCTCCTCGCCACCTGACGGGCTCAGCTGTGGGCCGGGGGCTCCAGTGGGCCACAGAGGTAGAAGTGCGCTCTGGTGAGTGGGACTTCAGGTACCTTTACAGGTACCTCCTGTTACCCCGCCTGCCTGGGGTAGGTCCTCCAAGGGAGGTCAAAACAGAGCTCGTTCAGTCTGTGCCAAGACTCAGCCCCAGCCCCCTGGCTGATAAACACAGAGAGAGTGGCTAATAAATCATGAAAAGGCCTGTAGTGTTGAGCAAAGCCAGATGTCATACTCAGGAACCTATGGAAATCTTTTTTTTTGATGAGCATGTCCCGGATCTGCCCCCACCCAGCTGAATCCTCAGACACCACCATGTCCCGCACCCTTCCTTGCTAGGTTCTAGGGACATGACGGACGAAGAGGCGAAGAGGTGAGAAAAGAACACTCCTTGCCCTACCATGCTTGGGCACATACGGATAAGCCAACAGAAGAGAATCTTGTTAACAAACAGCTGTAATTGGGAACATTCGCAGGTCTGGAAGCAGGACAAGCTGTAGAAGTTAGGGAAGGCTTCCAGGAGGAGGTGGGGAGGAGGAGGTCACCTGGCAGGTGGATGCCAGGAGCATTCTCCGGCGATGCTGGGGGATGGGACAGGACCTGAGTGCGCAGGGTGGGGGACAGTGCTCTGCCTGAGGTTACCTGAGGAGGAATCGCTGGCCAGGTCCTGGGATAGGACACCCAGAGCCGATTCACATGATTCAGTGGAGGGTCCAAGAGGAAATGGATTCAGAGGAAAGAAAGAAACCCTGCACCAAAATACTCCTGAAGGAGACAGAGAATGAAAGCAGACCTTGGCTGTGGGCTGTCACCACGTGGCCTTGGGACAGATGTCCAGCAGGCCTCACAGAGGTTAACATCCACCGTGTTGGAGGCTGGTAGCAGCCCAGTGGCCTCAGGCTGGCTCTCTCTCCCTTCTTCACCTGCGGGGTCTCCGTGCACCACTCCTTGCCTGTTAGCCTGATGGTGGACTGACTGAGCCGCCTGTCCCCAACCTCCTCTGAGGAGGCCGTGCTGCCCAGGCACAGGCCGCCTCCTCTGTGCTTCACCGCCAGCTGAGCCGTGTGTTTGCTTTACCAGGCCCGCCAGCTGCCAGTCCAGAGACCAGCTGGGTTGCAAAGGCCTCCCCGGCTCACAGCAGGGGGAGCGGGGGTCAGACGCAAGCTCCCACAAGCTCCCAGCGCCTCAGTGCCCCGTGGTGTTCAGCAAGTGGTGCGGACCGAGCGGCTCTGCCTATAGACCTGAATGGAGTCCTGGCGCTGTCATTCACTTGTGCACCTTTGGGGGCTAATTCAGGCAGTCTGGGCCTCGGTGGCTTATCTGTGAAAGGGGATAATGACCTTGACTTTGAAGAACAGTTGTGGAAACTAGAGATGGGGAGTACATGGTGCCTGGCATGCAGAAAGTGATTGTGAAAGGCAGTCGCCTCTGCGGCACGCCCCTGAGCAGGGCACTTCTCATGGGTCCTCGGCTCTGTGACCTCTCACCCCAGGGTTCTGCTGAGCCTCACCCCCCCCCCCCCCCCCCCCCCCCGGCCAGCACCTTCCTGGGCAGCAGCCCTTCTCCCTGGAAGGTCCTCTCACTTGGTGCCCTCATCAGGAGCCTCTCTGCCCTTCAAAGGCCCACTTCAATGTCATACCTCCCTGCTGGCTTCCCCAGTCAACGCCAGCAGACAGGATGCTTCCTGCGCGGCCTTTCCCAGCACTGCCACCGGCCACAGTCCCCCAGCATCGTCCCTCAACACACAGCACACCCTGCCTCCAGCAGCAGCAGCAAGAGCTACCGCTGCGGAGCACCGTACACGGAGAACCTGGCATACTGAGACAGAGGGTGAGGGACTTGGCCATGGCCACATAGCTGATAGGTAGTGAAGATGGAAGATAAACTCAAGTCTGTCTGGCTCCACAGCTTCTGCTTGGAACTTATTCTCACTTGACCATCTCCACACCCTCCGACAGTAATATAAGCCAGCGAGGTGTGACAGAAACAAACAGGTCCCACAGGCAGCGGAAAATGGGCATAAAGCTCACCTTTGCCCTGGACTAGTTGGGTGACCCCAGGTAAGTCCTTAACCTCTGCACCTGTTTCCTCACCTAGAGTTGTGAGCGCCTCAGCTGGATGATATGACAGGTAGCAATGGGCCCATCTAGTAACAGAGCTTCCGAGCCCTGCTTTCCCCAGGAGGCGGGCTCTGCATGGGCTGAGACTTGAGGGCGTACCAGCAGCACCCTTCTAAGGGTGCATCTTTTCATTTTCTTCCTTCCTGACACCACCACCACAAAGAAGACACTCCTAGCATCTCCGTTTTATACAACCGAAGCTTAAAGAGGGTGAGAAACTTGCCCACTGTGACATAACCAAGCCGCAGAGCTGGGATTTGACCCAGATCCATCCGACCTCAAAGTCCGGGCTCTGAACTATGATTCCATGTAGCCTCTCTGCGAGGTAGGGGATGGATGATTCCTCCTCCATTTCTGCTGTAAGATAGTTTAAGCAGGGATCACGGCTTCCAGTTTGCAGATGGGGAAGTAAAAGCCTGAGGATATTAAGTGACGTGCCCAGGTAGCAAGGCAGTTGATGGCAGGGTCAGTCCTCGAACTCAGGTGCTCCACTTTCTCTCTTGCTTCCTGAAGCCTGTAGCTGAGATTCTTGGGATGGAGACACCAGGACCCTGGGACCTGGGCCAGGAAGTTGGCCACAGGCCTCAGCCTCGGCCCAAGAAGCCTCCAACCATGGAGGAATTTGCTTTGAAGACAAAGGATGACTCTTGGCAAGGAGAGTTGTTCCTATTTTTGTTCCAGACAAATGTGAAGCTGCTGCAGATTCCATGATAAATCTTTTTGCTAAAGATGATGCATCACTTTGGGCTGGTTATATGCACAGAGTCTTTGGACATTATACAAGTCAATTACTGAGACCAGTTCTCAGCACCGAGCAGAGATATTTTCATCAAGTGGCTGTAACGGAGCCAGCACCGCCCTGAGATTTGGCTGGGAAGATGGTCCACTTCGAGGCTGATCCCCGAGGAACTGCAGAGTGGCGAGACTGCCCCATAAGCCCCCAGGGAAAGGTGCCCCCACTGCCATCATAATGGCCACTACCCTGTGCTTGCCCCAGAAGTCACCCCAAGGCTGCTGGGCCAGCCAGGATTATTCTGTCCATGATCCTAATGTGCCTTCACTCCCAGCTGCCTGGAGTTAGGGAAAAAGTGTCCACTTCAGGCCAAACCCCAAGTACAGAGCTTCCCAGTCCCGGAACCACTTCCCCCATACCCCGAGGAGCTCCTCACCTGAGCCCAGAACACTTTCAGGTCATCCCGTAGCTCACTGAGGCTGGTCCCTGGGAACTGCTCCGGGCCAGCAGATCCAGCTTTCCTTCACACCCCAAACCTAAGAGAGCACACAGCTGGTCCTCCGATGACGTCAGGAATTTTAAACCTCATGTTTGTTGCTCCAAGAGAGTCTTCTGGCCTGAGTGTGGTGTCGAGTGTTCTAGATCGATGGTTTGAGGTCCTGGCCAGAACACTGGCCTGGGAGGCATGGGCTTCATTTATTGCTGTGTGGCTTTGGGCAGGTCTTTAGCCTCTCTGGGCCCCATCTCCTCATCTAAAAATGTTCCAAATGGTCCTTCCTAGCTCCAAAATGCTGAACTTCCTTCTCTGGGATTCCAAGAAGGCGGATGGGGCCGACTGGAGCATAAGAGGAGGGGGCTGAGGATGGTAACCGATTAAATGGAGAGAGCAGGGGTCTGAGTCACACAGAACTTGAATGTCATGCTAAAAATTTAGGTTTTATTTTAAAGGTAGTGGAGAGCCAGGGGAAATGTTTAAGCATGGGAGTAGAATTGCCAGATTTAGCAAATAAAAATACCAGACATCTAGTTAAATTTGAACTGGGCATCCTGTATTTTCTCTGGCAACCCTGCCTGGGAGTGGCAGAGAATGCTCTTTGGCCACCAAGTGGAGAACGCATTGGAGGAGACAAAACCAGAAGCAGAGAGACCATGTAGGGTACTGTTATTACATTCCAGGCAATAATTACAAAATTTAATATTTGTCAAGCCCCTGGTTTTTTGCTGGCGCTAAGTACTGTGTGTGTGTGTGAATGCATCTAATTCTCATAACAAAGTGCACCATCGGGACTCCCTGGGGGCTCAGTGTTTGAGCAGTGCCTTTGGCCCAGGGCGTTATCCCTGTCTTGGGATCAAGTCCCCGCATCCGGGTCTCCCCCCCCCAGGAGCCTACTTCTCCCTCTGCCTGTGTGTCTGCCTCATGCGTCTCTCATAAATAAATAAATAAAATCTTAAAAAAATAAAAAGTGTGGCTTCTAGTACCATTCCCATCTGACAGGTGAGGAGGCTGCAGCACAGGAGGGCTGATTAACTTGCCCAGGCCACACAGGTAGTGGCAGAGCTGGGGTTGGATGCCAAAGCCACCCCGAGGAGCCATGAAAGCCTGAACCTGGGCTATGCAGTGGGAGCTGGGTGACAGCCCCTGGGTGGGAGTGAGGACACTGTGACCGGCAGAGAAAGAAGGGAGCTTGGGAACTGCAGTGTGTCACAGTGACACGTTGTCAGATCACTCAACATTTTCCAAGCAGGAAGAGGTGCTCGTGAAGGAAAGAACTAGCACTTCTTCAGCATCTACTAAACAAACAGCAGGCAGGGTGTACAGGGAGCCTCCAACTATTTGGGGGGCGTAATGAAGAGGGCATGGTGGTTGACTGGGTGTGGAGTAAGGGCCCGACAGATGGGAAGCCTTCTGGTCGGAGTGGCTGAGGGTGACCTTAACCAGAGAAAACATTTGGGATGATGAGCGGCGTGGGGGGCTGGGCCCCAGTGTGGGGTATGGGAGAGAAGGTGTGGTTCAGTCCAGGACATGCTACCCTTATCAGGTACAAGGCCATGAGGCGATCGAGGCCCACAGAGGTTAAGTGACTCTGCTGGAGTCACACAGGCTGCAGGTGTGAGGGCATGAACTGGGAACTGAAGTCTCCTGAACGTATGGGGTGCCCGGCACGGACAGAGCCTTAGTCTAGCTTCAGAAATGGGGTGAAGATGGAGACACCCCAAAATACAAGTCGTGGTCAGTATGTGCAGGCCACTGATGCAGGTTCTGGCGTGTCTAGGAGCTCAGCTCTGACAGCAGCTTCTGCGCTCCTAAACTCTGAAATCAAAGCCAAGGGCAGAGCTGGGCTGAGTTTTAGGCACCAAGAGCCATGTACAGTGTCTCTGCCACGGGTTGTCTCTGCCTGTAAAAAGAGAACAGCATCCCCAGCAGGCTTGCGCTGAGGAGTCAGGGAGGTAAGGACATGGGAAAGCAGGCGCTGTCCCCACGTATTCTGGGAGTGTGCTGTGACTCCATTCTTCTGCCTGTGTCACCACGGTGTGCTCCCCTCTTCCTCCCCCCCCCCCAATCTCCTCAGCTCCCATCCCTTTTAGGCCTTAGGACAAAGCCTATTCTGGGGGTGGATGCCTGCAGGGAAGCCGCCTAGGGACAAACGTGCCACCTCCCATCTCAGCCAGCCTGGCTCCCTCCTCCCCGCTCCCTCCTCCTCCTCCCCCACACACTCACACCCCACACAGGACATCCCAGCGCAGCAGCCAGCTCGAGGCGCCTCTCCGCAGCGGACCTCAGCCCCCTCCCAGCCTGTGTCCTCGGCCTCCCCGGAGCCCCGCACACACGCAGGCACGCACTCCGCGCACACGCGTGCCGCTCACTGTGGCCGGGGGCACCGCCCAGGCGGCAGGAGGGACCCCCGAGAGGCCCTGGGGCCCCGGGGCGGCGCTGGCCTGCTCGGCCTGGAAATGTACAAAACGGATCCTCAGGGACAGAGCGAGAGGCTGACGTCAAACCGAGGCTGAAAATATAGTCTGGAGAGTCACGCGGCAACCGTGAAAAATGAGCCGTCCTCCCCAGCCAGAGACATGCAGAGTGGGGCAGACACATAAATCCCAGCTCTTTAGAGTCTCCAAACGGCAGGGGTGGCAGCTGCTAGCCCCTAGAATGTCCACCGAGAGGTCTCAGGTCCCTAATGCTCCACTTGGGGGCCAGGGCACCCCGCCCCACTCCGGAGAGCAGCCACTGCCTTGGGGACCGAGGGGCACCAAGCAGGAGAAGCGGGGATGCTCCAGCACCCACCCCCACGCCTGGTGTCGCGTCGCCACAGGCTAAGACACCACATGGGGGACCACGACCTCCCAAAGCACACCCAGACGGCCCCAGAGAGCCCGGCCCAGTGCCTTGATGGTGTGGGGCTTAAAGCCCCTGCCAGCAGTAAGCTCTGACACCATTTGCAGTCCTTGGGCAGCCTATCTTTCCACCTTTTTCTCCACCCACTCACCCCCCCACCCAAGTACTTATTAGTTGCCCCTTTACAATAGGAGAACCAGAGGCCAAGAGCAGCGGGATGGCCCCAGCCCAGAGCACAGGTAGCCCATGTCAGAGGGCCCCCCAGTCCTTTGGAGCATGGCGTTTTCAGGGACCAGACCTCCTGCCACTCTCAGGTCTCCAGGCCCCTGTGAGTGGAGCAGAGGAGCCCCAGGCCTCAAGGGCAGCCATGGGATTGTGGCTCTTCGGACCAGCCAGCAGAGCAGAGCCTTCAGGACCTGTGACATCAGTGGCAAATGTCCCTGCGCCCACCTTGGCTCTCCACAGGCTCCCAAGAATTAAAGCAGTCCTGGGGAAAGTGGTGGGGGTTTCCCCACCTCCTCGGTCCCAGAGCAACCGAGGTCAAACTGTCACCACTACAATACAGTGGAAATAGTTTAAGCTATTTTAGAAAATAAAGAAAAGTTGATTAATGTCACTCCTGAGTTGGAGACTTTAGAGTCTAGGAGATTCTACCTTCGACACACTTCTGTATGACTGTCTTGTTGCTGCCCATTCCCTCTTTCTGTCTGGCCCTCCAGCCTCTCTGTTTAACACCCCAGCTCCAGTGTTGCCCACTCTCTGAGGCCCCCCACCTCACCACCCCACCCCCGGCACCTCCGCAAAGCTCTGAACCTCAGAGCTCTGACAGTCCTGGGGTGCAACTGGATGGGAACCAGGGGCAGCTCTGGACAAACCTCCTTGTCCAGAGGGTTAAGTGCAGGGTCAAGCCTCAGGGCAGCAGAGGCATTTGTATGAAAACCTAAGTCAGAGAGTGTCCCTCAAAGTCCAGTCCCAGCTCCTCAACTCACTTGGGGTAAAAATCAAAGTCCTTAGCATGACCCCAAAGTCTTCTGTGATCTAGTTCCCAATATCTCTCTACCTACTCATGCTGTGCTCTGCCCCCTTCTTCCTGTTCCAGCCACAGCAGGCTTCCTTGAACACTGCACCCCAGGACCTTTACACCTGCTCTCTCCCACTCCCCACTGTCACCTCTAGAGAGGCTTTTGCCTACACACGTGCACACACACACACACACACACACACACACCCTCTACTCTTCCCAGCTTTATTTTTCTTATTCTCATTTATCACCAACTCATACCTATATATTTTATTTATTATTTCTCTCCCTCACAGGAATGTAAGCTCAATCAGGGTAGGAACTTTTATGTTTGATGTTCATTCTTCACCTACTTGATTCACATGCCCCCTTTTATATCCTGTAACTGAAATTCTGAGATATAAAGTCAAGTACTGTTAAGACATCTTACGTGAGGGACATCTGGGTTGAGCCTCTGCCTTCGGCTCAGGGTGTGATCCTGGGGTCCTGGGATCGAGTCCCACATCGGGCTCCCTGCAAGGGGACTGCTTCTCCCTCTGCCTGTGTCTCTGCCTCTCTCTTTCTCTGTCTCTCATGAATAAATAAATAAGATCTTAAAAAAAAAAAAAAAAAAGTGAGATGTTAAGGGAATGAAAGCAGGAAAGAGATAAAAAGATTTGCTTAATGGAAATATATACATATAAACACGTCCAAAAGGGATTACAGTCCTTGCTTCTACAACTGGCCATGGAAGTATTTATAATTACCTTCCCCGCACTAGCTGATCCATGTTCCCTTTGCCCCCGGTAAGCATCTCAGTTAGTTGTGGGTCCTTGCGAGTGTGAAGGTGGGGTTGCTGGGGCACATAGTAGGCCTTCAAACAATATTTATTGAGTCATTGAGGAAGAAGGCTGACCTACACACATGATACAAAGTAGGGAGAAGGTAGGAACCAGCCTTTGATTTGTGTAGACAGCCAGCAAAAAGTTCTACTCCTATGATAACTGCTATTTGCTCAGATCAAAGACAATTCTCTCTTCAGTTTTGCATTTCCCAAGGGGCTACAACACACAGTAAGGGAGCTGGTTTTCTGGCTGATGCTGAGGACTTGCCTGCCTCGGTTTCCCCACACCTGTGGACGGCAGGGGTGCACAGAAGGCTCCCTCCGGGCTGGATGCATAGGAGTGACTTAGACATTGGGGGACAGCACACAGAGGAAGGCAGACAGTCCCTCATGCTCCTGCTCCTGCTCACCTCCTTCCTCAATGTCTCCCTCTGGATGGCATTTCCCAGCAGCGCCCTTACCTATGCCTCTCACAAGGCTGGGGGACCCTGGGAGGCTACCCACAGGGTCCCTGCTGGGGCCCAGAGAACACTCCACTCTTCCTGCTGGCTTGGAGAAGCTACCTCTGCAGTGGCTTCTCCTGAAGGCTGTGAGCCTGAGTAATGCTCAGGGCACCTGGGCCCGGCAGGGGATGCGGACTCCAGAGCACAGCTCTCTGAAGGCCCAGTATAACCCTCACCCAGCCACACGCCCCAGAGACAGGCGCCCTCAACTAGGAGCTCCATGAGGGCAACGAAGGATTGGTCTGCTTGCCTCAAATGCCCAGCCACAGCCCTGGCCATGGAGGTGCTGCACAGCTACCGAGGCAGCCAACGAGGCAGGCAGCACGACCGGCGGTGGGGAGCCCTCGGGGTCAGCCAGGTCCCGGGTCTGCTGCTTACTGAGTTGCTCGAGTTCTCTGAGTGTCCCGACACTGCATCTGGAAAGTGGGAATAACAGTGCCCATCCCGCCCACAGTTTGCATGTCCAGAGGTGACCCTCCATTTACTGCCAAACCAGAGGACGGGCAGGAGTTTCACCAACACAGCAGCAGGGCACACAGACTCAGACCTTGCCCTACCACCCCTGATGTAGGAGAGACATTAGGGTTCTGAGCCAACAGCAAAGAAAGAACTCTTGAGACATCTTTGGTGCAAAAAGGTGGTTTTATTTTTTTTTTAAGATTTTATTTATTTATTCATGAGAGACACAGAGAGAGAAAGAGAGGCAGAGACACAGACAGAGGGAGAAGCAGGGTCCATGCAGGGAGCCTGATTCGGGACTCGATCCCAAGACCCCGGGTCATGACATGCGCCAAAGGCAGACGCGTAACCATTGAGTCACCCAGGTGCCCCAAAAAGGTGGCTTTATTAAATTATGGGGACGGGACCTGTGGGCAGAAAGAGCTCAGGGGTCACAAGGCGTGGCCCATTATATACTTTCAAATTGGGAGGGGGTTAGGGATAGTGTAAGCCTCCCAGGGATTTTAGAAACAAGGTTTTCAGAATCCTGAGGCGGCTGGCTATTGTTGGGAAAAGATCATTTTTTTACTGTTTAGTAAAACTCAGTCATGAGACCCTTCGGATGTATATTGGTGGGTCATATGCTTGGGGGATGACCGCCAACATGTATCTTGGAGGTAGAGATAAAGAAAGTTCCAAAGGAATTTTTATATGTTAACGTAGACTTACAGGGTCCCGGGGATCATACATAGGTTGCCCTTAGCAAAGAAACAACATCAAGGCAGGTAAGTTCCTAGAGGAATGTCACTCTGCCTGTTTCAAGGACTTGTCAATGGGCAGTAGGTAGTAAGGACATTAAATAATTTTTCTTCTGCCTTTGTTTCCCATATCACACTTGCACGACTCTCTGGTACCACCACAAGAGCTTCCACAGGGGCCTCTTCCACCAAACACATGGCCCCTCTTGTCCTCTGATGCCTCCCACCATGCTGTGTGCCAGCAGAAGCAGCACCCTATATCAGATAGAGTTCCAAGGAAGCAGAACAGTAGGAGATCCACACACACAGTTATGAGGAACTGGCTACGTGAGTGTGGGGCTAGCTAAGCAGGTCCAGGGTCATGGGACAGGCAGGCAGGAGGGGAAGATCCTGGGCAGCCTGAAACCCTCAGATACCAGTTGAAGCTATGGGTCACAGTGGAGTTCCTCCCTGGGAGAGCATAAAGCCTTCTCTTAAAGGGCTTCCACTGATGGAGAAGGGCCCACCCAGGGTAATCTCCATGACTTAAAGTCAGCTGATTAGGGAGGGACTTTAATTACAGGTGCAATATCCCTTTGCAGCAGCACTTGGGTTTGTTTTGGAATAACTGGGAGGACAGTGTATGCAACAAACAGACTGCTGGCTGGCCCCTTCTGAACTCCATCTCCCAGGAGAGCGAGAGAGCCGAGAGAGCCGAGCGCTTGCAGGCCCCCATCTGGAAGCGCAGTACAAAGGGAATTCCGGGGGAAGTAATCTGGCCCAAGCCAAGCCAGGCCACCACAAAGCCGTCACACAGCCAGTTGGTGTAAATCTGCCAGTTGGTGTAAATCTGGTGTAAAAGCCAGTTGGTGTAAATCTGCCAGTTGGTGTAAATCTGGTGTGAAAAGGTGAAGACACAATTGTCACACCTCAGGCCAACATGCAGTCCCGGTCTACAAAGCACATTTGAATTCTACTGTCTTGCATAACCGTCTTGACAGCCCTCTGAAGGGAATTTAATTATTTCATTTGACTGGTGACTCACCCAGTCTCACACACAGCTGCTAAGTGGCAGAGCTGAACTTTGAACCTGTGTTGACCTGACTCCTTCATGTCCTCACCAAAGAGTGAGTTTAATAAGGAAAGAAGAGCTTTGGTTCCAGATACACTTTAGGAGAGATGAAAGGAATAGAGACCCAAGTCTTCAAGACAATCTTTGTCTAAATTTTGGTTTTGCCGGGGCCCATTCTGGAAGAAACAAGATAAGGTGTCACGAAGAAAGGATTTTGCTCTCCCACACTTGGTGCTAAAAAGGTCACATTTCTTTCTTCAGTCCACATAATCTTTCTTCTAAAGATTAAATTAAATTTAATCTTCTCCAGGCTTCCATCCTCCCAGTCCAGATCGAAATTCTATTAGCTGTTCCAGCGGCTTCCCTGCCCACCTCTCTGTCAGAGGTAAGTGAAGTCTCTGGGGTTGCCAACATCACAGAACACCCAGGGAAGGCCCCCCTGGTCTCTGTTCATGTTGTGCACATGGATATGCTCACTGACCACTTCTCATGGTCCCTGAATGGGGGCGGGGCCTCTGTTTTAGGCCATTTTGGGGTAAGGGTCTCGGCTGAGAGTCTACCTTCTCAGGATACCCGGCAACTCTTATCCTCAGGCCCTGCCACTCCCTGGAGCACGGCTGGAGTGTCCCAACCTTGGGACCATCCTACTGGTCCCCTTCAAACCTTTCTTCCACTGCCTCCTCCTACAAAGACAACCCAGCATAATCCCCTAGGGTGAGCCTAGAATTTTACAAAACAAAAGCCAGGAAACAGTGGTCTTTCTGCTGCCTGACAACTGATGCTTTTGGCCACCACCACCCCCCACCCCAGCCCGCCCAAGATGATGGATGATCGATGATTGTACTGAACAACAATCAAACATATTGAACATTTACTATATTCCAAGCACTTCACTTGCGTTGACCATTTAATCCTGTGACTAGGTCTCTAAGGTAGATGCTATTGTTATAGCCTATCTTCCACATGAGGAAAGAGGGCTGAAGTAACACAGTCAACGGCAGCCCAGCTCCCAAGTGGCTGCCAGCACTCGACTCCAGGCTATTGCTCTAACCACTGCTCTGCACCATCTCCCACAGAAACCTGGTGTCAGGCAAGCTGGACAAGCTTGCACAAGGGCCTGCCTGTGGTCTTGGGAGGGAGGAAGCACAGTGAGTTATACAAACAAAATCAAGTCACAAACCTAAGTTGCAACAAACTATCCTACATGGTGGGTAGGGAGTAAAGGATTCAGACACTGGTTCTGCTGTATTCCCGCTGCCCAGCTTTGGGAGTTTTGATCTCTTCTTTTTTTTTTTAATTTTTTTTTTAGTTTTGATCTCTTCAAACAGAAAACGGGGAAGTAATCTCAACCTTTCAAGCTTGGTGAGAGGATGGAAAGAGAAAAGTATGTGAGAAGTCTACGTAAACTCCGAGCTCCGAACATGTTTTCATTAAGGGAAAGGAGCAGAACATCCACCCCGCCAACGCCTGGGCTTCATGACCGCGACCTTGGCAGAAACCCAAAGGCAGCCCAGTGCCAAGGTCAGGTTCACTGTGCTGGGAACTAGGGGACCAAGCAAGAAGCTCTCTTAGACCCAAAGACGGAGAAAGAGACAGAGGGACTTTGCTTTCCCAGATCTCTTTGCAGCTAGGGCCCACACGTGACTGAGTTCCACCAGGAAAATCCCTGGATGAGATTGGGAAGGGGAACGGGGGTAGAAAGAGATGGGAAGCAGGAGCTAGGTTCAGTGAGATTAAATCTCCTGAGTCAAAATGGAAACACTAATTGGAAAACACACACGCATCCTTTACATTGATTGCAGCATTATTTACAAGAGTCAAAGTACGGAAGCAGCCCAAGTGTCCACCAGTTGACGGACTGATAAGGAAGATGTGGTCTAGGTACAATGGAATATGCCATAGTCATAATAGAAGATGAGCTCATGCCACTTGGGGCGACTTGGGCTGACCTCGAGGGTATAATGCTAAGTGAAATAAATCAGAGTGAGAAAGATGAACACCATATGATTCCACTCACAAATGGAATATTAAAAAAAAAGAACAAAAACAAATGAAAAGAACAAAAGGCAGAATCAGACCTATAAATACAGAAAACAAACTAACGGCTGCCAGAGGGAAGGGGGGTGAGGCGGGGTGGGCAGACTGGGTGAAGGGGACCGCGAGAGACAGGCTTCCAGTCATGGAATAAAGAAGTCTCAGGAGAAGGCACGGGGCAGAGGGTAGCGACACTGAACACAGCACCGAACACAGCACCGTGTATAAATCACTAAGAGATTGTCAAAATTGCTAAGTTGTACACCTGAAACTAATGTAACATTGTGTGTCAACTATACTCAAAGGGGAAAAAAAAAAAGAAAAGATAAAAAAGAAGTGTCCTGGGTCAGCTGCGGGGACCTCCAGCATCTCCTCCCTGGGCAGTGGGCTGCAGAGCAGGGCTTCCTCCAGGTCAGTCCTGTGGGGTGCTCGGGTGCTCCTCCTGGCTTTGAAAGGTCTTGGATCTCTCCAAGGTTCTATAAACTACCTAATATCCTCTAATAAATTCCTTTCTGGTTACATCAGCCAGAGTGGGATCTGTTGTCCCAGATTGGTATCAGAAGAGATTCCAAGCAAGAAACCCTCAAGGCAATGAGAATCTGGGACAAGTTTTCTTTTTTTTTTTTTAAAGATTTATTTATTTGTTCATTCAGAGAGAGCAAAGAGAGAGGCAGAGACACAGGCAGAGGGAGAAGCAGGCTCCCTGCAGGAAGCCCGATGTGGGACTCCTGAGTCTCCAGGATCACACCCCGGGCTGCAGGCGGCGCTAAACCGCTGCACCACCGGGGCTGCCCTGGGATGAGTTTTCTGAACGAGTTGCATTTCCAGACAATGGAGTGCTGGTGAGCATCAGAAGGTGGGATTTTGGTGGAGGGTGACACCTTGTCATGAAACAGCTACCGCCATCACCTGAGGTCTCCACTTCCACAAGAAGGTGTCTGGGGGAATGCAAGGCTTTGGCAACCAAGCAGCTGCCGAAATGAACCTTCCTCTGTCCCAGTTCACTGGATTGTTCTGGAGCACATCTTACAAAACATTTCAGCAGTATTTCAGTGTGCTTCTCGAAAAGGTGACTTTGTAAAACATTACCACAATGCTATTATCCTACATTTAAAAAACACATTAACACTAATTCCTTAATACCATCAAATATCCAGTCAATGTTCGAGTCCCCATTTGTCATGCCTTTTTTTTTTAACAGGTAGCTCAAATCAAGATCCAAATAATTCCAGCCTTTCCAATTATTTGGAAATGCCCCCACAAGGGAGGCATTCTTCTCCCCACCTAACAGATGAGCACACTGCGGCTCAGAGCAAATGACCAACGCAAACCCCACACTTAGAGAACATCTTAAGTTTCTTTTAATCTATGGATTTTTTTCCCTCTTTGTCTCTTTTTGCCCTCCCTGTTGACGAAATTGGGTTATTTGTTCCATAGACTTTCCCATAGACCAACCCCCTTGGTTGTTGGAAAGTTAAAATCTACATTCCCAAGAGTCTTTCATCTAAGGTGTCATTACAACCTAGCTTTTCCTAGGAGATGCCCCCACATGCACCCTTTAGGTGGCAGTGAGCCAGGAGAGAGGTGACCTTCATGGTGGCACTGGAGGTGTCTGAGTCCCCTCAGGCCTTGTGGTTGGAGCTCTGGGTGCTTGTTCCCAGGAACCAAGCAACAGGTGGGGGTGACCGTCTGAGTGTTCCTCGTGGCTGCAGCTCCTCGTCCTCCCCGGTATCTTATAAGCCACCCCCTTCCTGCAGTAAATCCCTTTAGGTGCAAACTGGCTGGAGAACATTCTGTTGACCACAGGAGGTGGGGATAGATCAGAGTAAGCCTTGATTCTGAACAGCACTTTAGAGTTTACAAAACACTTACACTGAGGCACCTGGGTGGCTCAGTGGGTTGAGCATCTGACTCTTGGTTTCAGCTCATGTTGTGATCTCGGGGTTATGGGGTCAAGCCCCACAGTGAGCTCCAAGCCACAAGGATTCTGCTTGACATTCTCCCTCTCCCTCTGCTCCTCCCTCCCCCCCCCTCTCTCCCCCTCCCTCAAGAACAAAAACAAAAACCACTGCCACATATATCATGTCACGAATACTCCTAACTACCCCACAAGGGAGGCATTCTTCTCCCCACCTAACAGATGAGCACACTGCGGCTCAGAGCAAATGACCAACGCAAACCCCACACTTAGAGAACATCTCAAGACTCAGAGTCCAGGTTCTCTATCGTCTCTCACCATCCTGTGTCCCTCTTCCCGCTGGCTGCCGTGGTCACAGCACCGATGGGGGAGGGTCCTCAGGGAATAAGGCAGCACGGAAACATATAGAGTCTGGAGAACGATGCCTCACTTTGCTTAAGATAGACGTGCATCCTCCCCAAATGTCTCTGCCCCGCGACATCTGCTCTGTGGCTGCTTAGACAAGGTCCCGGGGTCCCAGGGCCCCATGCTTTTCTCCTCCTGCCAGGCTGTGCTGCAGAAAGGGTATGGCAGGGGAGTCAGGAGAGGCAGCCACCCAGGCTCCAGCCCTGTCTGTCACCAAAGCCCCTCCAGAGTCCTTGTCCCAGCCTGTATGTGGAAAAGGGTGCACTTGGTGTTGCTCGGGACTCAAGGGGACCCTGGGAACACTGAGGCTCTCTCCAATGCATTATAGGTCAGGTTGCAGTAGTCTGGACGAGAAGAGGAGCCAGTGGGGGCTCCGAGGGCCTCTCCCTTCCCTCTCAGAAGGACAGCAGCTTTGATCCCAGGGCCCAAGCTCAAAAATAACGTCCCCAGTGCGGGTGCCCTGGGGCTTCTCCAGGGCGGCCGGCTGACAAGGCCAATTCGGTAGGGCCTCGGTGGGCTGGCCTGGCACCATGGCTTTGGGCTGTGGGCTGTGACGGGTTTACAGCCAGCCGGCTGACAGCGGTTACCTCAGATTTATCACCCTTCTACAAGGGCACAGGGAGCCACTAGAGGCTGCCAAGGAGCCCTTAAATCACCCTGATGGGAAACGCTGTCGGAGGGAACAGAGGGCAGGTAGGTAGGAGCCGTCCTGGGGGCTTGGGCTTCCTGCTGGCTCCTTGGGTTACAGTCCTTCCAGAGGAGACTGACAGCTCTGGAGGCCGGTAGAGCCAAGGAGCCACCCAGGGAGGAGCCAGGAAGAGCTGCAGGAAATGAGCCGAGAGAACGAGGGTGCCCAGTGCCCGCTGGGCTGGGCAGGGCAGGCCGCGTGAGCGCAGGGACCCAGCGCCCCGATCAGGAGCTGCTGTGACTGGGAGAAGACGCCTGCCTCAGCAGCCCCACCCCCTTGGCAGCACATCCATCTGCAAACAAAGCTGTCGTGGCAATCCCGTGTGTGCAGACATCTCTGCGCCCTCTCTGGACGTGTCTGTTTGGGGGTCTCTATCAGCAGACAGGTGGCTGCGCAGTGAAGCCGTTTGCCGTTGCACCTGAGCACGGGACCGGGTAGGTGTGTCTGTGACTTCGCACTGCCTGTGTGGGCGGGGGTGCGGGGCCGAGACCTACTCGAAAGTTGTGGGTTCCGGGCCCCTGTCCCCGCTGGTGTGCCCACCGGGTGAGTCTGGTAAGTACGGGAGAAAGAAGATACAGGGGAGACAAGGAGGCGAGCTGGTGGTGGCGTTCAGTAAGACAACCAGGGATGACAGAGCAGGATGGGAGGAACGGGGAGGCGGGCAGAGGATGGGTTCAGGGACACAGGAGCAGAGACGGCGAGTGTGTGAGCTACACGAAAGTGCCCAGATGTCCACACAATGCAATCAACTCAGCCCCAAGTGTGGTCAGAGAGAACAGGAGGGGAAGAGGAGGGGAGAGGTACAGGAAGATCCCAGAGGGATAGGGAGAAGAGGAAGGTGACACGGGAAGGGAGGAGTGAGGCGAGGCAGCTGGTGGGAACAGCATGGGCTCCAGAGGAACCCAGCTCCCCGGCTTTGCAGCCATTCTCACTCAGCTGGCTCCTTGAGGGTGGCCTGCCCTCTGGCCACTCCCCTGCCACAGACTCAAGCCACCCACACCCAGCTCAGAGCACAGGGAGAGCCATCCAGCTGAAGGGTGAGCATGCCCCTCAGAGAGTTCACCCAGAGAACGGGGTCTCTGTTCCCCGACAGACATGGGCTGATGTGCAGGAACCCCTGCAAAGCCCAACTGCCACCAGTACACAAACGTGTGCACCCCCATGTCCAGCTCCATGTCCCCATGTGTCCTCTGAACACCCGAGGCATCACTTGGGCACAGCAAAGTTGGTCCAAGCCACCTCCTGCAGCCCTAGCAGTTCCCGGGCGTGGCTCTGCAAAGCTTTTCTTTTCCATCCTTGAAGTTGCTGTGTGGGATCTTTTGGCTGGGCTGCCTGCACTGAGAGTGGCCAGCCAGACTCCAACAGCCTGAACTCCCAGAGGCAAGGTCTGGACCCTGACACTGCAAGTGGCCCAGAGCCTCCAGCTCATTCTGCAAACCCTGCTCTGCCAATGAGGAATCCACCTTATGGGTTTGGGGTATAGGGTTGTCTTTTGGTTTATGGGTGTGCACCTTGGGTATGTCTGTGTGGCTCTGGGTGTCATGAGGCACCTAGCAAGCTGGGTGTGCTAAACCAAATGACAGTTCTCCAGGTGTGACATATGGAGCCTATCCCTCACCAGCTCAAATGCTATCTCCTCCTTGAAGCCTCCCTGAGGCTCAGCTGAAGCAACCACAGCTACCAGACTGAAGCTAAGCCTTTACTTAATTGTCAATTTCATTCATTCATATATACAAAACTATATATAGCACAGCACCCACTGTGGTGGACAGGCCACAAGGTGGCCTCCTACGATCTCCATCTCCTTGTGTCTGTGCTTTGTTGAGATCTCTTTCTCAAGAATGTGGGTGGGACCTGGGACTTGCTTCTGATAGAACGAGGCATCCGGGGTCTCTGGAACCCCTGGAACATTGTTAAGGCCCCTCTTTCTCCAACATCTACAAGAATTTCCATCCTGAAAGACCATTCCCTGAGCCATCATTGAGGACTAGGGACAACAGTGAAGTCCCCTAGCTACCAACACATCAGCACAACTTGAGCATGGGCTGAGGCAGGATGTGAGGGGCTTCCCGGGCTCCCTCTGCTGTACCATGCAAGGGGCGAAGGGGCCCCGCTTTGTTCCACCTTCTCAGAAAGGCAGGGCTCTTCATCTACCGGCCTAAGTCACTAGCACAAGCCCCACACATAGTAGGACTGCCACCAGTGTTTATTGATCAAAGAATAAGGGACTGATTTTAAAAAACCACACGAACAAGGATGCTGTGCCTATTTCCAATGGAAAGACCATTTTGCCAGGAACCAGGGGACTGAGAGGGTCGGCCTGCAGGTGATGCATGGAGGAACCAGGAGTAGCCAGATTTCTCTGTGGATCGAAACACAGAGCTGGCTGTCCTGACATGCTTCCGACCTGAGCAAAGCTGGTACTTGTGGGGACGGGTGTGTCCTTTCATGGTGGGAGAGAGGTGCTGTGGGGATTTAAGCGGCAGAGCTACATGCCCAAGGCTGCAGTGTAGAAAGAGCATCTTCCTCATTCCCACCAGTTCTCATCTGGTGAAAGCAGACAAGGAAACAGGGAGCCTTCAGCGGGTTAAATTCAAAATAAGGTGAAACAGAGCCCAGGGAAGGATCTCCATGGCGGGCAGCCCAAGGGCTAGGGTTCTCACTACAGAATATTTCTGGAGTTTCTGCCCCACCCCCACCTCCTTCATGCACCAACTGCCGCTCCTTGATACCTGCAAGTTCTTCCACGAAGGGACAAAGGCTGTCAGCGCACAGTGAGGAGCCTGGCATTGAGTAAAGCGTACCGGGAGAGGTAAGGACGGGAAGGGAAGGGAAGCAAGTGAAGTTCCATGAAGTTCCAACGAGAACCTGCGCATCCTGGCCTCTGCTTAACGCTTGTGGGAGGGGCCAGGCCTGGGGCAGGGCTGGGAGGGGCCAGGGCGGGGCCAAGAGGGCCGGGGAGGGGGGGCCTGGGCGGGGCTGAGGCGGAGCCGGGCGGGGCCAGGGGCGGGGCGGGGCCAGGGGGCCGAACCCAGGGCGGGGCGGGGCGAGGGGGCCGGGCCCAAGGGTGGGGCGGGGCCGGGAGGGGCGGGGCCAGGAGCGAGGGCGGGGCCGGGGTTAGGGGCGGGGCGGGGCCAGGGGGCCGGACCCAGGCCGGGGCGGGGCCAGGGCCGGGGCCAGGGGCGGGGCGGGGCCGGGAGGGGAGGGGCCGGGGCGCAACCTTTCTTCGCGCTCCCTTGGGACTGGAGTCCTCCAGGCCTGGGCGCTGGGGACAGAAGCGGTGGAGGGTGAAGCGGCTGCTCTCAGCCAGCCCTGACACCCCCACTAACTAGAGAGAAAACGAGGGCTTCCCCGTCCTTCATGCCAGCTCCTCTCAGCAAAAGGAATAAAACGGCTCACTTCTTTTTATCGCCCACAGATTTCTCGGGAAATGGGCTATTAGTTCCCCAATGTAAAGATAATAGGCCCGTCCCCCTTGGCAAATGGCACAGCCATTTGTGTTGTGGTACAAACACAGCCACAGAGCCTTCAGAAAGCCTCTTGGGTGGAGGATGGGGGCCGCCTGGGAGCGGGGGGTGGGGGGGGTCCAGGCGGCGGGCGCTGCGGCAGCCCCCACGGTGAGTCGCCGGTGCCCCAGGAGAGGTCACACCTGACCCAGGTCACCCTCAGAGGCAGCCGTCCCCTCCTCCTGGCCGTGGGGGCAGAGGCTGGTGCGTGGAGCACGAAATGCTCTGGCTGAAGGAGGATCTCTGCTACCAGCAGGCTCACAGCAGAGACTGGCCAGGCCGAGGCCCCCTCTGCTAGAAGGCGGGGGGCCCTGGATGGCGCGGTCTTCATGACTAGGACCCTCACAAACATCTTGGGAGGAAGTGGATGCTGATAGCATTGCCTGACTGGTAATCACAGGCTGATGAAAAGGCGACTACAATGTGAAAACTCAGGTTAACTCATGCTCACCCTCCCACCCTCAGGTTACATGGGGAATCCTCCTCTCTCTCCTGCCCTCACATAAAGATTGAGACAGCCTCTGGCATCATAAGGCAACCCTTAGACAACACAGGGTTTAGGGGTACTGACCCCTTCCCCCTGCTCCATGTAGTCAAAAATCTGCATATAACTTTTGACTCCCTCAAAACTTAACTACTAAAAAGCACCTGTTGATCAGAAGCCTTACCAACAACATAAAGTGGATTAACACACATTTTGTATGTTGTATTATATACCGTATTCCTGCAATAAAGTAAATAAAAGGAAAAAAAGTGTTAAGAAAATCCTAAGGAAGAGAAAATACATTCACGGTGCTGTACTGTATTTATCAAAAAAATATCCACCGAGTGGACCGGCACAGTTCAGACGTGTGTGGCTCAAGGCTCAACTGGTTAATGACCCCCCTCAAACCGGTGACAAATCTGAGCACGAGACAGGTGTAGTACGGTAACCAAAGTCACGCGGCAAGACCATGGCTGAGCTAGGACCGGAATCGGCTCCAGGGCCCCATGCCAAAGATAGGGGGCTTCCAGGGAAGCGGCCCTGCGTGTTCCTTTCAGGACATTGTCCTCATCGCCCCTCCGTCTCCATCACAGAATGACTGCAGTAATAGCACCTTAGGGACTTGGGAAGACACGCTCTCAGGGAGCTATCCACCCCCTCATACACAGGCTCCGGGGCTCCTCAGCCCCTGGCAAGGGCCGCTGTCTCACACCGAGCAGAGGAGAGGCCCGGCAGTCCTGTAGCCTGCGAGACGGGCCTCCCATGGGAGACCAGCACCCTGCGAGGTGGCGGCTTTGCCTGGGTATCTAGTCACATGGGCTGCACTCTCTTTCATGTCGCTGCTTTGCTTGTCACATTTCCACCCTGTCTGTCCATCCAGGCTGCGTGCTCTGTGGGGGCAAGGATGTCAACTGGCACCATTTTTGGTCCCAGGGAGCCTGGGCAGTGCTGGGCAGGGAAGGGGGGCTCGGGGACGCCTACCAGTTGATGAGACTTGGTGAGGGGGTAAGGCAGGGGTCTGTCACACTGACCACAGTGAGTGTGCAAATGACATTCTCTGCCTAAGCTCCGGTTTCCAGCTATTCTTGGTCTGCGTGTGTCTCCCTAAGAATCAGGGCCTGACACACAGTAGGTACTTTCCTCCCACTCCTGCCTCTGCTAGCCCTGCCCTGAGCTGTGGAAGCACAAGTAGATGTCAGGGATGGCCTCATGCAGAGGTCGAGGGGCAGCTACCCAACATACCTCATCTCTTGGCTGTCAGACATCTCAAGGATAGGTGTCATGGCCTGGGGACAGACAGACATGAACTCACATTATCTGTCTTTCTGTCCCAAAGGAGAAAGAGAGTCTGTCTAAAGGCCACGGAGACTCTGGGCAGGAGGTTTACTGACAGCCTGGGAAGTTGCCCAGAAGGAGCTGTCCAGCCCAAGCTGGGGTATCTAGCCCAGGTGGGGGTATCCAGAGGGGCTGTTCAGCCCAGGAGGAGCCATGCAGCCCAGGGAGGGGTGTCCAGGCTAGGCAGAGGTGTCCAGCCCAGGAAGGCAAAGCAGCCTTTGACCACCCCTTTAGGGTCAGAACTCCTTCAAGGATGGTAATGGGGGTGGAATCATACTATGTTTCACAGGGGGTAGCACAGGCCCAAAAGCGGACTGAGGCGTCCACAATCCCTCCCGCTGCTCTGAAGTTTTAAGAAGGGGTAAGAATGCAAATGCACCAGCAGGAGCCAAGTGGGGAGTCACCAGGGACCACAGAAGGATGAGGCCAGGCGAATTTGAGCATGCAAATGAGTATGATGGGCCAGTTTACTGATCAGCCTTCCCCTCCTCCTTGTCCTCCTCATCCTCCTCCCCTGTCTCCTCTTCTGTCTCCTCCTTCTTGTGTTGGGGCTCTGAGGTCTCAGCCTCAGGCCCCCTCTCCCCTGCGGGCTCCACTAACGGCTCCTGCAGCAGGAGGTACTGTGCCAGCTGCTCCAGGTCCCCCAGGCTTATCTTCTGCAGGCGCTCCTGATGCTCCCGCCTCAGCAGCTGCAGCACTGCCTTGGTGTCGTGGGGCTCAAAGTGTTTGGCCAGGACCAGGCCCAGATGGTGCCACAAAGGCTGTGGCTGGTGGGCCTCCGCAGCTGCCGTCTTTGCCAAGGGCCGCATGATGACATTGATGGAGGCATTGGGCCCGATGCAGTAGTCGGAGAGACGCTTGTCATCAGCCAGAAGCTGGCCCCGGAAAAGCAGGTGCTGCTGCTCCTCGGGCACCTGCAGTCGTTCCGACACCAGCTTCTTCAGCATGGCCACGCTCTCTTGCCCGGACACCTTCAGGCTGCATCTCCGGCCCAGAAGCAGCTTGACTGTGAGAATCATGGGGCCAAGAATAGAATCAGGAGGGATCCATGCTCTGTGGCTGCCCCGGGTTAAGGGCCAGGGCAGGAGAAGGTGGCTTCTCCCTATCAATGGAGGGCAGTGGTCCCAGGAGGCCAGGTGGCCCAAACGGACAGCCATTGGCTGATGCGCTGTGACATCACAATGCTGCAGGAGGGCTCATTTTGAGAGCAGACCTTTGGGGGAGTTAGAGGGACATGTTCAGCACGGGACATCCTTCCTCCATGAAGGGAGAGAGGAGAGTAGGATTGAGAACAGAAGAGTCCAAAGGGACAGGGTAGCAGAAGGAAGTCCTCGTCGATTCCTGGGTGCCTTCTTTACCAGGACCTTTCCCCAAGGAGAGATGGGATCACAGTGGACACCTGCCGCCCTCATGAAGCTTTCAGTCTAGTGAGCCGGCTAACATTGACTTATCAAGCATCTTCTTTCAGTCAAGCACTTTACACGCTTTCTGATTGAGAGAAAGCAGGCTGGGAGACAGGGATTCCATGTGTTTAGTCAGGAGGTGGCCCCGGGAAGCAGCAGGAGGTGAGGAGGTGAGACGAGGCAGCGAGAGAAGACCAAACTGCAGTAATGGCAGGTGGCCCTGGTGGGTACCTGGGAGGCTTCAATCCTGCCCGGTGCTCCAGAAGGTTGGTCTTATATCCCTGGGTTGTCCCACCTGAGAAGCAAAGAAGCAGGTGCAGAGTGCGCTTCTGCGACCAGACAAAACCCTTGGGCCGAGATCTGCAGACCACTCTCCGTGCTCCACGGCTGTGCTCGGCTCTCCAGCCTGGGCAATGCTTGAACGCTAGTTCAAAACCACCACCTCCAGGCTGCCAGCACCCTTGGACTTTCCAGACTTACCTTCTCACAGCACACAGCCTGGATCCCCTGGCCACTGTCGCTCCAACCACCACCCCTCTCTTTGGGTCCTGGCAGCCTCTGGCTGGACCCAAATTCTAGTCCATAGAGAAAGCAAGCCCCTGACATCTTGCCCTTTCCCACAGACCAGAGTGCTGCTCCAGTCCCCCTGCTACCTCTTCCCTGCCACCCTCCTCCTCCTCTCCCGAACCAAATGAGCCCTCTTGCCATTTCCATTCTTCTTCAGCAATGTCTCCAAAACCCACCCTCCACCATCTGTATGTCCACTGACCCCAAGCCAATTCAGGCTGTCACCTTCCTCTAGTCTGTGGCTCAGAATTCATAGTCCATCTCTTCTGCCCAGTCCCACCCACTTGGGTCTATTCACGCCACAGCCAAAGGGGTCTTCCTAAATAAGAGTGAGGCCAAGTCCCTCCTCTGTGTAACGCCACCCAGTTTAATCCTTTTAGCTTTTGGAATCAAAATCAGCCTCCTTTGGCGTTCAACAGCACCGTGGCCCCACCCTGCTTGCCTCTTGAACCTCATTGCTTCCCCACACTGCATCCTCCACTCTACCAAACACCTGCCATTCCCTTAACTTGCTTGTCCCAAGTGAAGTCTTCAAGACTGGTTAAAAACCACCTCCTCCATGAAGCTTCTTCTGTTTTCCTCAGTCTTGGGCAGAAGCAGTCCCACCTCCCTCCATGAATCTATTAATCCTTTTGAGCATGCACCTAACACATGTCTGTGTCTCCCTCACCAGCTATCCGAGGGAGGGAATTTTTAATTCATAGAGATACACAGAGAGAGAGAGAGAGAGAGAGAGAGAGAGAGAGGCAGAGACACAGGCAGAGGGAGAAGCAGGCTCCATGCAGGGAAGCCCGACACGGGACTCGATCCCAGGTAGGTCTCCAGGATCAAACCCCGGGCTGCAGGCGGCACTAAACCTCTGCACCACCGGGGCTGCCCAGAGGGAGGGAATCTTACCAGTCTTCGTAACCCCTACCACCAGCGGAGAGCCCGGTACAGAGAAGGCTTCAAATACACGTCTGTTGAATGATGATAAAATTTAAACATGCTGAGCGATGCAGGAGGATGGAGGATCCAGTATGACAGGCTATGGAAAGATAAAAACCTGCCTGCAGCCTCTCTCTTGCCCCTCCCTCTTCCCCTAGAGAGATGAAAATCCAAAATTACATAAAAAATAAATCAGAAAGTGATTCTAATCTTTACCAAAGGATCTTCTATAGTATTCTTTAAATAGTCAACTCTCTTGGTGCATTTGAAAGACAGAATTTGCAAATGTGCATATAGTGTGTGAGGAACGCAGATGAGGCTTCTCCCTGGCCAACTGTGGAAGCCCCTAGCCTCTGGAAGCAAGGACCTCATGGTAGATAAACCATGGGATGGACAGTCTTCGCACAACATAACATATGAGATGCCCCTAGTAGAGGTAATCCAAGAAGGCTTCCTGGAGGGGGCCAAGTTTGAGTTGTCTTCTGCAGGATACAAAGGAAGGTGAGATGGCCTGCAATCTCTCTCCTGGCCGTGGGTCTTCTGAGGAAGTGGCAGGAGCCAGAGTTCTGAGCATGGGGGAAGAAGGCAGGAAAGAAGCTGCCTGCCTCTAGTTTCTCCCCTCAGACCATTTACACAGTGGGGTGCTGCCCAGGACACCCGTAGGACTGGGGAAGGACCTGGCTTCCAGAAGCATGTGAGAGCTACATCTCAGGCTCTGTCTCTCCAAGGCTACTTGGTGCCCCTGTGACAGGGTTCTGAGGGCCACAGCTACTGATTCATGCTTTTCAAATCAGGCTCCCTGGTCTAGACAGTCCCATGTTCCTAATGGGCCATGAGGACAGAGCAGCAAAATTGGGGGTGTCCCAGGAAACTGAGAAAGATGATTGCTACCTCCCCAAGATGTCCCACAAGGAGACAATGGGGGCACCTTGCTGAGCCCTCAAATTGTATTTGGATCCTAAAAAGTTCATAGTTTTTCCCATGCACTTGCTTGTCTTATGCAATTTGCATGAGAAAATATAATTGTGCAATCAGAGCACGCAATCAGACAATGATTGCCATAGTTGGGGGAAGGTTAGCAAGAACGACTGGGTTTTGCGACCAAGGGGAAAGAATGAACACATGCAAACAGTGGGCTCGGACCCCTCTCGCAAACAACTACAAATGCTACAAATGCAATCGTGTCACCGGGAAACAAGTGCAGGGTCTGTGTCAGGGGTGGGGGTCTGGGGACAGGTCCGTGAACGCCAAGGGACCCGGAGGCCCTGGCAATACTCCTGAACAGCCTGACTGGACGTCGGTACACGGAGGCCGTGAGTTCCCTAAGATAAAAGCCATGTGTCCCCTTGCCAGCCTGGGGCCTGCCTGACGCAAGCCCCCTCCTCAGTTTCCTTTGCCTGCCTGCCTCGCGGGTACAACCACCGCTCAGTGTCCCTCGCAGGGGGCGGCAAGGGCCAAAAGAGGCAGGCCGTGCCCCCGGGGCCTCAGCACAGTGCCTGACCCATGAAGGTGTTCCGTGCGTATTTAGATGAACTTATCCATTTAAATGTGTGCTCTGCTGCCCTGGCTGTCAGGGAAGACCCCATCACACCCAGAAACGAGCCCAAAGCGTGCCCCCAACCAGCCCGGGTGAGCTGTCACTGCGTCCGCAGGCAGGTGGGCCACGCAGCCCTCTGCAGACCTGGCTGGCCAAGGGGAAGAGGGCCCAAGATGCTCACCGCCCACAGCGGGGGGGCTCTGGGCTGTGAGGAGAGCTCAACCCTCCCTGGGCTGCACAAGAGGCTCATGGAGAAGATACGTATGACCTCTGCCCACCTCCGTCCCTGAGCAAGCTATTGAGTTACTGTGCTCAGTGGACATCAGGCTGGCCCTCCAGGGGAGGTGGGGGAGAAAGCAGGAGACTAGGGAAGAGAGGATACACAGCAGCTGTGGGAGAACGGGTCATGGAGACCAAGGCAGCAAAGACAGATGGAGATGGAGAGGCAGGGAGGGCTGGGGAGGGGGACGGAGAGCATGAGGGCCATGAGGGCCAAGCACAGGATATGCAGAAAGGGGGGCTTGGGGAGAATCGAAGGGGAGAATCGAAGGGACCGGAGAGGAGGTACAGGGCCCAGGAGCGGCGTGCAGGGGTGGCGGGAGGAAGGCCCATTAGTACCAGGAGAGTGAAGAGTGGAGAAGGAGAAAGGACTTGTCACTGCAAAAAAAAAAAAAAAAAAAAGAGCAATGAATACTTCTGTAGCCTCCCTTCTGAAAGCAATGTCCCTCTTCTCTTTCCTTGCAGCCTGCAAATGGCCCACGGCAAACTCTGGCAGAGAGTGGAGCCTGAGCCTGCGGTCGTCGGTCTGGGCCCTCTGGGCCTCCACCGCCACACCAGCCCAGGGGTAGCAGCGGCTCCGTCCCTGGGCGCCGGTGAGGCCCGCACTCTGCATGACACTCTCAGGCACCCTGGAAGAGAGAGCACCCACTAGCAGGGGGAGGGTGGACACCGGCGGGTCCCAGATGCCCTGCTGGCGACGGCTGCCCTCTGCTGCCAGAGACCCACTCAGCCCACGCCACCGCCTGTAGCTGTTCCCAGGGACCCTTGCCCCTTCACGGAGGGGCCTCTCAGGCTGCTCGGGGCTCTGTCAGCCTAGCCCAGGACGGAACAGGCAGCTGTAAAGAGGTACCCCCAGCTGCCCTCTGCGGTGCCCTGTGGCACAGAGTAGGTGCTTGGTAGCTCAGTGAGGCCTGTTGCCCGCTCCTCCTCTACTGGCTGGCACTGGCTGTCTCAGCAGTCTGCGACCTTCCAGGCCGGGCCCCAAGGTGCCCCTGCCACGTCTTGGGAGCTGAGGCTGAGGCATGTGGGGCCAGCCAGTTAGGACCAAGGAGTAAAAGGAGTGGAAAGAAGGTGGCCATCCCAGCCCTGCCCACACCGCCCAGCGTCTCTGTGGGCCTGGGTCCTTGCACCAGATAGCATCCTGCCCCACGCTGCTGCCGCAGCCCTAGGGAACACACTTCCAGGCCTAGCCCCGCTCCTAGGCCTCACACCTGGAACCGAGGGCTGCGGCCCGCTGTGACCACTAGATGTCACTGGCGACCTCCTGGGCCGGCTCCAGCGGCCACCCCGCCCCGGGGCCTGGGGCCTGTGCCCCCGGAGCCTAGGCACCCAGGCTCCCCGGCCAGAGCCTGTCCCCCACCCCCCCGCAGGCGGCCAGGCGGCCCCTGCCCACACCCGCAGGGCATGCTCCAGGCACAGAGCTCATGGGGGGCCCACCTTGAGGCGGGAGGAGAGAACAGGAAGACAGGCCCCTGTGGGGACACAACCCCCCCCCCCCACCCCCCCCCCACCCCCCCCCCCCACCCCCCCCCCCCCGGGGAAGGAGCTCTGGACTCCGGGCGGCTGGCTCCACGGCTTTGCTCTCAGGGAGGGATCGTTGGTGCCGCTGGAGGAGGAGCAGGATCTGTCCCAGTGACGAAGGCAAGGAGGGCACCCCAGCTGAGGGCGCCCCCTTATCCACACACACAGGCCCCGCGGCCCTAAGCTGGGGCCGGCAACTGGGCTTCCCTCCCACAGCGGCGGCGCTCCGGCAGCCTGGAGAGATGCCAGGATCCCGCCGGAGCTCCGCTGCCCAGGGTGGGCTCCCCTTCCGTCCGCGCCTTCTCGGGGAGCCCCGGCAGAGACCCGGCCCGGCCGTGGCTGGAGGCCCATCATCTCGGCCGGGGTGCCTCGGCCACCTCCCGTCCCCCAGGGCGCCCCTCCGCTATCCTCGGCGGGGCTGTGCGACCGCAGCTGCCCAGGGACAGTCGGCGCCGGCCCTTAGCCCGGGCACCGAGCCGCTCGTGAAGCACACTGAACTACCGTGCGCCCCGGACACGGCGGCCCACCGCCCCGGGCTCCGGGAGTCCCGTGAGCGAGGAGCAGGCTCCGGCCCTCGGGCCCAGGGTGTTCGCGCCAGCAGCCCCCCTTGCACCCGCTGCTGAGCACGTTCCAGGCCCGCGACATGCCCGAGACAGCGGGCACCTCTGCCAAGTCACCAGGACCGAGGGGGAGCCTCGCAGGGACTCAGGCCTGGGAGGCAGCGCTCCAGAGTGGCAGGTGCCAGAGGGAGGAGCCCTTCCCGTCAGTCCTAAGAAGGGGAAGAGCTCCGGGAAGCCGGCTTGGGCAGAGCCAGCCTTCGGCAGCCGTCAATGTCCCAGCAGGACAGAGGGGCTACCTAGGAAGAGCCTTTGCCCAGGCCAGCTTAGGAAAGGCCGCCAGGAGGCTGTGGGCGGCACCTGCTCAGAGTGTCAGAGGGTTCTGGAGGGGTCTGTGGGGTCAGGGAGGAAACTGTCTTCCTCACCTGGAGCCAGGGAGTGGGGAGAGCCCAAGGCCCTGCTGGCTGAGGCACCGGGCCAGGCAGAGAGCATCACGGGGTGGATTCTGATTCACAGGACTGGTGCTCTGTGACTCATCGTGTGTTCTCCAGTCTCTGAGTACTATTTCTCCTGTAGTCTCAAGTGCATCCTAAAAAATCTATAATCTTGTCTTGGTTGCAACAATAGGAAAAACAGATTTAGTCGCATCTAAGCTGGATTTAGTGGAGAAGCAAGGGGTTCCTGGGTCAAGTGGAATGATGGCAGCTACACAGACCCGTCTGAGGGCCAGATGGGTCCTGGAGGGCCTGGCATTCATGGGTACCAGTATCCCCACCCCCCAAACAACTTTGATGAATGCTCCCTTCCCTCTGGGGTGACTGTTCCTTTGAAGATCTGTGTCATCAATCAGAGTGGCAGGAACCCTCCACCATGCAGCAAAGATCAAACGTGATGCATTAAAAGTGAGGACAGAGGAGGTGCCCACAGAGCTCTGCCCTGGATGCTTCCTAATCCGGCTGGTCTTGCAAGTCCCCAACCAGCTCTGGATGGAGAACCCAGAGGCTACTCTAAAGATGCAGCCACACCGACCCTGTGGATCCAAAGGGGTTCCTTGTTGTTCCTGGAGAGATGCCAAGATTGGCCATTCAAAAGGGAAGCTTGAACCATCCTTTTAACCTGGCTGTTGACCTAAGGGTGCTAAGGCCATATTTAGATGAGAGTGTTGCCCACCAGCCCCTTCTCTCAGTTGAACTAAAGGCAGGTCCTTGCCAAGGGGGATGACATCTGCTGTGTGATCGATCTTTGCCCCCGAAGAACACTAGGACTGAAATGGAGGTCCAGAGAGAAAAGGGGGAGGAAAGCTGGGAATAGACCAGGCGAGGCTGGACTTGGGGGAACTGACCTACCTGGGGGGCAGGCCTCTGTGAGGAGAAGAGGGACCGAATCATAACTGAACAAGGCAGCTAGTGAACTTGGATTCGAGGTGGGCAGTTGGCAGGTGGGGCATTGGGCTGGGCAGATAGCTGATTGCTGCAGTAGTTGACCGCCTATTCTCCAGCCAGTGGCACCAACCATAAGCAGCCAGCCATGAGAGAAGGCCAGAGCCAAGAGCAAGGGGGAGAAAATTCTATTCCAACCAATAGCTGATGGAATGTTCCTGACAGCAGCACGGGACGTATCAACCAACAGAAAATCTCAGGCCCAATCAGAGGCTGCCCTCCTCTCCCAAGGAGATTATAGAATTCCTTCAACTGAGTCAGTTCTAAGAATATCACACCAGATTGGCCACCTTTGTTCATTAAGTCCACCTGACAGATGACACCGCCTGGGACTCCTGGACAAGTCAACTCATACTTTCACCCACAGGGACCTGATTAAGAGTTAAGTGGGAAGGGGCAGGCCTCGTGGTCAGGCAAGGAGTACATGGCAGTGGGGGCCAGATAGATCCAAGGGTGGCAGGGGCCGGCAAGAGTGGTCTACAGACAGGCTCTTTGCCCTGGAGAGAACACAACACATCCAGCTGTCAGCCTGTCCGCCCCCTCAGCCTCTCCGAAACACTGGCCCTCCTGATGCCCTTAACATACCTGTGTGTCTTCCCACCAGCAGAGTCCTGCACCTCGGATTCAGTAATTGCTGGAGTGAGACCATCTCTGGTGTGGGTAATTGGCCTGGATACAAGGTGCTCAGAAGAGGTCTGGCGGGCAGGGGGCAGGCGGCCGTGGGAGGCAGAGAGCTGTTCCAGCTGTGGACACCAGCTTCCGGACGGGATGACGGCTGCCCACCTGAGAGAAGCAGTGGGTCCGTGGCGACGACCCTAAGGCCAGGAAGCAGGTATGTGAGGTGACGCTGGGCTCCCCGTCTGCCAGATCTGAGCTCAGATAGGAAAAGGATGCCTCCAGCCTGGGCGGCTTTGGGGAAATGGAAAAGGGGGACTTGCCTCTGGGTTCTAAGCTTGGATGCTGGGTATAGCATCTTCAACCCTGAGACCCTTGAGTCCCTTGGCTGGGGGGGCAAAGGTGGAAGCTGCCACCAGGTGCCACCAGGCTGGTTTCTTTGCCAGGCAGGAACCAACAGCCCAAGAACGGGGTCTGCTGGGATCCTGTGGCTCTCCTCCGCAAGCTGCTTCAGGGGTCACAGAGCGGTTGGTGTCAGAATCCCCTAAGTGTCCAAAACCACAGTGCATGCTCTCAGACTCACTCCCCTGCCCCCTTCCCCCACAGCCACCTACCCCTGTGTGGAGACACGGCTGGGCAGAAGAGGGAAAGGGTGCCGAGCGCAGAAGAACTTCAGATCGCATTTAAGGAGAAATTCCTAAAACAAAGCTCAGAGGCTGCTTCCTGCAAATTTTGAGCAATAAAGAAAACGAGCCCTGTTTAACTGAATCAAGTCAGACGCAGGGTTAGCTAGAAGCAGGGGGGATGGGCAATGTGACCTTGACAAGCAGATGACCTTGACAAGCTTTGGTAGGGAACTCAAGCAGGGGTGCCTGGACAGAAAGAGCCCCGCCCTCTTGTCCGCCAGGCCTCACATGAATGCAATGGGAAACGTCCAACTGAGATGCAGTCATGGTTTGACCAGCAGAAGAGGTTGGCCTAGCCTGGGACTCCCGGGGTTGTAGAATCACAGACTGTCAGAGGGAAGGGGGAGCTGAAAAAGCAAGCCCTACCACCCCCATCAAGACACTGGGGCCCAGAGAGGTAACTTGTTAACGTCAGCCCTACTTCGCAGGGGTTCCCCTACCGTGGTCCCCTGGGGGCACGTCCTTCCAGGAGAGGAGCTGGCACCAAGCCCAAGGAAGTGAGGCAGGGGAGCCTGGGGAGCCGCATGAGGGGAGTGGTCCCCAAGGCCCCAGCCAAGTTTCTGGGCCCCAGATGAGGAGTGAATCGCTGGTTCCCCCTGGAGGGGAGTAGTCAGTCACCCCATATAAGTTTATTTTTATACATGTCTGATCTATTTCACATCCGCTCAGATATTTTGACACATATACAGGAAATGTAACTCTCTCCCATATGGCAGTGTTTGGATGGCCAGACCTGGGGAAACTCTATAGGGTCACAGAGGAGCAGAGGGGAATTGGAACATCAGGGAAGAATGTCAGAGGCCTGAGGCCATGATGGGCACTTCAGGCCAGCAGGCAGCGGACAGGGGTCATGGTAAGGTCAATCCAGGAACCCCCCTGCCTGGGTACAGAGCCCCTGAACCTACGCCCCAGGTCCCAGAGCTTGGGGGTACTCTGGCTACAGCTCTCCTGGAAGAATGGGCTGAGGACGAAGCAGTCCAGGAGAGGACAATGAGAGTGGGCAGCCCAGAGCACAGGGCTGTTGGACAGGCACAGACAAGCCTGGCCTGAGAGGCAGAGACCGAAGTGCCCAGGGCATCAGCAAAGGGGCAGACCAGCAGGCTGGCATCCTGGCATGAGGAGAATCGGCAGAGACCTATACGCATGTGAAACCAAAGGCACCACCCCGCTGGACCTTCCCCCAGTCACCAAACAGGACCTCGAGCCTCATTTTTCCTCATATGCAAACTGGGGGTGATATTACCCAGCTGGGAGGCTGGGAGGCTGGGAGCCTGAAAAGAAAGAACTCAGGCCCTGTTGGGCCAGAGGGTCTGATAAAGGAGAACAGCTCGGCAAATGCTCCCCAGGAGTAGAGTGGGGAGGGATGCGGGTGTCTCCCAGGCAAAGAGGGCGAGGTAGGATGATGTGTGAATCCCCGGGCATAATGCAGGCCTCCCGGGGTGGCCAGGGACCTCGGTTCTTGGGTTCTATTCAACAGGCAGGAGCTCAGAGCCTGACAGGCTCTGCGGGGGTGTAGCCAGGAGGCTGGGGAAGAGCCAGGAGGGGCTCCTTCCTCCCCCACGTGGATCAGGGAAGCTCCTTCTCAGCTTTCCCAGAGAGAGCAGTAGACTCACACAGCCCATCACTCCCAGACAGACAGTGGGCCGGAATAATGCACTGATCGTGTGGAGCTTTTCAGGGTTTTGTTTTGTTTTGTTTCTAAGTTTAAATTCATGGTCAGTGCATTCCGACAGGGTGTCCCACGGAGTCAGGCTGATGGATGGGCATCCCTAACTCATGGAGTCCAGATAGGGGCAGACGCTCTGCTCTATCCCTGTGATGCTTCAGTGCTGGTGTCAGACACAGGGCATAGGCAAGACTGGCCGTGGAGCCATCTCTCCTAAATGAAGCCATTTGGATCATTTTAGTCCTTAACAACTGCGTAAGTAGCCTGGCCTCTTGAGAGCTCTGCCTCTGTCTCCAGGGCCTCCTTCCCCTCAGCCATGGACATGGCTGGCCTGTAACATGTCACTGCCTTGGCCAACCCCTGGCCCAGAGGGCTGGTTCGGGACCGAAAAAGACCAAGGAAGAGTCTCACGGTACCTGTGTGGTAAATAGAGTGTGACACCCAAGAAGTCGCTAAGCACTTCCCTTCCTCCATTCTCCTCTGAGACCCAAAGAATCAGAGCTCTGAAAAGGCCAAAGCTGGGGAGTGTCAGAGGGTGGAGGCTGCACTTGGCCTCACCTCACCCGGTTCCCCCACCCACCTCCCGGTAAATCCTGGCGACACAACAGAAAGGCCCTTTAACTAGCACATAAAAGTGCTTTGGGCTTTCAAAGCCCCTGCTCAATGTTTATGGGGAGCCCTAGACGTTTATGGGCCATTCCAGTCCCCATCCCCCTGACCTACTGAGGCATCTTGGTTTCTAGCTGTGGTGTGGGGAACTGTCTCAGCCCAGGTGAGTGACAGTGGGACGGGGAAGGAAGATGGGATACTCCTGCACCCGGGAGGTGCCAGGCTGGCCTCGGTAGGTCAGGCGGTCTGCTGGAATCCCCCTCAGATTTGCCCCTTCTCCTTCAGATAGGACACCAAAAGAGGACTCACAAAGTTGTTACTGACCAGCTGACCACTCTGTGGCTACCGTAACTGTAGAGTAGCCTTGGAAGGGGCCCAGCAAATGCCCTGGAAGGGTAATGAGGGCCTGTCCCAATGGGCACTCAGCCCATTCTGGAGGGGGCCAGGCAGGTGAGCTGTCATAGGCTAGGATACAGACAACGTACCTTTAGGATCTTGTTTAGCCCCGCAAGACTGCGAAGCTGTAGACTTCCAAGGATTTGGCGAAAAGAATTTTTTAGCATCTCTCCGATGCAGAGCTTGGAATTCTCCAGGCCAGGAGACTCTGGAAGAGCCCAGGAAAGGCTTTCCCCAGCTGGGTCTCTGGTCCTAGCAGGTCCAGAGATCTCCTGGCTCTACGTGCCTGGCAGGGTAGCAGGGAAGGATCTCCGCCGGCCCCTGCCTGGGGTCCTCAGCCAGGGAGTCATCCTAGCCCTACAGGCTCCCAAGGTAGATAGGGAAGCCCCACACTGGGCTCTGCCACTGTCCCCTCTCTCAGGCCTCTTTCCATCCTTCCCTGCTGCCCCTCCCTTCCCGACCCTCTTCTGTTTCTTTGTCTGCTTCATTTTGGGAGGACAGCTTTTGCTCCTCCTCCCTCATTCTTCCCCTTTCATATTCCTTAGACTCACTCCGGTTCTCAGAACTGTTCTGTTTGGTTTTTACCTTTTCTTCCTCCCTTTTGCCTTTCCCCTTCCTATAGGATCTAGCCATCTCTGCCCTCTGCTCTTAGACAAGATTGTCTCTTAAGGTCTTGCTCAATGTTGAAATCCTGCAATTTGAAGAGCCAATGAATATATGTCCTATACATATACGTGTCAGGCTCGTCCAGGTTTATTACTACATTGGAGCCTTACAGCCTTTCTCTGGGGCTGAGCTCATTCCCATTTTACAGGTGCAAACCTGAGTCTCAGCACCCAGGCCTGATTTCCTTAGAGCCACAGACCTAGGATGACCTCCAGCTGCCTTTGGTCACAGCAATGGTAACCAAGACTTCCCACAGCAGCACGGTATGGTATCATATATATTATGGCAGATAGGACAACACATTGCAGATAGAGACAGTGTATTAAGGACAGCACCAGACACTGTTCTTTCATTCTAAGCATACACAGCTTCACAGCAATCCTATGAGGTAAGTGTACTACTACCCCCATTTTACAGATGACAAAACTGAGGTGCAGAGAGATAAGTAACCTGCCTATGGTCACACAACTAGTAAGTGGCAGAGGAAGCTCCAACCCCAGGCGCTTGCCTCTGACCTCTGCCCACAACATCACTGGGCTCCTGGGCTCCCCCACTCCCCCAGGCTCTATGGCAGGCGCTCACCCCTTCTTCCCCCCAAGCTCTAGGGCTGGTGGTCCCATCAGGAAATTCGGAGGGGTGTGGAGGCATGGACTCTGATTCAGACAGTAACAGAATTTTCAGAGGCCTATGGGCCTTGCCTATAAGAGGAGAAAGTGCCCACAGCATGTGTCTGGGTCTGTATGTCCTTAGGAACTCCAAGGCCAAGTGTTGAGGAGGGATGTCGGGGGAAGGGGTCAGCTGAGACTAGCAGATCCTGTCCTGTTTGCAGGCTAGAGAGAATAAAGGCCTCTATTCGGAGTCCCTGCACACACACACACACCCACACCCAGCTGGCTGCTCCCAGAAGGGCCTCTTGCCCTCCCCACTCTGGGAACTTGGCCTTCCTCCTGACGCCCCCCCCCCCCCCCCCCCCCCCGGGAGTCACAGCTAAATCTCGCTCCACTGTTGTCCGGAGTACCCCACTTGGGCCCATGGCCCCCCAGCCACTGGGGGCTTCTCGGGGGTACCTGGTCTGGCTCTCCCCGCTGGCATAAGGAAGAATGTGCTTCTGTCATCCTATCCTCCCTCCCCGACCCTAGCCCAGTGCAGAATTGGATTAAGAACAAAAATACGAGCTGTGTTTGTTTTAATCAGCTTCAAGACATGGGGGCTTTTAAAGGGAAGGAGAGCAGGCCGGAGCTAGCCCCGGGGCAGGCAGGCCGGGTGGTGATGCCATCCTGGGGTCAGGAGCATGCAGAGCAGTGAGTGCATCCACAGGTCAGATCTTGGGGCAGATAAGGGCTGAGAGGAGAGGACCTGGGGGCTGGGGGCTGAGGGCTGGGGCTAGGGAGGAAGAAAAGATGGCAGGAGGGAGAGGAGACACAGCCCACCCCCCCCACCCCCCCCCCACCCCCCCCCCCCCCCCCCCCCCCCCCGCGCCGCCCCAACTAGTGCTGGAGTGAGGCGGGACAGAGGGGTGGTGGGAGGCCCAGGAAGCCCCTGTGGAGAAGAGAAGCAGGGAGTAATTTTTTCCAGAGGGAGGGGCTTCCTCGGGGTGTCTGGAATGAGGGATGATGGGAAGGAGGTGAGGGACAGCCACCGATGATCTCCATCACCCACCGCAGGAGGAGCCCCTGCCAGGCGCTGCCACAGAGCCTAAGCAGGGATGTCTGGACTCAGGCTTCATGCCCTGATGTGCATGGGGGGACACTAGGGGGACATGGGTGCTACCATTACGTCAAACGTGGAATCCAGTGGAAAACGGGAAGTGTCAGGGCCAGAGTAAGGGAACAGAGGTCTGATCCCTGGGCAGGTGTCAGATCTGATGAAGACGTGGAGCCTGCAAGGTGTGGAGGAAGGATTCAGGTGGGAGCCAGGAACCTGGGTGCTCTGGGATCCGGGGACATTTAGCCAGTTCTTAAGGAAAAGCCCCTGCGGCCATGCAAGGTACACTTGCCATATGAGTGGCTATACTCACATTAGCTCTGTGAGCCAAAGAAAGGGGCTCAGAGAAGTTCAGGAACTGGTCCAAGGTCACACTGCCAATAAGAGAAGAAGCCGGTACAGTTCAACCCCTGTGGGTGGAACAGCCTCAACTAGTCCTCAGGTCGATGGAAACAATGATGTTAGACAGTTGAGGGCAGAGCTCCCCAAAGTCCCTCCCGGGACCCTCCCAGCCACCCAGCCGCCAGGCACCAGGAGAAGGGCCTGGATGGGCTGTACCCACATTCCAGTAGTGCTTTGGATCACGCTTGCCTGGAGGCGCCTGTGAGGTGACGGCAGGCAGGAGTCTGGACCAGCCCTTAGACCAGAGCATGGGCTCCCTAGGATATATCTGGGTCTTCTTTTTTTATTTTTTGAAGATTTTATTTATTCTGAGACACACACACACAGAGAGGCAGACACACAGGCTGAGGGAGAAGCAGGCTCCCTGTGGGGATCCCAACGAGGGACTCGATCCCAGGTCTCCAGGATCACCTGGGCCAAAGGCAGACGCTCAACTACTGAGCCACCAGGGATCCCAGATCTGGATCTTCTAATCCAGGTCCACAGAAGGGCTCTGGCCCATGAAGATGCTATTACCAGTTGGAGGTGAAGGAGAAGAAACCAATAGCGAATTCTTTATATGGTTACACTTAGTTAGCTTCTAAATTTGAAATGATATCATCCTTTTTCTCATGTAAAATGCTCTTTCTTTCCTGTTACAAAACATAATGAACGCAGGACTTCTAGAAAGTCTATTTTTGGCAAAATAAAAATTGTCCAACTTTTTCCTCCCTTCAGTTAAAAGCCATTTTTAATGGGTCCATAAAATCCCCAAGTTTGGGAACAACTGTATATTATTTATTTGGTTTTGTTAAAAACATGTATTTATTTATCTGAGAGAGAGATGGCGCCTGAGCGCCCGTGTTGGGGGCAGAGGGAAGCTCTAGGGCCTGGGCGCCCCGAGAGGCGCGTTGCTCGGTCTCCCCACCCGAGAGCGCCACCTAAGCTGAAACCGTACCCGATGGCGCCCCCCAGGCCCCCGTTATTTATTTGTTATTTATTTATTTATCTGCCTCTAGCCTGAGGCAGCCTAGAGCTCTGCAGGGTACAGCGCTGAACACATGCGGATCACAGGCTGGTCAGCGTCCCGGTGGCGCCTGAGGCGTGGGCCGGGCAGGCCTGGGGAGGCCGCAGGCCGGGGCGGGCAGGGGGCCGGGGGCACGCGGGAGGCTCCCCGCGGGGAAGGTCCCATCGCGGGCGCTGGCGCGGGCCTCTGAGCACAACCCCAGCCCCTCTGGCCCGACCAGCCGGGCCTCCCCCCGCCAGGATCTCCGGGTCAAGTGCACCCGATCCCAGGGCTGCATAGCCCTGCTCTGCGGCGAGCGGGCTGGGCACACGGTAGGGCCGCGCCGGTCAGGTTCGGTGCGTGTGTTCACGCCCATCCACTGAGGGCAAGCCCGAGGCAAGAAACACGACCAGCTCTGCCCTCAAGGGCCAGTTTCTGAAAAACAGCCCCAGGGACTTGAGGAGAAGGCGGAGGAGAGACTGAACGCACTCCGCCCGCAGGAACCTCCTGGCTGCGGCCCGCGGGCCGGGTGGCCGGGTGGCCGGGTGGCCGGGTGGCCGGGTGGGCTCGCACAGAGCCAGCGGCCCAGGGGAACCCAGAGCAGAAGGCGCAGCCGCTGGCCACCATCGAAGGGCCTGGCCGTGAAGTGCCGAGTGCCTGAGAGGCTGGGGCAGCTCCAGGGCTAGCCTGCGCCTCCCTGAAGCCGGGCGCTCCCGTCTCTGTCACCGTGGGTGATGTTTTCCAGCCTTGGTCTGGCTGTGAAGCAGGAAAGAGGCAGGGTCCCTGGGTGCAGGGGGAGAGGGCACGGCGACCCCCACGGAGTGCGGAAAGCAAAGGGGAGCTGTGGGGGTGGGTGGTGGCCGGTCTCCTACACCCCCCCGACCCCAGGCAGCTCAGATCTGCACAGTCTCAGCCCCGTTCCCCAGACACCAGGGGACACTCGCGGCTGACACCATGGCATTGGGTTTCCCCTGGGCGAGCCCAGGCTACTGTCACCAGGCCTGCCAGGAAATTGCTGCTGACACTCGGGGAAGGGCCCAGGGAGTCGGGGGCCAGGATGGTGCAGTCGGTGAGCTCTGAGCAGGCACTAGATGGGCTGGAGGGGATTTTAGCCACACAGGGCAGGGCCCTGCCATCTCCATCCGGGCCCTGCTCCTCTTGAGCTCTCTCCGGGAGGCTAGGGAGCCTAGGAGCTGTGGCCAGACTGCGTGGGGTAAGAATGGAGGGGAAGGGCAGCATGTCCAAGGGTCACAGGACCCCCTTCGTCTCCCCAGCACCCCCCAAGGTTGTACAAACTGGCATCTTAGGATCCCTCCAGGAAGAAAGCCACAGCTGCCCCACCTTCACCAGGCCATGTGCCTGCTGCTGCCCCAAGTGGTCCCCTACTGCCTTTAATCTGGAGAGGAATCACATCCCCTCCTCACAGGGCTGTCCCCTGTCCTACTCTGTCCCTCTGGTCCTAGACAGCCTGCTCTGCATCTGCCTCCTGTGCCATCCCCTTCCCTCCCTCTGCCCTGCTATCCCTCTCTTCTCTGCTGCATTTATTAAAATACAAACATGAGTTGGCTCCCAGGTGCTTCTAAGCATTTCAAAAACTTGGACAGAAACTGGGGAGGGCTGGGGGTAAGTGGTGGGAGGGATCCTCAGAGTGGGAATTGAGATCCCCCAACTGTTATGCTCTTGGAGGTTCTCCCTAGAAAGCGTGTGGTCATATGTTGGGGACATGGGGGGGAGGGTAGAATGACCAGGGACACACAGCACTCTGCACTCTCAAAGGCAATGCTCATAGGGGGCTGGGCTCCATCCCCACTTGCAAAGCAACATCCGTGGGCTTCTCTCCCCTTCACTAACTCAAATTCCAGCTCTACCGCTTGGTAGCTGTGTGACTTTGAACAAAGTGTCTAACTAACCTCCCTGATTCCTCAGGGAGGAAATGAGGATACTGAGACTCAGCTCCAAGAGTCCCTGTGAGGAGTTCATGAGCCAGTGCTCATGAAGCCCATCACACAGGGCCTGTCCATGGAGCAATCTCTTACTCAGTGGTGCTTGTTGCTGTTCTAAGAAAGCGCAGCTGACAACTCTATGCTGCAACATAAAATAGATTAAACAGCTTCAAATTAAGAAAAGAAAACATAACGTAACATTTTACAGGACACATCACATTATATGATATCGCTTTCTTATACAAACTTATTAGAGGCACCATATGTGATGACTCATTCGTTTTTCAATCAATGTTTACCGAACACCACTAGCTTTAGAGACTGTTCCAGACAATGGGAATAAAGCAGTGAATCAGGCAAAGGCTCTGTCCTCATGAATTTATATTCTGCTGTGGAAGACACTCAGTAAACTAAATGAGCAAAAAAATGTATAATACAATGTCAACGGAGAACACCAATCAGGAGATAACACCAATAGTTCTACACATAGTTGTACCATGTTCAAACTGCAGAAAAATAAATACAAAGCACAAATCTTGAAAGAAGCCAGAGGAGAAAAAAAAAAAAAGTTTCACCTATGAAGATCGATAAGAATCACATCGGACTTCTCTTTAGACACCATGCGAGCAAGGATCAAAGTGGAATGAAATATTTAAAGTGTTGAAAAAGAAATCACAACCTAGAATTCTGGATCCAGTAAAATTATCCTTCCAAAGTGAAAGAGAAATAAAGACTTTCTCAGACTAGCAATGTTAATGGTGGTAAATGCTGTGAGGAAAAATAAAGCAGGGTGGAAGTGCCTGGCTGGCTCAATCAGGAAAGCATTTGACTTTTTTTTTTTTTTTTTTAAGATTTTGTTTATTTATTCATGAGAGACACACAGAAAAAGATGCAGAGACACAGGCAGAGGGAGAAGCAGGCTCCTCACAGGGAGCCCAATGTGGGACTCAATCCTGGGACCCCAGGATCATGACCTGAGCCGAAGGCAGATGCTCAACCACTGAGCCTCCCAGGTGTGCCAGCATCTGACTCTTGATCTCGGGGTCATGAGTTCAAGGCCCATGTTGGGCATAGAGGTTACATCAGCATCACCAGCAGCATCAATAAAGCAGCATAAAGGGTTAGAGAATGGTGGAGGAAGGTGCTGTCTCAGGGCAGTCAGGAGACCTCTCCAAGGGTGTATCATTTCTGTGGAGACCTGAATGAAGTGAAGGATGGAAGCAGGAGCCATGTGAGGATAAGGGAGAGAGAGCCTCTGGCAGAGGGAACAGCAGAGGCAAAAGCCTGAGGTGATAGGGAGCAAGTGCTGAGGCAATAGAAAGAAGCTAGCATGGCTG
This sequence comes from Vulpes vulpes, assembly GCF_048418805.1. Classification (NCBI taxonomy): domain Eukaryota; kingdom Metazoa; phylum Chordata; class Mammalia; order Carnivora; family Canidae; genus Vulpes; species Vulpes vulpes. The sequence goes on from NC_132782.1 coordinate 116,844,360, forward strand.
GAGCACGATGAGCCCAGGGCAGAGGCTGTGAGGTGAGGAAGGGAAGGCACAGGGGTCAGGTTTGGATTTTGTTCTGCATGCCATGAGAAGCCACTGAAGGAATTTGACCTGAGAGGTGAGAATCAGACTGACACCTTCAAAACCCCACTCTTGGCTCTGGTGTGTAGAGAATGGAGAGGAGCTCCAAGGCATTGACCAGGCCAGAGATGGTGGGGCGCAGACCACGACAGTGGCAGAAGGGAGCGGGAGTCACTGGACTCTGGATATTTCTGGAAGGGGGAGCCAATAGAAGAATGGATGGATTGGATCTGAGATGGGAGGAAGAGAAAGGGGCAAAGTGGATATTTTGACCTGAGCAGCTGGAGACATCCGGGGCAGCTGAGATGCACGACCTGAGACAGAAGGAGGTCTGTGGCAGGCTTGGGCAGGGCTGGCAATCAAGAGCTCTGCTCTGTTTGGGACGCCTGGTGGCTCAGTGGTTGAACATCTGCCTTGGGCTCAGGGTGTGATCCCGGGGTCCCAGGATCGAGTACCACGTCGGGCCCCCTGCACGGAGCCTGCTTCTCCCTCTGCCTGTGTCTCTGCCTCTCTCTGTGTGTCTCATGAATAAGTAAATAAAATCTTAAAAAAAAAAAAAAAAGAGCTCTGCTCTGTTTGGCCATGAGATGCCTATGAAGCCTGCACGTGGACAGGACAACCGGACAGCCAGACGTACAAGCCTAGGCCTCACGGGAGAGCCAGAGCCGAAAATACCACTTGGAAGTCAGCAGCAGCAGCAGGCAGTGTAGCTCAGATGCCCTGCTTGTTCTCATGCTTGGGGCTTTCTCACCATCATTAGGGAAAACTCCTGTCACTCTGCTAGCGAGAATGGAATAGTCTTTCTAGCGTTGTCTCAATAAAGTTGGAATATTCTGGGCAACATCAGAGGAGGTGAGACCAGCACCCCCTGGCCTCCAGCAACCCTGTCGTTCCTCTCCCTGTGGCCTGGAGCAATCCCTCCGGGGCAGGCCCACTCCTTGCTCCTCGGTGGAACTTGCAATAGTCTTCGATGGTGCCCGGAGAAAGAGTGAGAAATTCATTCCTCTACAATCCCTTATCATTGCCGATAACAATGTGTCGTTGATTTTTTCAAAGATTTTATTTACTTATTTATTTGACAGAGAGAGAGCACAAGCAGGGGGAGAGGTAGGCAGAGGGAGAGGGAGAAGCAGGCTCCTCACTAAGCAGGGAGATGGATTAGGGGCTCAATCCCAGGACCCCAAGATTGTGACTTGAACCAAAGGCAGACACCTAACTGAGCCACCCAGGTGCTCCCAATGTGTCCTTTAAATAACAGGGGCATCTGGTTACTAACGGTGTGGCCAACTGGGGCTCTACACACCCTCTAACACTTGCTAACATTTCTGTTGTAGGAAAGAACGCAACCTTTGGATTCAGAGCCTTCCACGGGTAACTCTAGCTACACTGCTGTGTTTTTGTTTTATGTATCTTTATGGCCACTTCCTGTTTTTTTTTTTTAAGGTTTTATTTATTTATTCATGAGAGACACAGAGAGAGAGGCAGAGACACAGGCAGAGGGAGAAGCAGGCTCCATGCAGGGAGCCTGACATAGGACTCAATCCCAGGTCTCCAGGATCACACCCCAGGCTGAAGGCGGTGCTAAACCGCTGAGCCACCTGGGCTGCCCTACTTCCTGTTAATGACAAGTGCCACCAGTGTCCTATTTATGATAAGGATGTAAAATTTCCTTTTATTCTTTTAAAGATTTTATTTATTCATTCATGAGAGACACAGAGAAAGAGGCAGAGGCACAGGCAGAGGGAGAAGCAGGCTCCACGCGGGGAGCCTGACGTGGGACTCCATCCTGGGTCTCCAGGATCATGCCCTGGGCCAAAGGCAGGCACTAAACCACTGAGCCACCCAGGGATCCTGTAAAATTTCCTTTTAAAAGATGTCCTCATGTGCATGTGCATATGCATACGCACATATCAGGAGTTATTGTAAAAAAAATTGTTAATAGTACAAGTGGCACTGAATGTGGCCCAAATCATGAAGGTGCTACTTCTATGGCTAAAATCTGAAAAAACATGGCTATAAAGGTACAGAAATGAGAATAAGAGCCCTGAGCCTCCTATTCACACACAGAAGTATTATCGTCAAGCCACCCCAAGATCAAGGGTACGAGCATTCTCATTTCGCTGTGGAGCCCCTGTGGGCCACAGGTGGATAAGACTCTCTCTTCCGTGTGGCGTTTGGTATCTGCCACCACTGGGCTTCCCCAAAGGGGAAAATTCTCTGAACATACAGTTCTCACCATCTCAAGGCCATAAAACTGATGTCGTTACCAATGACAAGCCCCCCAAGCACTGCAAGCTCATGAGATGCCCTTTGAATCAGCAAAGCTTACGACGTGCCCTTTCCGTAAGAGTGGCCTCTGCTCACACCTCTAACTCGCGGACACGGAAGGTCTGACACCGATGTCCGGACCTCGGTGGAGGTGGCTTCCGAAATTCAGAAGTGGGTCCAGGCGGGACTCGGCCCTGGGCAGAGCCCAGCCCAGGCCAGGCCTCAGGGGTCCCTGTGACTCGATGGTCCCCCGAGTCAAGGACAGCGACCGGGTGGGAGCCACAGACCCAGGCAGAGAACAGGCTCTGGCGTGGGCAGAGCTTCTCAGGAGCCAGTTCCTGCTGACTCCGGGGACCCTGGAGGAGCCACCGCGCCCCTTCCCTGGAGCCCACGAGTAGGAAGTGGGGCTCCCGGATTCTCAGCACCTCCAGCTGCGGCTGGACCGAGGGAGGCACAGCTGTCTTGCCTGAGGCCCTGTCTCTGGTGAAGGAGAAACATCCGGCCAATTGCATCAAGAATGTCAGTCAGGATGGCGGGGAGCGATGGGGCAGGTCAGCCGTGCGGGGCAGCCTCACGGGACCCCGAGAGGCCCCTGGCCGCGGGCTGTGGCCGGGCGGCGCGCTGCTCCCACCCGTCCGCTCCCACCTGGGGCCTAGCCGCTCCCACCTGGGGCCTAGCGCTGGTGGCCTGCAGCCTGTGGCGGCGGGGACCCTCCTGCGTGACCGGGGCGGAGGGACCCAAGGCTCTCGGGGAAAGATATGCGAAGGTGAAAGGGCAAAGCTGTTTCCAGTCTCCTTATCAGGAACAGCCGAGTGAAAGGGCAGCTGACCGCCCTGGAGGTCAGGCTGGGGGCTGCTGCGGGCCAGGAGCCCTGGGAGGAGGCTGGCTGCTGAGGGAGAGAGGACGGGCGGGAGGAGGGAGCACCAGGGAGGAGCCACCCAGGGCCCTTTGCCAAGGCGACGAGCAGCGAGGGTGGCCAAGCATCCGGTCTGCCTTCCTGCGATGCAGGGCTTCCACGTCTAAGGTCAGAGGGCTGGTGACCCTGGGAGCAGCCAGAGTCCGCCCGCCGCACAGCATCCGGGCTCATGCCGTCACCCGTCTGGATGCCTTCCCACGCCCAGCACCACCTTTACTGGGCCAGGACTAACGCGACTACCCCGTGCCAGGCCTGCCGCCAGCCACTGGGGCTGCAGCAGCAAAAGGACAGGTGCAGCCCCTGCCATCCGGAACTCTCACACTATGCTCCCTTCCCCACCCTGCCACCTGCCCAGCCAGCCCACTGCTTGGTGCCTCCAGGGCAGGTTTCCAAGAAACATCCTTTCTGCCTGCCCCAGCGAACCCCTCAATGTGGGGGCTGCATCTAGCTCATGGCTCTACCCCCCTGCCCCCCCCCCGTGCCCCACTAGGCACCTGTGCAGCACAGGTGTTTAATACCTGTTTTTGGATTGAGGGGCTAAGGTCCTGATGGCGGCTAGAGGCGCCGACACCAGTGATCTGAACACGCAGCCCACCACCCACACCACCCCCACAAGCACTTCCCTCTATGCACGGGGGGGGGGGGGGGGGGGGGGGGGGGGGGGCCTCACCTAGCCGGTGAGGGCATTGTCTCCCAGCACAAGTGGGGCCCCCACCCTTCTAGGCTGGAGGGGGGAACACAGCAGGCCTGAGGGCAGACCCAGCCTAGGGTAGGTCCTGAGATGAAAAGGTGGGATGATCAGAGCTGGCTTTTCCCCTAGCTCAGAGGCCTTCATGCGCTCTTCCCTGGGGGTGGGGGGCACCTGCAGGGAGCCTACAACAGTCAGGTGCTCCGTGCATGTCTGGGGCCTCAGGGGGAGGCAGAGCCAAGCTTGGCCCCCGTCCTTGTAGCTGGAGAAGCCAGTGGGGACGCTGAGGGGGGGGGGCAAGCAGCTGGGCACATCAAGGACTGCCGGGGGGGGGGGGGGGGGGGGGGGGGGTGCTGGAGAGGTTAGGGGCTCCGGCTCACCGCTAGCAGACGCTGCGGCCCAAAGTCACCTCGGACCCTAAGGCTCCTGCAGGCGGGGGCTGTGTGCATCCTCTGGGTCTTCCCCCCCCAGGGCGGAGCTTCCAGCGGGACCGGCCCAAACCCAGCCTGGCCCTCGAGAGCAGGACCCCGCGTTTCTGCCCTGACCCCTGGTGGCAGCTTGTTGTATTGCAACGGACGGGATCTCCCTAGCAGAGCGCTGGAGGGTGGGTTCTGAAGGCGGCTGGGCTCTGACCCTCCCCGAGATGGGCTTGAGGTATCACTAGGATAGGGCCCCTGGGTGTTCTGGGAAGGGCTGGGACCCAGTCACCCCCAACCAGCTGGGGAGTGGGAGAGAAGAGCAGGATGTGGGGAGACAAGGCCAGAGAAAACGACAGCCTGCAACCCAATGTGCCCTCTAGGGACAGTTCCACGGAGAGACGGGAAGTACAGAAGGGACTTGGCAATTTCTTCATCGAAACTCAAGTGCCCAGGATTGGATTCTGGCTTAATTACCATCTTCGGTTCCCGGTGCATTCTCATGCTTTTATTCAATGATTCGCTTAGCTATTTTTTCATCATGCCCAAGCACCTATGAACCAGGGATTTTCTTTCTTTTAAAGCAGCAGAGCCCCCCTTTTATCCCAAAGGAAATCTTATATGGGACCTCAGTGGAAAAGTAGAACTGCTCTGGCTGCCGTGGGGGTGGGGACCAGCCACTAACTGCTTGGCTTCTCCTTTCTCTGCCCCACAGCCCTGGGTAGCCCCTTGGAATTCTGTAGAACATGATCTGTACAAGCAGTGCCCAGGACAGCAGGAACCTGTCCCCTTCTGTCCCTGTGCCCCAGTGCCCAGCATATGCCCAGTTTGGTGCCCTTCTTCAACATGTTGAGTGAAATGAACTGAATGAGAGACATTTGCTCCAACGACCACCCAGGTCTGGTCTGGGGAAAGAGCATCAAAAAATGCCTCTGCCTCCCAAAGTCTCACCCACCTGCCAATCAGAGTGCCTACCATTCCCCATTACCGCACAGTCTAGCCCTGCATGTCGTTTGGAATCCAGAAGAGGTGCCACCTCCTCCACGAAGCTTTCCCAGATGTTGCCAGCCAGTCATTTTGCTGCCTCTGAACACCAAAGCCACTTCATTACACCTCTTTCCTGCATTCTTCATATGCACTCAGCCTTCAGCTCAAGTTATGTGCATGCACATCTCATTTCCCCAGCAACGTAGATGCTCCGTACGGGCCAGACATGTTTGATTGCCTTCTGCATCCATCCCAGTGCCTTCATGCAGTAATAGTCAATACATTTGTTTGAGGAAGAAGGCAAGTCTCCTCATGGTCCTAAGGGCACTGTGTCTCCAGAAAGGGCCTGTTAAAATTCTCCAGAAGGGGCACCTGGAATCAATTTGCCTTGAGACATTAGCATGGAGTGGTTTATCCACTCCACAAACTGTCACCGAGCAGAGCGTCTGGAAGGGGATCCAGTATAGGGAAGTTCTGATGGAAAAGACACCTTTAGGGCTGCACTAGTACCCGAGCCATGTACAGAGGATGGGTCCCCGGCCCTAAGAAGGATTCAGAGAGCGTGGCCAAGGAGAAGCTGGGAGAAGGGGCAGCAAGAGGCCAGAGGGCCCTGGGTCCCGCAGCAGGGTTTGCCTCCCCAAGCCTGTCTCCAGGGCCTGGCAGGCTGGGGCACAGGGTACTGGTTCCCTTTCTCTCCGGCAGAACATCTGGGGCTGCATCCGACATAATGGTCTGGTAAAGAAAATTGTTATGGAAATATGTAACCGTGAGACGTTATCAAAGGCATCTTTAAAGTCCCTCTTCAACCCCCAGCCAGGCAGAGGGGATTGGAAATTGGAAAACTGGGAGACAATCAGAGGACCATCAAAGTGGCCGAAATTCAATCCAATATGCAGGGTTAAGGATGGCTAGCAGACCCCTGCCCCAGCCCAGAAGGCTGCAAACCCACTGTTTAAAAACCAAATCAACAGCATCATCAGATCCGGGTCTGGAGCAAACAAATGTTGCCCACAAAGGCTTCCCTGGATTTCCCTTGCGCTGGAGAAATCTGAGAAGGGAGGCCCTGGGGAGGCGCCTAGCCCTGGGAAGGCTCCCAGCTCCTAGGGCTTCTGTCTTCTCCTCACCATCCACCCACCCCACCCCCAGTCTGGGCCAGCGCCCCCCACCCTTTGTCTTGAAAGTCCTGGTGTCTCTCTTCCTCCACAACTTTTTGTGCGTCTTTCTCCTTCTGCCTCTCTTCTCCATTTCTCTTTTCACGTTGCTTTTTCTAAGAGTGTTCTCTCTCATTCCACATCCCCTCCGTCATCTGACTTTTTGTGACATTTCTGTCCTTTTTGGGTCTTTCACCATTGTCTCTACGTCTTGTCTTCTTTCTTTCTCTTCCTTTCTTCTTTCGTTTTTTTCTTTCCCTTCCTTCCTTCCTTCCTTCCTTCCTTCCTTCCTTCCTTCCTTCCTTCTTTCCTTCCTTCCTCCTTCCTTCTTCTTCCCTTCCTTCCATACCAACAACCTTACTTCCTTGGCCTCTCTGAGTTTTCTGCCCTTTTTTCTGTGTATGAATTTCCTGTAATTGCAGACTGTGAAATCCCCTTCGACTAGTTTATACCCCAATGTGAGTCCGGTATTTCCTCCAGCTCTCCAGACACACACACACACACACACACACACACACACACACGCTCTCCATGGAAGCCGCCTTTCTCCCCAAGCCCAGCACCATGAGCTGTCCGTCGCATCGCTGCCATTATAACTGTGCCAGCACATACAGGCACACCAAATAGACATGTGGTTTTACCTATGAACTGGCTGAGCAGACATGGAAATTTATGTCTGGAGGGCTGGAATGCTACAGCACATAAAACTGATACACGCAGAGCACTTCCTTAATTTACAACTCTTTTTTTATGTGGGATGAGAGAGTCTATAATTTTGCTCCTAATAAAGTTCCCCGTATTCAACCTCAAGATGTGAGGGTCTATCTCGGTCCACGTTTCTTGCGGCCCTCGCCTCGAAGCTCTGCGGGACGGTGGCTCGCGGTCAGGGCGGTCGGAGCGCGGCCCCAGAACGCGCAGAGCTCGGCTGCTGCAAAGCCTCACGCTGTGACCACGGAAGAGAGGGCCCCCGCGTCCCTCCCCTTAGGAGAATCCCTTCGGGAAAGGGAAGGGGACCGCACTGGGTGTTCATCGAAAACTGGAGTTGGGACAGGGCAGGAGAAAACGAAAGCGGAGCCGCGGCGAGGCCGAGGCGGGCGGGCGGGGCGCGGACAGCCCACGCCGCGCGGGACCCGGCCCTGCCGCCCTCCGCCGCTGAGCCCGCGAGCTGCCCGCGAGCCTCGGCGTCCCGCCGCCTCCGGCCGTCTGTCCGTCCGTCCGTCCCGGGGCGGCCCCTCCGCCCGCCGCCCCCCGCGGCTCGCGGCCAGTGTGGACCAGGCCCAAGCCCACGGCACCGCGCCGTGCCCCGCGCGCCGCCCCCCGCCCGCCGCGCCCCGTGCGCCCCGCCCGGCCGCCGCCCTGAGCCGAGCCCCTCTGCAGAGCAGGACGCGCTGGGCGGCCTCGGGCTGCACCTTGGGGCTCCAGCCCCGGGGGCCCCGCGGTCCGGGAAGAAACCCTGCGCCTGCTCCCTTTGATCTGGTTTTATAGAGATTTGATGTTGACATTAAACTTTGAATGCTTTTATCTATTTCAATCTTCCTTATTCCCATCTCGGGAGGGGATTCCTGGGCCCGCGCGGGAGCAACCTCCGCGGGCGGGACGCGGGCGCCGGGTCTGCAGGTCCGCAGGCGCAGGGTGCGGCGGGGGGCGCAGGCCCTGCCACAGCCACGCGCCGCTCCCGCCCGCCTGTGGGCGCCCACCCCTCCCGGCCCGCGCGCCGGCGGCTCTCCGCGGGGCAGGAGCGGGGGGCGCGGGGCAGGAGCGGGGCGCGGGGCAGGAGCGGGGCGCGGGGCGCGGGGCAGGAGCGGGGGGCGCGGGGCAGGAGCGGGGCGCGGGGCTGCGGCCGAAGTGGGCGCCGCCGCCGCGCCTCGGGCCTCCCTCCGCAGCCCAGGCCCAGCCGAGAGACTGAATTACTTTCAGGTGCGGGCCACTTAATAAAATAAATCTTCCGGGGCAGGAGGCAAGTTTCCAGGGGCCCAACTCCAATCCGCAGTCTCCACATTCAGAAAGAGGGTCTTCCCTGTCATCCCTTAGGGTTTTTGCGGAGCCGGGGCCGGGACCGGAGGTTCGGGGCGCAGGGGCCTGCTCCTGCCGCGACACTGTCCCGATACTGTCCCGGCGGCGCTCTCTTTGTCTCCGTGGGTCGCTCCTTGGGCTCTGGCTCTGGCTGTTGCCCGTATTTCATTACGGAATCAACCGAATCAACCGTCTTGGGATCGAATCACTTTTAAAACCGCCACAGCCCTCCAGCCTGCATCGGGAGACCCGCTGGAAACAGAAAGCGCTCTTTTCTTCCTCTCCCTCACTTCTTTCTCTCCCCTTTCCTCCTTTGTCTCCATCATCCATTGCCCAACGTTCTCTTGATCTGAGATTTCCAAATCTAGTTTTGCAACACTCCAGGGAAACTCCAATTATTTCTAGGGCTTTGTGAAATGCTCAAGACGAAATAAACTTCAATTAACTTTTAATTATTTAACTGCAGGTTATGGACTTCTTGTTGGTCAGGAGAAGCCGAGGAGGATGTTGGGGAATCAAGCAAACCATCCCAGGGTGTCACTGCTCTCTGAAGCAGAGGCATCCCAGGGCTTCAGAAATTTCAGAGCTTGGGAAAGAATCCTGGACTCAGGCAAAGAAAATCAAATTCCCAGCAGGTCAGGGCCTCAGTTTAGTATGGTTTGGGGCCAGGGAAGGCTCTTTCTCTGATTGAGGGGGGCCTCCTGCCTCCCACCCTCTCACCAGCCATCCCCACCAAGGCCTTTGGAGGAGGAAGGGGGTGCGTTTCTCCCCGCCTCTGCTTCCACCTAAAATTCATCAGTAAGGTCCAGTTTAGACTGGACACAGTGGTTCCTTCACCATTTGAATTCAGACCACAACCTAAGTTTTGCATGAACTTCTCAGTAATGCGGACTGATGTAAACATGCTGTCACAGATCTGCTCTCGTAGAAGAATTACTCACCCAGAAGTGTCCAAGACCCCCTCCTCACTCCTCACACCACTGGATTCAGAAAACTGCCCTTCTACTGAGCTTGGGGATGGGAGCCCCAAGAGGTGCCCAGATGGCTGTGGCGGAGGGCAGCTCACTCTCCCGGCGTCTGACAGCAGCCCACATGTTTCCCGTACAGAGAACAAATCTGCACCATTAAAGCATTACTCCATCGGGGAAAACACTGAGGCAATATTGGAAACATGCTGGGCCCACTGCGAGGGCCACCGGAAGGAGAGGCAGGTCTTCTCCCGCAGCCAGTGAAGGCCAGTGGGTGAAACTAATCCCATCACATCCACCTGCAGTCCGCCAGGCAGATGGAGGGAGGGATTATTGACCAAAACATCTGCTCCAAGCAAGCCTATGGGGCCGGTGGTGTAGTCACAGAGAGAGCATCTGGGGACAAACAGGGGAAGAAGGTGCTGGTGACTTGGGGGTGGCTGGGGGAACACGGCTAGGACACCTGGGTTTGGGGCCCCAGAGACAGTCTACTTCCCAAAGCCTGAACTTTATAGCAAATAACTCCTTGGTTTGAGCCCCGGCAACACTACCGATCTAAATAGCTTACTAACAAATGGAAAATATATAAACACCTAACAACTGCCTCTAAGAAAAAATTTATTAAATGTGTCCCCCCCCCCCCCATGTTATTTGCAAAGTAAATAGCCAAAAACATATGGGTGAAGGGGGAAGTGGCTGGGTCCTAATTAGCTATACACTTTTGGCAAAAGTTCCCTCTCTAGGCCTTCCTTGCCTCATTTTAAAATGAAGGTGACAGCCTGTATCAGCAGTGCTCAAGCTATAGACACCATCAGTATCACCCAGAAAAAAATGCCAAAGCGAAGTTCGCTGGGCCGCGCGCTCAACGTTTTCTGACCTTGGCAGCTCTGGGATGGGGCCAGTAGTTTGCCTTCCTAACAAGTTCCTTGATGATGCTGAAGATCATCCTTTGAGAACCTTTGGAGCAGGTGATGTTTAGATGATGCCCATCCAGACCTAACATTCTGTTCTTTCTCCACACCCCTGTACTTCCCCCTCACCCCATAAAGGGTCTGGAACCAAATAGAGGCTTGGGCAGCCCTGGTGGCTCAGCAGTTTAGCGCCGCCTTCAGCCCAGGGCCAGATCCTGGAGATTCAGGATCAGTCCCACGTCGGGCTCCCTGCGTGGAGCCTGCTTCTCCCTCAGCCTGTGTCTCTGCCTCTCTCTCTCCCTCTCTGTGTATCTGTCATGAATAAATAAATAAAACCTTAAAAAAAAACAAATATGAGAGGCTTGATGTTTCTATACTCCAGCTTGTACCCCCTGCAACAGTACAGAATAAATCTTTCAACTGGCCAACATGAGCTGATCACCCTGCCCCCTGAGGGATTCCTGACCTCTCGGTGCATGTATCCCAGTGTGAATTAACCCCAGCTGGCTGACGGTGGGGACTGAATCTTCCAACAGTGGCTAACACTGGTTTCCCTTTGTACCAAGCAGAGCTGGGCCTAATCCTAACTAAATCCCAAGCAGGCCTCTTGTGTAGAGGGCTGCCTTCAGAGGGGCTGGCAAGAGCCCAGGGTACATCTCTGGGCCCCTTGATATAGCCTAGTGTCTGCCAGACACTTGCCCCAACACACACACATGCACACGCACACACTCTGCCACACGCAGAACCCCTCAGTCGTCAGGAGAACTAGTTTTACTTTGATGTACCTCTCGCTGCACATTTGTTTCAGCTCCTCTCCTGAGCCACGGCCTTATTTATCTTCTTGGCATGGGTTCTTAGAATACTTCCATTCAGGCAGCAGCAAAATCACTCAGCTCCACTGTTTTATGAAGTTTATCAAACAGCAAAATATCCGGTCTCTTTGTCCAATGGATCTGGTGTGAATGTGCCTACAGAGCTGCTTTTCCCCAGACGTCCCGGGGTCTGTGTGTGGTTACAGATATACCCTCCCCTGTATGGACCCCACCAAATCCAGGGCTTGCCTGTTTCTGCTGCAAGGGGCCCCCAAAGCAGATGCAGGGTTTTGAGTCTTCTAAAGAGGGAGACCCAGCCACACATACTGCACACATGCACTCGCCATGTTCACACCCCACCAACAGAGCCTTAGACCCCCACTGCGGACTAACAACCCCCAATGCCCCCACCCCAGGCCCCTGACCTGGCATAGCACCCCCAACCCAAGGGCAGGAGCTGCTTCTAAAATCATCAGTCTTCTCAATCCCAAAGTTGAGAGTCACCATCCCTGAAGCTGAGAGCTGGGGCTCTCACTTCCCATTTAAAGGGACCAAGTGTTTCATAATCTTTACAGGTCAACTCAAAACAGCTGTAGGCCTGGTCTTCTCCACTTTCCTCTATGCAGCACCCGAAATATCCTGCTTGTTCCCCAGGAGTCCTGCCAACCTTAGGGCTGGGCTCATTACATCTCTACCTGCAATCCCATTGGAGGCCTCCCAGCTGGGCCCACACTCTCTAAGGGGTAGGACAGCCAGCATCCAGACCCATGTACTCAGCACCTGGTATGCCTAGTGTTGTCACCAGGATGTTAGCGATCACAGGATTCCAGAGCCCGGCAAGTCCACAGGGAGTCTTCCTCCCTCTGCCCCAAAGTCCAGAGAGCAGCCCTGACTCTGCAGCCGATAGTATGTACAGGGTGAAGGACCTCTTTCTGGATGGACATCTGCCTCAGAGGTTCCAAATGTGCCTTGAAGACATCTCTGTGCCCTGTCCCTGCGGCACCCATTCTCTGGGCTACTTATCATCCATATACCACCCCCAGCCCCATGGCAATAAGTCTTTCACTTCTTCCCACTAAATACCGCTTCTCTCCAGCCATCCCACTTCATCCCCTCGGCCACGCCCCAGTTCAGCCCTTAGTCACCTTATGCCAGGACCACTCTTTTACACACTGATGGTGTCCCCTTGTCCTATGTGTCCCGGCCACCTCGGGCAAGTGACTTACTCTCTCCGTGCCCTAGTTTGCTCAGCCGTAAAACAGAGATAGTGGGACTTGCCTTGTAAGGTTGGAATTAAGTAAGACAGTGTACTTAAAGAACCCAGCCTACAGTAATCACTTAATAAACTTAGGTATCATCATTTCTATTATTATTCTGCTCAGGCCACCAAAATTCTCTTGCCAAAGCACAGCTCTCCTTCTCTGGCTAAATAACAACAACTGTAATAGTACTAACACCAAACACTTATTAAAGGCCAGGTCTCCTCCAAGGACTTCTCACCACTCCCCAGTAGCTCCTGTTACCTGAAAGAATGGAAGCTCCAGGGACATCTGGAAGGCTCAGTCGTTGAGCATCTGCCTTTGGCTTGGGTCATGATCCCTGAGTCCTGGGATTTAGTCCTGAGTTAGGCTCCCCACAGGGAGCCTGCCTCTCCCTCTGCCTATGTCTGTGTCTCTCATGAATAAATAAATAAAATCTTTAGAAAAAAAGAAAGAAAGAAAAGAAAAAAAAAGGAGGCTCCATTTTTCACACCTGCCACGTTCCGGTCTTGCCCAGCCCATCTCTGTCACACTCACTACTCCTTTCCAAAACCCTCTGCTGGAGGCAGCCAAGTACCCCATGCTCAGAGGCACTGAGTCCATCTGACCAGGGCTCAGCAATTGCCCTGCTGTCCCTCTGTCCAGATCCTTCGCATCTTCTCAGGCGGCAGCTTGGAAATCTCCCAGGACTCTCTGCCAGGAGGAATGGCCCTTTGCTTTGGTTGGTCCCCAGGGCTGTGCAGCTGGGAGTCCAGCGATGGGTGCAGATATGTTCATGACCACCCAGCAGGTTTCTTCTCCAGCCAGAAGTGACCCGGAGAGCACCGTGCCTCCCTGCTTGTGTCTGCCCCTCAGCACAGGCAGCCCGTCTCACGCTGAGCAAACATCCTCGTATTACTGGGTAATTGCTCATGTGTACAAATCTTGTCTCTCCAGGAAAAAAAAAATCTAATAAGAAAGATCCCCCCAGAATTTAGAGTGGGTACATTTTTAGCTCCCCTCTCCATTCTGCCTGGCATGGTCTCTGCCCCGCCCGGTGCTCACATCCACTGAACAGCCTGCTGGAGGGAAAGCACAACGCTTTCTGTCTGAGAAGACTGGAGGCAGCACAGCTCGCTGGAGATAGCGCAAGCCACCTGCCTGGGGGTCCCTCCTGGGGACCACTTAGGACGTGTATGACATCTTGGACAACTGACTTCATTCTCTGAGTTCTGTATTCTCAGCTGGGAGGCAGAAATAGCATCTACCTCCTGGATGGGTTATATGCAATTTTAAAAAGTGGAGTGCCTGGTTTAGACTGAACTCGCAGTGGGCTCTAAACAGTGCTCCCCACCGCCCACCCTCCATCACTCAATTCAAGGTCTAAGGCCAGGGTTCCCCTTGCTAAGCTGACAGCAATGCAAATAGGATATTCTAGTACCTGTTCAGGGAAAAGTGAACCTGCTTCCTTCCTTCCTCTGCATGAACGAAGAGCCCCAGTGGAGGCCTGGGATCAGTTTGTTGTACAGACAGAGGTCCTAGGAGTTTGTGTGCTGTGACTGCTGACCACTCAGGGTACAGAAAAGACCAGGGCACACCTTGTCCCCATTTCCACATCTCCCCAGTCTTCCTCCCTGCCCACTGGGACTTTGCCACTTGCCAGCCAGGCCCCTCATCCTGCCCCTTCAGGGCCTCTTCTTAGCTCATCAACGTAGCCAGTCTTTCTGAGCCAACATCTGGCACTCGAGCCTCCTCGCTGGAGTCAGGCAGCCTGAGTGTGAATCCCAGCAGCACTTCGCAGCAGTGAGACAGGGACAGTTTTCTGAACTGGTCTGTGGTAGCCAGCCTGCACAAGGGCCCTACACTTGTGGGACTCTCTCCGACGCTCAATCAGAACCGATCAGAACTGTGTGGCCAATCCAATATGGCCTAAGTGTGTGTGTGTGTGTATGGGTGTGTGTGTGTGTGTATGGGTGTGTGTGTGTGTGTGCGTGCGTGTGTTCTGAGGCTAGGTCATGAACAGCACTGCAATCTTGTACCTGGGTCTCTCGGATCCTTCGCTGTGGGGGAATCCAGCTGCCAGGTTGTGAGCACACCTGAGCAGCCAGGTGCAACAGCCTACAGGGGGAGGAACTGGAGCCTCTCATTGACAGCCAGCACCAACCTGCCCACTGTGTGAGCAAGCCCCCTTGAAAATCAATCCTCCAGGGCAGCCCCGGTGGCTCAGCGGTTTAGCACTGCCTTCAGCTCAGGGTGTGATCCTGGAGACCCAGGATCGAGTCCCACATCGGGCTCCCTGCATGGAGCCTGCTTCTCCCTCTGCCTGTGTCTCTGCCCCCCCACCCCCGTCTCTCATGAATAAATGAATAAAATCTTAAAAAAAAAAAAAAAAGAAAATCAATCCTCCAGCCCACATCAAGCCTCAGAGTGCTGCAGCCCAGCCAATATCTGACTTGGGGGTCATAAGACACCCCAAGACAGAACACTCCGCCAAACCGCTCCTGTATCCCTGACCCATAGTCATCGACTTTCGTTGTTCTCAGCCCACCAAGTTTTGGGATACTTTGCTATCCAGTATTGGAGAACTGGCACACGTATTAATGCCAGCTTTGTCACAACGTGATGACGAGATGAGATGGTTGTTTGCCTGGCACACTGTAGACCCTCTATAAGTGGTGCACATTATTATTACCCGGCCCCGGTGACTCTAGAGGAGGCCAGGCAGAGGCACTTTGCCCCTTGTCACTTGCTTTTCTCCAACCCCCTCGTAAAGTTCAGGCCAGTCAGCGCTCACGCTCGTGCTCGCTCTCTCTCTCTCTCTCCCCCTCCCTCCAGCACAGGAACAGGCACTGGACTGAAGTGGATGTCCCTGTGACATGGTGGTGAGCTCCTTCTAGAACTCTAGGGTCCCACCCACATTTCTAAGGGTGTTCAATGCTGTGTGTTTGCATTGCCTTTGAAGGGCCCCAGATGTGATAATTACATACTTGTTAGCCCTGTAAAACAACAAATCTGGAATCTACACTCTGGAACCAATGGATTTCCTGCTGAAATGAGTTCAAGAGGTGCCCTGGCGAGCATTCCCCGTAAGAGCCAAAGCTCTGCTATGGAAGGCCTCACAGATCCCCACGCTCAGCCTGCTTCACACAGTTCCTCTGCCCTCCGCCAACTCTCCAACCTCAGGATGCCCCAGCAAACCCATGAGCCTGTTGCTCTGCTTCGTCTTTGCATGCTGTCCTACTACCTGCCTGCGAGGTGTGGGTCGTGTGCCCCCTTACAGTTGGGAGACTCTTGGGCCCTGGGGCTTGCTCCCCGTCATCTCCCGCTTGCAAACCCGGTGCTCAAAGCTGGGCTGACAGACTCTGTGCACGGATGGATGCCTGCGGAACCATCCTGCCCTCTCCTTTGAGTCTCTCTTGATTCGGGTGGACGCCTCTGTCCTGGTTTCTCTTCCTCCCACTTTAGCCCGGACTCTTCCAGCCCTGGCCCTGGCAATTCAACAAATCCAAGCTCCCCAAACTCGGCTGCTCTCTTTCCTGCCTCTGGGCTGGTTTTTTTGGATGCCCTCTCTCCCTGCCCCCTCAATACTCCTTTCCCCTGCTAAGCCCCACTCAACTTTCTTCCATGGAAGTGTTCCACGACCAGGTACCCCCAGCCCAAGGCTGGGACAGGTGCCCATGTCATGGCCGCCACAGCCCCATGCTTCCTGCCAGCACAGCATAGCTGTGATCTCAGTGCCCATTGCTCTGTGCCTCTCCCACCAGCCTGGAAAAGCCCTGGGAGCAAGGATTCTGTTCTGACTCAGCCCTCACTGTGCAGCCCCACTGACTGGCACATGGCAGGCATTCGATACACGCTTGATGAATAAGCGAATGCACAGCATTAATCGATCAGAGTATTAGAATTGCCGAGAAGTCCAAACCTACCTCCTGTTTCACACCAAGAATGAGTTCATCAAAAACTCTCCCACAAAATGACTTCTGGTCTGAGTTGGCACTTGCCACAGAACCTGTTTACCTTCACACAAAGGCAGTAAGGCAGACATCAGGCCAAACCAGGCACTCAGGACACATCCCAGACACAGCTCCACCTCTCTGTTCACCGCCCCCATCCCAACCCGACCCTAGGGAGGTGGGCAGAGAGCATAAGCAGAGAAATGTAGGTTCAAGGTGGAATCAGGCTCAAGAGACATCAGTATAAACACTATTTCTTCATTACAGGAAAGCTGACCTACAAAATCATTCCTCTTGTTTTCCAGGGTGAGAAACAGGTATGGACAGGTTACGTGACTGTCCCAAGAAAACAGATCAAATTAACAGAAGACAAAAAATAGCTCCCTAACTTCCCAGAAATTTCACCCTAAAGCCCAGACTGCAGTCTGGATTGTCAGCCCAGGATTCTGGGTATCCACAGCACAAAGCTCCCCACCCCCTTCTTTCTTTCTTTTAAATATCATGGGTGAGGAGGAAGCACCGGATCCGAGGGTTTATTTACCATTCCTTAGCCTGACCTTCCAGGAAGAATGTCACTAATGAGAAACAATCTACTTGGGCTCCCAAACCCAGAATTTTCATAAGGATCAATTTAGGATTTCAGAGTCTAAACAGGACAAGGGTAACTGTCCTCCTTAGAAGGAAAAAAAAAAAAAAAAAGCAACTGAGTTTTTTCTGTCTGGAAGGAAGTTTCGTATATGCCAGATCTGAGGTGACATCTTTCCCGTTATTCTGACCTTGCTCAGGGTATCCACGGGGCAAAAGGGAGGAACATTCGCCTTCATGTGGTGTAGGCTGAAGCAAGCCGAAAATAAAAGAAAGCAGTAGGTGGGACTGTCTCCCTGATTCAAGAACTGACTTCACAGGTGAGGCTAGAAGCCAGGAATTCTGCTCTCAAGACCAGAGTTCATCCTAACTCACATCCAAATGATGATTTAGTCGTGGTGGAGGAGACATTTCCATTCCGGCAAAGTGTATGCTCCATAAAGCAGGAGTCACTTCTAGTATCACAGCGCCAGCACACTGTGCCTGTCACATAGTAGGTCCTCCTACTGAGTGAATGAATTAAACAATTTGCTGGTGCAAAACAGCTGCACAGACACGGCCAGTAAGCAGCATTATTTTAAAAGTAGTTTTTCTCAGCAAGTGGAAAGTTGCTGTTGTTGTTTTTAAAGGTTTTTCATGATAGGATGATCTGAATCATCGCATCAGTTCATCTCACTTTGTCCACGGATAACACAGCAGTGACAAACACTGTTGCAATCAAGTGGTTCTCAAACAGCACGGAGGGTGAACTCGCAAATTCTCTTAAATCTCTGCCCCACATCTGGCTGTGTCAGTGGGTCGTAAAACCTCTCAGGTGTTAGCTGCTTCGTTTCATTTGGTCTCAGCTTAGCAGAAACCACTCTGCACCTACAGTCCCAGCGGCCCCAGCATAAGGCGCGGCAGGTCTCAATAAAGTGCCACTCCATGATCAGCCCTGGGGTTCCACCCTGGACCAACTCTGTCCCTGGTCCACTCTGGCCTCAACTTCCTTTTCAGAGAAAAGTCCCAACCTTCCTCTGGGAAAACGAGGGGGTGCACTGAATGATTTTAGCTCTGTCATGTTAGCTGAAGAAGGATCAAGAAGCGGTCAGTGTCAGGTGGGGGACCATGGATCTGGGCATAAGTTCTGGTTCTACCACTAAGGGGCTGTGTCCACCTTGGACAAGTGGTCCCCTCTGTAGTCTCCATCTCTTCTCAGTAAAATAGGGATAATAATTGTGCCTACTTTGTGGAGTTGTATGACGATAAAATAAATCACTGTCCATAGGATAGATACATTAGATAGTGCCTGGCACACTGTAAGATGTGTTAGCCACTGTTTTTATCTGTAAAACCAGGGCCCCTGTGGTACTCCAGGATCTCTCTGCCCTCCTAACAGAAAACCTTGACAATTCTAAGGGTGCTTTTTTTTTTTTTTTTTTTTTGGCATTTTCTATGTGCCTCTGCCCCATCAAATTCTTCCCCAGATCTCATACAGACAGAGTTTGCATCAGTGGTTGAAAAGGAGAATAGGAAAGCAAAAGTGTACCCTGTCTTGCATGATCCTGGGAATAAAGCCTCCCGGAGAGGCTGGGCAGTCTGGATGTAAGTGGGGGCTTTCTTCCGCCTCAGTTCAACTGGCAGCATGGAAACTGGTTCTGGTCAGAGAGTGGGGAATGGCAGGAGGCGCTTCTGGGCTGGGGCAGGGCTGTGGGTCTCTAGGTCTCTCAGACTGGCCCCAGCCTCTAGCTCATTCAGCCCCGGGGGTCAGGAGCCTTCCACCAATTCAGTGACGCAACACAGAAATCTGGGCTGCTGTCTCTGGATATCGTAATGGTAACACTCATCTCGTTAACACCGTTCATCACATCCATCAAAACATAAATGCTTCTCAAATGTCCTTCCATGTGCATGGCCCATTTTTATGATGAGGAAACTGAGGCTGAGAAAGGTTTATCGCCTGAGGCAAAATGTGTGGCATTCAGGCCTCGCTGTGTTATTTAAACTGTTTGTGATGTGCTTCCCCACACCCTACGTGCATCTCTCACAGTAAGCTGCTCCATTCCTTTGTGCAACAGAACTGGTGTCCTGAGTTGACACTGACATCCTCCTATAAAGTCAACAATATCCACAGCCCAAGCCCAATCACTATGGAAAAACCATATTAATGAGCCAAAGTGATTGATGCAAATTGGTTGTTCAGAGCTGTGATCCACTGGATCCTAGAGAAGGGATCCCTCCCCCTCGTGAGGCCAGAGAGGAAGTTTAATTCTGAGCTGAGCCTCCCTCTTGGCTGGAAGTACCAGCCCCAGGTGCTCCCACCTCACTGCCCCAGTCTGCAGTCTGTGATTAGGGGCCCTAATAGCATAATGCTCCAATGTGGTGTTTAAACCAATAAGGCTTCAGAGAAGTTACGGTATGTTTAATAATGGCTTAATGACTACTTGCAAGATGCAAGGCTTCTGGTTCCTGTTTGGCCTTGATTTACAGCCCAACTCTGGCTGAGGACAGCCAAGAAACCCCCTCTAAGCCCCCAGCGGAAGAGGGAGGTGTTCACACCAGGCCCCTTGGATTCCTTTAAAAATTGAGAATTCAAATGAAATACAAATGATGTCTGACTCCCCACTCCTCTCACTGGTCTCTGGAGGCACTGACAATAAAAAGCAGTGTAACCCAGACCTGGGGACTCCTCAAGATCTACAGAGGTGAGCAGGGTCCCGGGGCCCTCAGGAGTTTCTTCCCAGATCTTAGGGTGGGAGTTGTTTCCCTTCTGACAAATTCCTAGCTACCTGGCTAGTCCTATGCTTCCTTCTGGCTGGGGAGACTCCTAGGAGTGGCCCCCGTCCCCCCTCACTTCTCTGCAAAATGGTAGGCCTGGGGTCTGGCCACAGCCAGCCTTCCTCCAGTGGATCCGCACACACTTCCAGATCATTTGAAAGGTGTTCGTTGCACGCCTGCTGTTCAGACCCAAAACCCTTTATGTGCCCCTCCACCTGCTCCAAAGACAGCCTCTGCTGGACCCTGTTCAGTCCTGAGCAAGTCTCCTTGCACGGCTGGGCCTGCGTCTGCTTCTCAAGCCCACCAGGAATACACAGAAGGGCTCTACGGGTTGACTCGCTCCAGACTCCAGAGTCAGACGAAGACACTAGTGATAGGTCCAGTTCCGACCGCTGATTAATGGTCGGGCCCAGGCCCTAACTTCCCAGCCCCCATTCCCGGATTAGCGCTGTCTCCACGCGCCTCTCCGGAGGACTCCCGGCCCCGGGCGGAGCAAGGGATCTCCAAGGAACCCGGCGCTGTCCGAGGCCACGTTTTTCCGGCTCCCGGCAAAGAGTTAGGTAAGGGCCCGGCCCAGCCCCTCCCCCACGCCGCCTTCTCGAGGCTTCGGTCGGGAGACCAGGCCTCAGAGCGTCTGCGGGGCGGGCCTCACGCCCCTAGGGGCCAGGCCTCGGGGCGCAGCTCGGCCGAGGGACTCACCGAGGCCCGCACCAGAGGGGGCCCTGCGGGCTGCCGTCGGGAGAAGGCGGCTTCCTCCGTGCGCTCCAGCTGCCGCGGGTCGCGGCGGGGGCCAAGCAGGGGGCTCCCGGGCGCCGAGGGGTTAACCCGCGCGGGGCCGCACGTGACGTGGATGGTTCCAGCACTGAGTCAGCGGCCCCCCCGCCCCCCGCGGCGCGCGCCGCTCCCGGGGCTCCGCGCCCCCGCGCCCAGGGCCCTCCCCCTTGGCGGCGCTCACAGGCCGCACCGGCAGCGCGAGCCCCGGAGCCCCCGCCGCCTGCGCGCCGGGAGCCGGCATGGACCCCGAGCGCTGCGCGCGGTTCGGCGTGGGGCCCGGGACTGGCCCCTACGCGGCCGCGGACGGCGAGCCTCCCGGCCCCCCGGGCGCCCCCGCCGGCGCGCCTCACCTGCACCCCGCGCCGCCCCGCGGCCCGCGCCCGACCCGCTTTGCGGCCTGCGCGCCCCTGGAGCCCTACGCCCCGCAGCCGGCCCGGCCGCCCGCCAGGTACCTGCAGGGCCTCGGGCCCGGCCCGGCGCTCAACGGCAGCCACTTCTACGAGGGCCCCGCGGAAGGTAACGCGCGGCGCGGCCGTGCGCGCAGCCCGACCTCGGGAGCCCCCGGGCCTCGCCGCGCCCGGCCGCAGCTCCGCCGGCCTGGTGCGGGCAGGGCCGGGCCCCGTGCCTCCCGTGGCGGGAAGGGGAGGCGGGAGGTCGCGCGGGGGGGCGCGGCGACAGGCCCGCGGGCGACCGGAGGCGGGAAGCAGAGACCACGCTCGGCCGGAGTCGGCTGGAGGTGCCGCCGGCCCGGGCGCCCGCAGCGGGCCGGGGCCCGGCCTCCGTGTGCGGCGGCCTCCGTGTGCGGCGGCCGTGCGGGCCCGGCGTGCGCCCGACGCGGAGACGCCAAGCAGGACCGGGCCGCGGGCTGCGGCCTGGCTCCCCGGGCCTCCCCGGGCCTCCCCGGGCCCAGCCGCGGCGGGGGGGGCGCCCCTGCACCTTCGGAAGGCTCTGGGCGGCGCGGCCGCGGCCCAGCCCGCGCTTCGGGGCGCCCTCCACGCGGAGTGACTTGTTCTTCCTTCTCAGACCACCCCGGGCCCGGCGTCAGCTCGGCGACGGGCGCCCTTCCCGCCGTCTCGGCGTCCTCGCACCGGACCGTCGCCGCTGGGCCGTCGAGAGCAGCCCGGGCGGGCCTCCCCGTGGGCGCCTCGGCCGCGGGTGCCCGCGCCGCGGGCCGCCGCCGCCCGCTGCACCCGCTGGCCTGTCGGGCCGGGCGCCCGCTCCGTCTGCGCGCCTCGGGCCCGAGCTGGATCCTCCGGAGCGGGCCCAGCCCTCCCGCGCCCCGCCGGCCTCCGCCGAGGGCCCCGGCGGCCCGGGCCCTGGCCTGGCCGGGCGGTGGGAATGTGTAGGGGAGGGCGGGAGGCGTGTGGGGGTCAGCGGAGGAAATGAGCGAGTGCGCGGAGCTTCGCGGCTGTGCCCTTTCAAAGAGGCTCTCCTGATAAAAACCACAGTTGGGACTTAATGAGAAGCAGTTGGCCCGGCTCCTCTGATCCCAGCCAGACGGCGGCGGCCGCGCAGCGCCGGGAGGACCGCTGGGGACAGGTACCCGGCCTGGCTCGGCGCCCGCGGCGGGCAGCACCCGCCCGCGGACCCGCGTCCCTGCCCGGCGCGCCGAGTGCGCTCGCACCGCGGGACCCCGGGTGGGCGCGCTGCGGAGAGCGGAGCGGAGAGCGGAGCGGCGGGGCCGGGTCGGCGACGGCGTCACCAACGGAACGCGCAGAGGTAAAACCAAACAGGGTCAACAACAACTAAAAATAAGGAAAAGGAACCCGAACAAAACAACGCGGGAGGGAGGCGAGGAGAGGTCGACGAAAGCCAGCAAGCAGGGCGGAAGGTTAGGAAATACACGGAGAGCGGAAGGAAAAACAAAAAAACAAAAACGGAGGATCGAATGAAGCGGGTAAATGGAGAAAGACGGAAAGGACTAAGAAGCAGAAAAAAATGAAAGGAAAAGAGGACATCCTGAAAGAGCAGAAAGCAGCAAAAGGAGACCGAGTGGGAGAGGAAAACGAACGATTCTCGTTGAGCGGGGAGCCGGCCCAACGAAAACCAGGCGCAGCGGGTGAGCGCGGAGCCCGGCCGGAGCGCGGCGGGGCGCGGCTGCCGGGGCGCGGCCGCGGGGCACTGGGGCCACGCCGCCTGCCGGGTGGGAAGTGGCGGCCGAGGGCAGCCCCCTTACTTCCCAGCTTCTACGTTGACCGGCTCCGAGCGTTTCCAGTTTAGACCAGTGAGCGCGCAGCTGCGCCCCATCTGCGCCGCGGTCCCCGGACCGGGCGCTCCGCCCCGGCCGGCCCAGCCCCCCGCCGCGGTGCCGGCCGTGCCAGCACCCCCGGAGCCCCCGTGCGCCGGCGGCGAGGGCCGGGGAAGCGCCGCGCTGGGCCGCCCCGCGTGGCCCTCCGACCCGGGAACGCGCCTGCCGCCTGCCACGACCGAGCGGAACCGCGGGCGCGCCCACCGGGCCGCCGGCGCCGTCGAGAAGGCCTGGGGCCCGGCGTGCGGGCCGAAGCTGCCGCGCTCGGGGGAGCACCGAGGCCCCGCTGGCGCCCTGCGCCCGGCGTTGCGCTCGGGTTGTCCGCCCGGGCCCCTGCGAGCTCAGCCGATCGCGTGGGACACGCGCGAAGCCAGGCTCCGCGGAGGCTGGAAGCCGGGTGCTGGGGCCCCGGCGGCACCGGGTGGGGGGGCCTGCCCTGCCGCGTGGCCGCGCCAGAGGGCCGGATGGACTTCGGCTGCGGCCGGCGGGCCCGGGACTGCAGGCGACCCCCGAGCGCGGCTGGCTTCCCCAAGTGCTCTGCCCTCCTTGCTTCCCCTGACTTCCGCCCGCGGGGTGCCCCCTCCCCTCTTCTGCGCTGGGCCGCGCTCTCCAGGAGGCATTCCGTGAGGTGTGCCCCTGCCGTCCCCCCCTCCCCGCCAAGCGGGAGATGCCTGCTTCTCCGTGGAGCCCTCCAGGTAGTTGGAGGTTTGGGGCAATGGCAGTGAGGGGGGAAGAAGTGCCCTGGTGTCCGGGGAGGGCTGCAGAATGGGCAGGCATGGGAGGCTTGGCCCCTTTTCTGAGTGCCTGTTCAGAAAAGTCCTGTTGCACTTTTATCTCTTACTCTGGTAGGTCAGAGCCAGAGCTAGTTACGTTCTCTGGGCAGATCCTGTTCAGACACTGAGAGTCCAAGAGCCAGATGAGCAAGCTTCAGAACTTTGGGGAGCCCTCTACAGTGACATCAGTGCCCCCCCACCGCCACCCCATCCCTGAGCCACCCTCTCACCCTTCCTTCTCTGCCTGGAGTCCAGCACCTCCCTCTGAACCGAGGACTCCAAGATCCCCTCTCTCAAACTTGCTCTATGTGGGGTGTCCCTTCCAAGCTCCCACTTTCCCTGACCATCTCCAGTTATTTGGCTTAGTTTTCATGAGTCCTTCCGAAGCTGCTGCCCATGGAACTCCCCCTAGAACCAAAACACATTGACCAAGGATGGAAGTCGTGGCCAGGGCCCTTTCTCCTGGATGCTCGCCGAGCTGGGAGCCTGTTGCTGTCCGCAACCTCGAGAGCAGGCCCTGACTCTGCCAGGCCTCCAGGACACTCTCACAACACAGCCTGGCGGGTCCTGGGAGGTCACCAACCACATTCCCGCTGAGGCGGACCTTGCCCCCAACTCGTTCTCCGTCCTCCATAGTCCAGATGGGGGCTCATCAGAGCCAGAACCGAGAGCCCCATCTCTCTGGTCCCATCCTTCCCTGATGACAGCTGTGATCCTGATACCAAGTTCCAAAGAGGAAACTGCCTCTTGGTGCCAGCTTGCTGGGCCTCCCGGGGCCCAGGCCCCTGCTACGGATGGCCCAGGGCCAGGGCAGGGGTGTGTGAGTCTGTGGGGGCGGCTTTGTGGCAGCCCTCCTGCTGTCCCAGTGGACTCTTGAGATTTCATGACAGTGCTGATGTGGGGCCTTGCCACAGAAGAGGGCAGAGCAGTTGGGGTGACCTGTTTTCAGCATGCCTGGGTTGTGGCAGGGCTCCACCAAGCCTCGAGAGTGAGGGTGAGCGTGTCAGAGTAGGGCTGCCAGGAACGGTGTCCAGCTGCAGTCAGGTCCCCCCATCTGGGGAGCCATCCGAAACTGCTGAGGAGGGAGGGGGCAGCCGAGGGCTAGAATGTTGGGGTTGGAAGCTGAGTCCTGTTTCCACACTGGCCTTCCCCCCCCACACTCTTCTCTCCACATAGCCTACCTTGCTCTCTAATTCTGGAACTCAAGTCTTTGTGCTCAAACATCACAGTTTTCAGAGGAATGCAACAATCTTTCTGGATGCCCCTTTGCCCTGTCTTGCCCTTCATGCCCCAAGGCTGGGGGATTTGACATTGCCCTGAGACTTGGGGTCCAGAGAATGAGGCACAGCAGACCAGCCAAAGGGGATGTGAGTGTCCCTGTCTGTTGCCTGCCTGGACCTGGGACCAGAGGCATGGCCTGAGGACCTGGGAACCATGGCTGGAGGAGGCACTTCCTGGCAGGGGCGGGAGATGTCAGCCACCCCATCTTCACCCCCTCCTCCTGCCTCTGTGCTCAGCCCTGCCATGGCGCCAATCCTGGCACCTCCACACCCTGTGGGACGCACCACCACAAAGCGCTTCCCCGAAATGAACCCTCCTCTGGCCCCAGCAGATCCGCCCAGACCACAGAGCACATGGTTCCCCAGGGCCCCCTCCCCAGCTGGAGGCTCAGCAAGCAGGCCTCCGAATGCCAGGCTCCCATGGAGGATGGCTGCTGGGACAAGGGAAGAGAAAGGAAGGGGGAGGCGGGGACTGAAGCGTCAACTGTTCTTCCCCCTCCCCCAGTCCACCCACAAAACCCCCTGGTTTGGTTTCCATCCTCCTTTTTGTGTTTTCCATTGCAGCCGAGGAGAAGGCCTCCAAAGCTGCCAGCTTCCCCCAGCTGCCCTTGGACTGCCGAGGGGCCCCCAGAGAGGGGCCCTCTAACTTGCAAGGCTCCCCAGGCCCTTGTCTGGCCAGCCTGCGTGTCCCTCTGTCCCCGGGACTCCCCGACTCCATGGAGTTGGCCAAGAACAAGAGCAAGAAGCGCCGTAACCGCACGACCTTCAGCACATTCCAGCTGGAGGAGCTGGAGAAAGTCTTCCAGAAAACCCACTACCCTGATGTGTATGCCCGGGAGCAGCTGGCTCTGCGAACGGACCTAACCGAGGCCCGGGTACAGGTGAGGGCACCCCGGACACGGACCTCTCTGGCTGCCTCTACCACCCTGAGCATGGGCCGGGCCACAGAAGGGTCTAGAGAGGCGGGCACAAGTGACACGCAGAGCCACCTTTCCCA
This sequence comes from Vulpes vulpes, assembly GCF_048418805.1. Lineage (NCBI taxonomy): Eukaryota > Metazoa > Chordata > Mammalia > Carnivora > Canidae > Vulpes > Vulpes vulpes. The sequence goes on from NC_132782.1 coordinate 116,870,173, forward strand.
GGTGCCTGCCTCCCCTGGAAGTGCTTCATGGGGTGGCGGCCTCTCGGAATCTAAAGATCTGTCTGGGAGTCCTGGCTCTGCCACTTTCTAACTGACCAGGTGACTTGGGGATCTGCCATTGGATCTGCCATTGGATCTCAGTGTCACTTTTCCTACATAGGGTGGTCTTTGAGGATCACAGATGTGACCGCGTTTTGGAAGCAGGGAAATGCTGAACATATCAGGCTGCTCCTGATGTAGCTGTGCAGAGCAGAGCTGGAGAGTCCCCTCTGGGGCGTCTCAGGCTCAGTGATGCTCAAAGCCATCCTGAGCCAGCGACTGTCCGGCCTGACAGCTCCAGGCCCTGGCCGGAAGAGGCTGGCCAGGGGACCTTCCCCACACAGCCTGCTCTCCCCAGCAGAGATCAGCCCCAGGGCTTCCTGGGTAGGGCTGTGGCCAGCTTCTCAGGGGTTGGGGGTGAAGGAATGGAGGGTGCTGGAAACTGGGGAGAGGGAAAAGGGAAGTCCATGCCCAAGATACATTGGAAGTGAGAAAGGACACAAAGGTGGCAAGCGGCGGGGGGGTGGGGTGGGGGGGGGTGGAAGGAGGCTTCAGTAAAGACCTAGCCCCGGAGGAAGGTGGTGGTTGTTGCCTTGCTTTGACTTTGAACTGGCGTGAGGCACGACAGGCTCCCCGGGCCAAGGGCCAAGCGAGAGGCACTGGGAGAGGGGTGGGGATGTGGGCTCCTCCGGAGAGGTGAAGAGGTGACGTTTAGACGGGATTGTCTTGCCCACCACAGGAGAGACCAAGTGGGACAGAGCTCATACATAGCACACCCTGTATTGAGCCTCCTGGCCAAATGTGGGGACCAGAGGGCCAATCCACAAAGAGGCCAGCTGCCTTCTAGCAGACAAGGTCCTACAGTGGGATTCAGCATAGGACCAGAGGGGCTTGGGCTGTTTCCCCTTCTCTTCTGGGTCCTCCTGCTTTCACTGTTCCTCCCAGGTGGCTCCCAAAACAGACTTTTAGGACAGCCGTCCCAGGGTGCCCCAGGGCCTGGGGCCATCGGGGTAAGAGACTGAGCATTCACAACAGCCCCAGATTCCATGAGCCACGAAATCCAGAACATCGAGTCTCTGGACCCTCAGTGAGCCTCTGGGGTGGGGTCTAAATAGCTGTCTCAGTGGAACCGCCTTGGAGAAGTAGAGCGTATCACCCCACCCCTCTCCCAGGCCTTTTCAAACCTGAAGGGATGCAGGGGTGGCTGCAAGGCCCTCAGACCTAGTCTGAAAGCTTCCCCGATAATTGAGGCCCTGGAGTAGGGCTCTTTTCTCCGCGGGGAATATGACATCCACCCATAGGCCCTGCCCGGTGGAGAGCAATGGACAAGCTCGCAGGGCCAGAGCGCAGGTGCAAGTCTACAGTGGGGACCGTAGAGACAACCGGCGATGGTGGGAAGAACGGCTGCAGACTCCTTCATCTGCCCGCAGGGGAAGAACAGAGAAGGGAAGGCCAGGCAGCTGGGCAGGTGGGATCGTCCGTCCCTGCCCCAGGCCTGCTCTGGGCTCCCGGCATCTGGGGCTGAGGGGGCTGGGGGCGTGCTAAGCTCCCTAACCATCGTGGCTTCACCTGCCTGCACAGGTAGGGATGGCCACCACGGGGGAGTGTGTGAGGGGCTGAGGTGGGGTTGCTTACACATGCACATGCGCGTGAGTGTGCGCACACACACACGCACACACACACACACACGGAATTTCTTTTGTTGGGGCTCCCAACTAGATCCCAGGAAAGCAAGGGGATGGTTTGGTCTGGTCTTGATGTGGCCAACATCTAGCCCAGCACCCGACACATAAATGTTTATTAAATGATAGAAATACAAAGTGCATACACAGGTACACACACACAAAAAAAACAGCCACAGGGCGAATGCCAAGTGATAAATTTGTCACAGATATGTACACAGATGTGCACAGCACACAGGCTACTCTCACCTGCCAGGTGCTCACAAATGAGAGGGAGCCAGATTACAAGATGGACAATGGTGACAGAGTGTGGAAGTCTGAGAGAACTGGCAGCAGGGGCCCGGGCCAGTGGACAGAGATGTGTGTGTGTTGGGCGGGTGGGCAGCCCAGGCAGGGTAGCAAGGTGGCAGACGGTTTCAAAAGCGCTGGTGTGACAGGCAAGTGGGAGAAATCCGGTGATGCCACCTGGCCGCGGATGAGGCTGTGGAGAGGAGCGGGCTCAGTTCCCTGGGGCCTTTTTAAGGAGCTGAACGCTGGGATGAGGTCGGGGCGCCTGGGGACGGAGGAGGCTGGGGCTAGAGCCCTGGGCCCTGGTGTGGCCCAGACTCCAGACACCCTGCGTGGTGCGAGCAGGCTGGAGAACCGAGAGGGTGACTCAGCTTGGTGACGGGGTGAGGGGTGGCCCAAGGGACCAGTGGGGCCCCTGGGAACTCCGGCCTCTGCTAGGCCCCCCTGCAAGCTCGCGGGGCCCTGAGAACTGGGGATTTGCAGCCTCCCGCCGGTGGCCAGCTACCCCCCCCCCCCGCCCCGCCCTGCCACGTGGGAGGAGCCACGGTCTCCCCAGAGGGCACTGTTCCTCGGGGGCCACTCTGTCACTCCCTCAGCCTCTCCCCTCGGTCCCCAGGTCTGGTTCCAGAACCGCAGAGCCAAGTGGCGGAAGCGGGAGCGATTCGGGAAGATCCAGGAGGGGCGCAACCCCTTCCCGTCGGCCTATGACGCCTCCGTGCTGCCGCGAGCGGCCAGCCACGCCCAGGTGAGGCCGCGCTGCCGCTGCCGCGGGGAGCTGCAGGGCCCTCTTGTGAGGGAGGCGGCGGCAGGGGGCTCCTGAGATGGAGGGAGGCTTCCTGGGAAGCAAAGACCGAGCCCCCAGTGAGGGAGGCAGCCCTGGGCCACTCATCATGGGCCTTTGTTCCGTCTCTTTGCAGCTGCAGAACTCCCTGTGGCCCAGCCCGGGGTCTGGGAGCCCCCCAGGTCCCTGCCTCGTGTCTCCAGAGGGCATGGCCTCCCCGTGCATGTCCCCGTACTCCCACTCCCATGGCAATGTGGCTGGCTTCATGGGGGTGCCTGCCTCCCCCGGAGCCCACCCTGGCATCTACTCCATCCATGGCTTTTCCCCTGCCCTGGGGGGCCACAGCTTCGAGCCCACCCCAGAGGGCGACTATAAGTCTCCGAGCCTCATCTCGCTCAGGGTGAAGTCCAAGGAGCCACCCAGCCTACTGAACTGGACCACGTGATCGGCTGCGTGGACACGCAGACTAAGCTGCCACCCCCGGGTCTGATCCCAGCTGCTCCCACCCCACCCCAGCCTGGATGTCAGAGAAGACACCCCTCTGCCTCCAAGCCCCACCTGGTTCCCAGAGGCAGGCAGGGCAGCTGGGATCCTCAGCCTCCCGCAGGGAACAAGCTAGAGACTTTCCTCCTAAGCTGAGGGGGGCCTGCCCAGGACAAAGGGGGCTGCAAAGCGGGTAGCACTCTTCCTACCGCGCACTGGGTCCCAACATCCAGCTCGGCTGGAGGAAGACACTGTCCTGCTTTCTCCAGACTTTGTCCAAGTTTAACTGTCATCTCTCCAGCTGAAATGCCTGAATTGGTTCCTCATTCAGGGAACCCGGGAAAGTAAGAGGACAACACAGGTTGAAGCAGGAGTTCTTTGTGCCTTAGGGGAACCGACTTCTGCGAGCACCTAGGACCATCTTCCCCTCCCGGCACTAGGGGGCGAGCACCCGGCGACTGGGGCTCACAGGCCTGAGGCCTGCCTTGGAAGAGGCATAGGTAGCCTCTGCCACAGCCGCCCCTCACTCCTATCCTGTGCCCGCTTCTGCAATGGGGCCGGGCCCTGGAGTCCCCTTCAACCCCAGGGGACATAAAGTCCAGAAGAAACCACCAACTATTTGGATTCTTTTCTATGCGATCAGGCCAGCTGTGCCATGCAAACTGTAGGCTTCCTGGTTTACTCATTAGATGTTGGTTAAGAATAAAACAGATCTCCCAGATTCTAGCCCTTGAGATCTCAACCCCCTACTTTTGTAAAAAAAAAAAAAAAAGAAAAGAAAAGAAAAGAAATGTGCTGCCCAGCATAATAATAAAGATGGCAGTAGTTCTTAGACCAAGTGATTGTGTACCTCAGGGTTTGGCACTTGGTTAGTGGGTCTGTGTCCAGGGTTCAGGCTGAGCCAGGGCCTCCTGAGGGGCCAGCAGGGATCCTGGGGGCTAAGGGAAGCCAGCCCTGGAGCAGAGCCCCCCAAAGCGGATATATGCCACGCCTGGCCCTGTCACCTGCCCAGGAGCAGCTGGAGTGTGTGGCAGGAGGAAGAGCCCAGCTCTAGGGCTGCTGGGGCTCGTGTGGAAGGGAAAATTGAGGGCTGGGGATGGGAAGGGTAGTGGGAAGGCAGAGATAAGCTTGTGGCTGAACTGGCAGTGGAAGAGGGGTGGGATGAAAGGCGGGGGAGCCCACTGAGGGCTCTGAGCTCCGCCGGGCCAGAGCCGTGGGGGTGGGGCAGCCCCCTTCTCCCAGAGGCCCCAGAAGCGTGTCTGAGCTGTGGGGCAGAGACGAAAGCCAGGACTCTTTCTTGTGGTTTCAGAGTATTAGCCATTCTATCCTTCATCTCCACTTTCTGCCTTATCTCTGCAGCCTGGACGGCGGGAAGAAAGCAGGCCTGGCCCTCCCACCCTCCCCGTAAACACAACCACATTGCTCAGAGCTCAGCCTCAGCCACCACGCCCCGTGCCCCCACTTCCAGGCACAGAGAAACCAGAGCACACAAAGACACCAGTGCTGTGCTTAGTCCCAAAGAGGGAGTAAGGCCCCATCAGATGAGCTTTCCGTAAGACAGTCCCAGTGTGTCTAGGCTCGGGCACCCCTCAGAAGAAACCTGTGTCTTCCTTTAGTTCATTCGAGGGCCCGGCTTCTGGTGATTTCTCTTTTCTGTATTCATGCAGGATCTGAGAGGTCCAGGTATGAGCCCTGTGTCCATCAAGAAGAGTCTGAGTAGTAGGAAGAGGCAGCCCCAGTATCTCCAAAAGAACACAATCCCCTTCACACAGCAGGTTAATAATGAACTGGGAGTCAGACCCAAATTTCTAACTTAGGGCTAAGACTACTGCACTAGAAGTTTCTTCACCCAAGGAGTGGCCAGCCAGATTTTGGACTCCTGTGTCATAAAGTCACATGCAGAAAGACTATAGTTTGTTCTACAAATATTTATTGGGTGCCCACTCTGTGCCAGGCATTGTGCTGGGTGGCAGGGATAGAACAGTCAAGTAAAACACAGTTCCCTCTCTCACACTGCAGGCGGAGGGGCGGGGGTGCACAGAGGAAAGACCTGTGAAAGCAAAGGGAGAGGTGGGGGAAGAGACAGACTAGGGCAGACAGTAAAGGCAAAGCAGAGAGCCACGCAGCAGAGAAGAGGCAGGCGGAGGCTGGGAGCGAACCAGGCGGGAGGGAGGCCCTGGCGGGGGAGGGCACGGGGAGGCCAGAGACCAGCTACTGGCTCCCATCCAGGGGCATCTGCCCACAGCTCATATTTTTCTGTCCAGTGACAGCTAAATGAAGAGAAAGCTAACTTTACAACCGCCCACTTCACACATAATGAATATGAATGGGCATCCCGGAGCCTGTTCCCTGGGATTATCTGTGAGCCGATGGCTTCTCCCACTGACTGGGCCATCATAGAGGGCCTGTCCCCTGGCTGGGACACAGGCAGCCCTTCCACCTGCTTCCCATTAGCCATCCTCCCCTCCTCCTCCACGCCTTAGGCGTCCCACCCGACACAGCCCCTGAGTCTTTCAGATGCCCCTGCCCCCGCGCCTCACCCCAGAGGTGAATTAAATTTGGAATCCCACATTTAAGAGAGTTGCTAGTCTCAATGTCTCTTTGCTAAGGCCCCTCTCTGTGCCAGTGAAGCCCACCCAGAGAAGCCCTAAATCTTGATCCTGGCAGGGGCACGGTCCCCAGCCCCAGAGCAGAGAGCCCTAGCAAGTGGGCCCTTCAGTCCGGTCTTAGTCCAGGCATGAGGAAATGCTTCTCATTAGAGCCGCTCAATCTTCCTTCCCCACCTCCCCCCAAGCATTTACATATCAACCTGAATTACAGCCCTGAAGTACAGACCTTCTGCAGCTCCCCCAACAGGAACACAGGCTCGCCAGGAAACACTAGGAAACGCATTCCCTGTATCAGGCAGAGGGAGCACACACCTCACTCCTGCCCCAGCCTCTGCCCCAGGCTCATCCTACCATCTTCCCCAGGGGCAAGGAACACAAAGCGCCTGCTCCCAGAGCCTGAGTTTCCTGATGCTGGAGCCCCCACCCTTGCCCCTCACCCACGGCAGGCTCCCACACCCAGTCTCTTTTCCAGGGCACTGATGGGGCCAGTGGAGCCCAGGGGGCCCTGCAGACATGTCTCTGCACCCACGTTAATGCTTTCACTTGCTCTCGTAGCCAATCTGTCCACCAACTGACAGCTCACCAAGCATAGTGAGAGTGTGGTACTCTGTTCACCTGGATGCCCAGGGCACCTGAACACAGCCTGGCCCAGAAGAGGTCTTCAAGGTGTGACAGCAGGGTGGCTAGGTGAGTGGCTGACTTTTGAGAGCCTTCTGTATTTAGAGCGCTGAGCTCAGGATGAGGGATAGGAGGAGGCCTAAGACATTGTTCTGGCCCTTGAAGGAGGGTGTCTTTTCCAGAGGATTCAGGAAGTAGAAGCAAATCCAGTGCAGGCTAGAGTTGGAAGGGCCCTTGGCAGGACTATGAGTAGCTATCATTTATGGGCCACGCTGTCCCTCCTCAGCCAGGTACGTGGGTCTATTATCCATTATTTTATTCAGCCCTCCTGACCACCTTGCTGTTTATTATTAATCTGATTTTTACAGATAAGCCAACTAAAGCAGAGAGCTTGATGAGCTCAAGGTCCTTCAGTGAATAAATGCAAGAGCCTGCAGCCTGAGGCTGACCCTGCCAAGTTGACAAACGAATGGCACAGCTACTGCTGCCCTGCGCTGTCAGTGCATTAGAGGATAGACAGGAAGCTAGCTTTCCGGGAGAGAAGCCCAATGGGAATGGAGGGGCCGCCACACACAAGAGTCCTCTGGGACCCAGGAGAGACAGATGCCCAGGCACAGGCTGAAAAGGAAGGTAGCAGCGACCGCCCCCGAACTACCCTGATGAGGGCATATTTGGGGCATGTTAGAAGTCAGGCTAAGGCCTAGCTGACACTTGCCAAGAACCTTCTTGCCAAGGACCATGCTTAGCAAATACAAAGTGCTGACTGAATGCAGTGGTGTTAAGTGCTGGAGAATCAAAATGATTCCTTAGAGAAAGGTTGGGGGCCATGGGACGTACACACTTGCAGCAGTGTTTTGTATCTACATAATATATATTACATATATATATATATATAACATATATAGTGCTCAGAGTAGTGGCTGGCACATAGTAAGCACTAAACATTTGCTGGCTCCTGTGTGGAAAACTAGCTTTCAAGAAACATCAGTACGGGGCCTGGTACCTATCTGGCATCTAGTTAAGTGGTAACTCTTTTGGTTAACAAAGGTCAGTTCCCTCAGGTGATAGAGCCACAAGGTAAGCCATCCTTAGTGGATTAAAGGAGCCCGGACCTTGAGCCTGGTTAGCAATAGTCACCATTTTATGTAACTCAATTGTTTACAAAAGGCTTCATGTACCCTGCCCATCTCAGGACCTAGATAAGAAGTAAAACCACAGACATGGGGTGACCACTTGCTCCAAAAGACATTTCTGTACAAGTGCTGGATTGGAATGGCCAATCTACCACTAGCATGCCCTGTGGCTGGGATAAGGCTCTTCCTCTCCTGGGCCAGCCCCTGGGCCTAGAGATGTGGGGATACACCAGCCCACTCAGGCTTCATGGGTCAGATTCTGTGTTCTTTTTTGCACAAATTTATACATAAATTAGATATATAGGAATTTACAGACCTTTGCAAACCAAGAGGAAAGAATGGCACACCTCTGGTTAAAGGGAAGCTTCAGGAGAGACTGGAGAAATCAAAAGAGGGGAAGGAAGCAAAACCTCTGTGAGGCTGGTGCAGTGAGCGAGATGGCCTGGTGCGAGTATGAATGTGAAAATCTATCCTACCCAAACTACAATCTCGAGATATGTACTTCCCATGGGTCCTGGCAGGGAACAGTAGAAAATCCATCACACACACACACAAATTGTGTCAAGTTCCCTCGTCTGGTGCAAGTTACCGTGAGACAAAAAGTCAGTAATAGAGATGCCCCACCTCAGAGGCTGTGTGACTTGCAGAAAAGGTACAGTGCTGGCCTCGCCCCTGCTGCTGCAAACCATGCAAGCGTGTCCCAGAAGCCAAGCTTGGGGCCTGCACTGAGGCTCAGCCAAAACCCAGGCCAGGAAGGCACTGAACAAACAAAAGGGAGCCTGTCCCCAGAATACATTTCCTTTGTACGTCAAGACCCTTCAGATACTTAAGACTCCGTACACATAGCCTACAGGTTAAGATAAGGGACCTTCAAGTAATTCTTGAAAGAGAACAGTCCTATCATACAGAACCTCAAGATGGAACGAGGCGGAAGATGTGTCCAGGGATCAGAAGGCCAGGGGCAGGCTACAGGAGGCCCCAAATGGACACCTACCACAGAGACTTTCCTTGCCTCTTTCCCAGCGATGTGGACTCCTGGGCCCCCCGACACACTCCTCCCCCCTGTGAAGCTGACTCCTGAGGGGCTGCTTCCTTAAGCCCTGGGCACAGAGGTCCTCTCAGTCCCAACCACCTACTCTCACGAGGGCCCAGGGCAGCCAACCACCCCTCCCTCCCTAGCACTGAAATTAGGCTGGTGGAGGCCAACTCGGGAGTGCAATCCAGAGATGCCTGGGGCTTCTACTGCAATTACATCACACCCAGGGGTAGAGGAGCCCTGGAGCTGGGCTGGAGCTATTCCAGATTGATGTAGGGGGGAAAAGTCTCTGGATAAGCGCCAACTCCCCTTGCTTCTCCCCCTCAGGTGGGAAAGGCATGCAGCCTGATGGGGAACAAGTGGGTGACCTATCAATGCTGGCAAGAAAACCCACTTTCTAGACCTGAGGAGATATTCAGGGGCCATGTTTCCTGCAGACACGGCAATGGGGATTGGTTTTGCTTCCTTTTAATGTAAACAGAATACACAAACACATTAAAAACCCCAACATGACATAAGAGAATACACAGAAATTTATATATAGGTATTTACAGACCCTTGCAAACCAAGAGGAAAAATGGCACCCCTGGTTAAGGGAAGCTTCTCTTCCTAACCCCTAAACCTGTCCAAAATCAAAGCACTGAAACATCTGTAGGAGCCTCTGTAATTGCTTCTGGATGAAACTTAGCAGGAGGCTGGAATGACATGAGAAACCCCTCAAAGCAAAACCAAGATTCTGACTTTCTGGCCCTGGCCTTCCTCCTTGGCAAGCTGACACGCCAAGGATTTGTGTCTCAGGAAGAGTCAGCATGACCCCTGCAATTCAGATGCAATGGCTTCCCAGCCCAACCCAGCTTTTCCAAGCCTTGGGCTGAAAGAAATGAGCTGCAACCAACCGTGTCCAAGAGAAAGTGGGAAGGAGTGGAGGAAAAGAGGATCCCAAGCAGAGAGCAGATGACTCTCTGGGCAGGATGCTGGCAATCAAAGAGGGGCCTCCCTCACAAGCCCAGCTGGACCAAGGGCAGGGCATGGTGGGGCTGTGCTGCCACCTGGGGGGATGTGGGAGCACTGCAGCAATGAACCAGGACAGCCTCTGGGCCACCTCCAGGTCACCCCTTCTTTCCTTCTCAGTACCCTGGCCCAGGAGCCTCACTGCAGCAGCTCCTCCCAGGAAATGGGCTTGGAGAAGACCTCCCTTTCTAACCAGAGGTCATAGTTCATCTGGAAGTCCTCGGGGAGGTCCACCCGCTGGCCCAGGACACTCTGCAGGCAGTTGTCCACAGGTAGGAAGTCCGGGTTGCTATGGGCCCGGTCATACCGCCGGGCGTTGAAGCGTTCAATATTGGCACGGAGGGCACATTCCTCTGCTTGGAAGTCCCAAGGCCGGGCATCAAGATCTGGGACAAAGCAGGAAGACATATTTAGGAGCCAAGTCCTCATGGTAGCTCCCCCTGGTTTCCCTGAAGTTGGGAACAGGCTGACCCTGGCTTGTAATGCTGTCAACCGGGAGACCTCCAATCCCCATCCTCAGGAAGACTGACAGGACTTTTTACTTAGATACAAAGGGAAATCAGGTAAAAAGAGAGAGGCCAGATCTACAGAGAAAAAGGCCCAACTGCAGTTTGGAGGACCCGGCCAGGGAGAGCCAAAGGAACACTGGCTTCTCTGAAAGTCACGCTCTCCCTGGCTCTCTGGGATGGATGGCAGGAAGCTGCGGATCCCCTTACTGGCTCCTTCTCTTCTCTCTTCCCTGACCAGGAACCGGGGACCACTCTGTCTCCTCACAAATTCACAGAGCACTGGGGTACAGATGTGGTCACTCGGCCATGGGGTGGTGGGTGAGGCATCGCCACGGGTGTGGCAACACGCTCAGGAAAGCCCGGGGGAGTCTGCTCTGCCTGAGGCCGAAGCAGCCTACCAGAGGGGAAGAACCCGTGTAGACAGTGAGCAGTGCAGGTACGAGGGAGGCTCCTGCCAGGAGCAAGAAAAGTGGGGACAACGTGGCTACTGGGCCAAGATCCCTGGGGGTGACAGAGGCTGGGCTCTAGCTGGGTGAAGAGAAGCTGGATCAGATTACGGAGGAGGGAAGGGAGGCTGGCGAGCCTTATATGCTTTGCGTTAAGAGTGTGGCTCAAATTCTATGAGAAACCAGAAGCTCATGAAAGATTTTACTCTGGGAGTTAGCATCACAGGATCTGCTTTTTAAAAAGATCACTCAGACACAGTTTGAGGCACTGACAGAGGAGAAGAGCAGGGCCAGGAGGTTGTTTGAGGTCTGTGAGAATTTCAGTGGTTAGAACCAAGGCAGTGGCAGTGGGGAGAGGAAAGCCAGGAAAGGATCTCGTGGCAGTTTCTGGAAAAGGAACTATGTCAGGGGGACAGAGGAACGGGGGAGGGTCACATGCACCAATCCCAGGCAGCTTCTCAAGGTCCTTCCTGGAGCTCCTATACTGATGCTAGAGAAGCAGGAACTGGACTCTGCAGGTTCGTCAGAGGGAAAAGCCTCCCCCGCCTCAGCTTCACGCCACAGCCTTACCGTTGCCGTACGCCCAGTCATCGTTCAGCCGATGCCGCACCTTCTGGTAGATGGCAGACATGGTCTTCATGTTGCTCTTCCGCCACTGCCGTCCCAGGTACTTGGTCTGCACCTTAAGCAGCTTCAGCACGTAGAGCTGCATCATGGCCTGCTTCACCTTCAGGGCCCGCTTCAGGATAGGGGCCGACTTGAACACCACGAGCATCTGGGAAGGGCCACGAGAGGATCGGGTTGAGGTCATGGATCAACACCTGCACCACCACCTTACCGCTTACCTTCTGGGGTTGCAGGCAGGGGACCCTACCATCACAGTTTCCCCTGGGAGGACATGGACCCCCACTGCTAACATCATGGTCATCATGAAATCATGATGGAAGAAAAGCCGTGAGCTCTCTCACCTCCAACATTCCTATGCACCAAGATGTAGAATCTCCGAGAATTCACGGACCTCCCCACCCCAAAGGCATCCTCAGCTTCAGGGTTACTGGAGGCTCCCAGAAGCCTGGTTGTGTTACCACTGGAGACTAAGAGGACACAGAAAAATCCCTTCTCTAAGAGTTCATTGCTTTAAGGCACAACTAAGCTTCTAGCTTCCAGTTCAACTCAGCAAGGCACCAGGGATGAGCCGTTAAAATGCCAAGGATGTGGCTACCAGCGAGTGCAGCAAGAGGGGTGTCAGGGCAGCAGCAAGGCCGCATGGGGACGCCCTGGGAGGGGACAGCATGGGGTGTAGCCCTCTGCCTCGAGTCCCAAGTTCTGTCCCAAGCACTGGCTCACCATGGTCCTCGAATGCTTCCATTTTGTCAGCTTGTTCAAGATCCGAAGCAGATTGATACAAGAAAAGAGGTTCCTCCAGCAAAACTGGTTATTGTCACCTGCCTCCTACAGGGAGAGTCCAGGAACAATTGTAACCCTCATAGCTGCAGGATGCTCAGCACTGTCCAAGGCCCTCACACCTCCCTGGAAGTGTACTGGCAACCCTCTCCTCAAGCCAGGAGGACATCTGTCCCAGAGCTTAGCAGGGGTAGGGGACCTCCCTAGAATTTTTCTGTAGGAAACATGGAGCATGATTTTGGGGACTATACCCTCAGCCCCCATACCTGGGGCACTTGTACCCAGGCTCCCTCAGAGCTGTGCCCCACAGAGACACGACTGTGTGAGAGGCACCACTCAACCAAGTGAACTCTGGGTCAGTGGCCCCTGAAGACCATGCTCCTGACAAATTACTCCTTATATCCAAATCCTTCCACTATGTAAGGTCCCTCCCTCCAGCCCTTCTATGCAATTTTGGTGCTTTAAAAGCCAGTGCTCAACAATGACCTCATCTGTGAACACCTCTATCCCTGTGTCAGGGGAGGCAGGCCCTCTACCATCACCCCTCAAGTCAAGGAATGGCTGGGGAAGCACAGAGCCACTCACCAGACTCTCAGCGGTCAGCTCTGGTAGCTCATGCACCACGCAGTGAGGGTAATCCAGTACAGAAATGCTGCAGAGAGCAAGAGAAGGCAAGTGCCCACCGTGAGCAAAGGCTAGGGGCTGGTGAAGCAACTGCGATAGGGCTGGCTCCTGGCCTTCCTCCCTCACTTGGTGGCAGTGGAAGCAGGACTTTGCCCTGCCTGCACTCCCCTCATTTTCCAAGCTGGAGGATCAAATAGGAGGATCAAATCCCTGCTACCAGGGCAGCCCAGGTGGCTCAGCAGTTTAATGCCACCTTTAGCCCAGGGCATGATCCTAGAGACCCAGGATCAAGTCCCATGTCGGGCTCCCTGCATGGAGCCTGCTTCTCCCTCAGCCTGTGTCTCTGCCCCCCCCCCCTCTGTCTCTCTCATGAATAAATGAATAAAATCTTAAAAAAAAAAAAATCCCTGCTACCAGAGAACTTATAGGGCCTCTCTATGGCCAAAGACCAGATGGCCATCTTGTAAGGTCCAGAGGCCCCACTTTCCTACAGCAGCAAATCTGCAGAGATGGGGAAGATTTCTCAAGGCAGTTAATGCATGCCAAGCCCCTACTGGAGACAGCACCTGGCCAACCGCCCTCACCCTGTGCTGCGCCATCAGCTACAGCCGGCAGCAGGTGGGGGAGTGGGGCAGACAAGGGCTCACGGTGCACATGGCAGAACTCCTCAGACAGCAGGAGGCCCAGCCAGTCTCCTCAAAGAAACACCAAACAGTTGAGGACAGTACTGGAACCCAGGGTGAGAACCCTCCCACGCAGGCGGACTGTGCCACCTGTCACTGGAGTGGCTAGACTCAGACTTGACACAGTGGCACTCTCCACAGCAGGGGTCGGTCCCTGTGGTCCCTGTGCTGAGGCCCGGCAGAGTGCTGGCTTGCAGGGGCTGAGCGGCAAGGAGCTCTGCCACCTGGCCACACCCACCCCTCCCTGCTCCCTCTCCTGTATCACCTGTTCTTGGCGGTGATGTAGGACATGATGTTTTGATTGAAGAACTTTAGGATCAGAGGGATGCAGTTGGCAAACACCAGGTGCTGGGCCATGTATTCAAACTGAAACCAACAGAAAAAAGTAAGTATGCCCTTTAGGACCTCGCCCTCTTTCCTCCAATGATAAAAGGCCTTGGTTGGAAGACTGTGTCTTAAAACATTCATGCAGAGTTCAAAGAGGTTTGAAGGTCAAGGCCTGAGTTTTTCAGGATTGGAGGAGTAGTGCTGCCTGAGGCCCTGGCCCAGGAAACAGGAAGGAAGGCCCTGCAGGTACCTGGTAGACGTGGTTCAACTTAAAATGCTTGAGCAGCAACAGCAGGACAGCAGAAATGGCCTTAACAATGACCTCTTTGTGGCGGTTCACGTCCACCCCCAGCTTCATGCTCTGCAACACTGTGGTGCTGGAAACACAATTCCCAGGGTGAGCCACCAGCAGGTACAGCACAGCCCTTCTGGGTGCTCATGGGAGAGACGGCATTCCTGAGCCTTCCCTGGGCAAAGGCCCCCACCTCACCACCCATGCCCCGTGGGCATCTCAGATATCAGGCCCTGGGCTCCTCCTACCTGCCTCACAAGCAATCCAGCTCAGCACAATTCTCGTGAGGCCCCAAACACATTCTTAGCCTACTTCTCTGATTTCCTCGCAAAATGAACTCCTTTCCAAGTTCTTCGTAAGCTTTTGCTACTGTATGAACTTGGGTCCCTCCAAGTGTATCCTGTGGAATACTAGTACATTGAGGCTTTTCATACTGGGGAGAAAAAAGGGCTTTGGAGTCAGATATACTGAAGAAGCACTAAGTTAAACTGTTTCTTAATTCAGGGCCTTGCACTGTAAATCTCTGTGAAATTTAGTATTTGACTCTGGAACCCTTCTTCCAAGGACCATCATGATGGCCTGGTGTTCTAGGACGCTCCCTTTGGTATTAACCAATCCCTGCCTCCTCCCTCACCTGGCTATCATGGCCAGACTCAAGGGGCTCCAGCCCCCAGGGAGCTGGGCTCAGAGCTGGGTGGTACTGGCAGGCAGGCAAGCAGAAAGTCAGATCAAGGCCCAGGTCCTTCTCAAAGCAGAAAATGATCTCGGTTTGAACTCTCACATCAAAGCGATGAGGTCAGTGCCCCAGGGAAAAAGAATCCCTAAGGATTTCACTATCACCCTGAGATATCCACAAATATCCTGCATGCCAAATCAACAGCGAATAGAAAAGAATCCACACCCAGCTCAAGTTCAGCTGTTGGCCGGTAAAACGTCCAGTAGTCCTGGATGATCACACAGCTTTCGAGGGAGGGTTTGGGAAATGTCAAACACAGCCTGATTCATTTTACAGAGGAGGAAATAACTTTTCCCCAGTTCACTCAATGGCAGAGTCTACACCAGAATCCGGGCCTACCACACAAAGCCACTTCCCCAACCAGTAAAATTAAGTATTTAATCCGATACAGTTTCTTTCTTCTGAGCCAGGAATACCCTAAACTTAACCCACAGAGAAAGTGAGTCAAAGAGAGAAATCAACCTAACAAAGAGTGGGACCTGAGAGGAAAACCTTGCCTTTCCCCTCTACCCTGCAGCCTCTGTCCTGCTCCATTCACCGGTATGCTACTCAGCTACTCACGGCATCTCCTCAGGCAGGACATCGGCTAAGATGTTGATTGAGTCTGTTTTGGCCTTTGACGTGGGGGCTGCAGCCAGCAGGATCTTCAGCAGTGCGATCTGCCAAGAAGCAGAAGCAGCCCTAAGCCCTTAGAGGCAGTCCTTCCAGAGGAGCTCAGATGGGCGGTGGGAGGGGCTAAAGGACACTGGCAGAAGGTGCTCTCAAGGCCAGTGTAGTGAGGAGGGCGATCCCGCGGCAGTACCTACCCATGGCCACTAAAGGGGTCCCAGACCCAGAGCACTCCTGAAGAGGTGGCAAGGCCCCAGGAGCAGGGGCACTCACCATGTACTGAGGCAGGCTGGGAAGCAAGCCTTGGTAGAGGGTTTCTGCAGGTACTTGCTCAACTTCCTCTTCTCCCTTTTAACACAATTAGGCACAAATACAAAACCCCGGTCCTGATGGGTCTCCTGAGCCAGCCTGCTAGGCGGCTAGAGGAGAATCTTTAAGTAGTGATATAAATAAAGGTGTTGATAACGACAGCAAACATTGAATAATACGACCTGTGAGGCACTTTACCTGTAATAACTCAGTTAATCCTTACTACAACTCTGTGAAGAAGGCTATTATTATTCCCATTCCACAGGTAAGGAAACTAAAGCACTGCGAGATCCAGTAACTTGCCTAAGTGGCCACCTACCAAGTCAGGGAGCTGGGAGTCAGAGGCAGGTGATGGGCTCAGAGTCTGTGCTCTTGACCCTCATACTAATCACCCGCCACCCTTGCAATGGGAGCAAGACTGGGAGCTTCGAGGGCAGGGCCTGGGGCAGCTCTGTGGTCTGGGCCCAGCCCAGTGCCTGGGAACAGCAGGGGGGTGGGTGGCGACTGGAGAAGGCCTCAGACTCACCCCTGAGAGAGGAGAGCGAAGATACTCCTCCTCCATCTGCGCCTGGACCTCTGCAATCGATGTGTACTTGTGCTGGAGAGAGAGTGGGGAAACACCCCTCATTCGCTGGCCAAAGCCGCACACCCTGGCAAAGACCCCATGCGGTTTTCTTCAAACACAATCTTCTCAAAGAGAGCTAAAGTCACCACAAAAATCCCTAACTCAAATCCTGAAATATTTTTCTAAGTGGACACATATTTCTTAAATCCAGTCTAAAAAGCACACAATAGATTAGGAAAAAACAAAGGAAAGAAGGGACTTCCAGATAACTATAGAGATACGAGAAAACCACTAAAAGGAGAGTCAATGACTCAGAACCAAGTCCTCAAATAGCCTAATGGCACAGGGCCTGCTTAGCCCATTTGTACAAATCTCAAAAACGTATTTCACAAACATATCATCAACATTTACACTCTTGACATGTTGTTAGGGGAGATACCTCTTCCCCACTCTTGATGTTTCCTCCCATGTGGCGGGATACGTGTGTGTAAAAAAACTCCTGATCTCCCCTGCCCCTTTCCATACACTCACTCCTCTCCCTTCGCCGACTGGCAAGTATCAGGGAAGGAACAGGATTTTCTGAGCCCAATTTCCTTCTTTGAATTTCTCTTTAGAAAAAAGAAAAGCCTATGTTCTCTTCTGCTCCTCGATCAGGCTTAGCAGGGTTCCAATACCGCCTGGCCGTGGGTAGGTGAGTCCACCAACTCTGGAAGTAAAGCATTAGGGTGCATGTCGCTGCTGTGCCCTTTTGCCTCATTCTCCAGTCGCTCTATCAGCAAGAAAGCTGGTGTTTCAATCTCCATCTATCTACTCCTCTATCTCAATTGCCTTAGAGCTCGGGCTAGGAAAAGGGAAGGCTATTTATCAGGCCCCTTAAAACTCTAATTATCAAGTACTATCTTTAATAAACTCCCAGTTAAGTTTCCAACAAAAAGTCAGCTTAAATAAGTAAAACTTATAAAGAGCTGTTTTAAAGGGTATCACCATGGTCCACCCATGCCTCCGCCCTAGGTTCCTTCAGGCAGACAATAGTCTTAAAAGGTTTCTCCCAAAGGGCTGCTCTCACTTTACTCACTCGGGACCAAATAGGTCAAAAGCTCATTCAATGCCACCTACCTGTTTCAGAGTCTTGATGCTCTCATGGATTGGCCTGGGCAGCCCCACCACTGTGTTGGTGTCACTGGTGAATAAAGAAAGCCCTGTTTTAAGTCCAGACATGAATTCACCTCGATCCCCAAACACCAAAGGCCAGGAGAGTGAACTCCCGGTACCTTTCTTCAAAAGGAACTCAGATCACACTCACCTGCCTAAAGTGTAACCTATAAACTTGCTACGGCTGGACTCGAGGAACATCTCAATGTCTTTCTCTCTGCCAAAGAGAAAGAACCAGGTTTTTATTAAATGTTATTTCAAGGTGTCATGGTCAATAAAACACAGAATGCCCAAAAATGGTGAAGCCAGAAGAAAAGATCTCCCACCATTGTTTTTCTTTTTAGGAAAAAAGAAAGAAAGAAAGAAGGAAGGAAAGGAGGAAAGGAAGAAAGAACTAAAATCCTTAGACTTTTTTAATGTCCTTTATAACACTGTTGGATCAATAACCTGAAAATATGTTACAGGTAATTAGTTTATCTGTAAAATTAAGGTGCTAGGGATCCCTGGGTGGCGCAGCGGTTTGGCGCCTGCCTTTGGCCCAGGGCGCGATCCTGGAGACCCGGGATCGAATCCCACGTCGGGCTCCCGGTGCATGGAGCCTGCTTCTCCCTCTACCTATGTCTCTGCCTCTCTCTCTCTCTCTCTGTATGACTCTCATAAATAAATAATAATAAAAAAAAAATAATTAAAAAAAAAAATTAAGGTGCTACATCAAACTGAAAAGCACACTTTATTCAGCTAACAAGTTTGTCAAAATAATTTCTCAAATATTTAAAGTTATTACAATTAGACCTCTCAGCTACTGATATTTTCATATGTGTCCTGGGTCCCTGTCTTAAACAATTGGCATGCAAATCTTGCAGTTTTCTGATGACTAGTTTTGTATTGCCATCACAGATCACTGAAAACTGGGGTTTCAGATCAAGAAACTGACTTCTGTATTCTTTTGCACGTCCATCTATTTCTTAAGCTGGTGCCTTTTCAAACAGATACCACCTCCATTTACTTATCCAGGTACCTTCCCACCCACTGATTCATGCACACATATTTCAAACACCTTAAGTATGATCCTAAAACTCTTTTTTAATCTGTTAAAAACCACATACAATCCCAGGGTGAGAGGAAATGAATCCAGTTAAATGTCCTGGTTTTCATTTTTCCCTATTCTCCCTTCATTAGTATGGCTAACCAAGTGCTAACTCATATTACCAACTCAAGAGCCATACACGGGTCTCTCTGTGCAAGGCCAGTGCCCCGAGACCTCTGGGCCAACATGTGGTACTGTATAAGACAGCTTCATCCCAGAGCCAAGGTCGGCCTGGCCCTACAGAGGACTTCCCATGGTGACTCAGGCCAGATGCCAGGCCTGGGGGTGGGAGATCTCTGGCTTCAGAAGCCAGGAGTGTGCCAGATGTCTGGGCCTCACCTGACCTTGGGAGCCCATGGAAGCCCCTTTGGGCAGGTGAGCCTGTCAGTCTGTGGGTGCTGCAGTGGGGGAGGCATCACTTCATCCCGTTCAAGGGGGAACGTCTCCCCCTCCAGACTGTTGTCATCATCATTCTCCTCTTCCTCTTCTCGAGAGTCATCAGCCTTGTAGGGATCCCGCTCGTTGAAGGCGTCCAAGTTGTCCTGTTTTATCAGCGCCTGAAAACAGAGGGACAACCAAGCAACCATTAAGGGCAAGGAGGCTAGAGAGGCTCTATCACAGAAGGTAGTAGGCAGAGCCAAGGGCAGTGGAAAAGCCTGAGAGGAAGCCAAAGCTGAGCCAAAACAACAAAGGCCTTCTTGCCCCAGAGCCTCAAAAAAAAGCCATGTGTGAGTACCTACAATAAACTGGACCCTGGGCTAGAGACATAGAATCCCTGGCCCAGAGGCCTTCATTTGGACTAGCTAGTCAGAGATGATTTCCAACAGCCCTTTTCACACAGGGATCATGCTGCTACATGTCATGCACCTTGAGACCCTCAGGAGTCACAGGGGACATCGATTACCCTCACCTTGTGCTCCCGACGGCCCCGCTTTTGCTGCTGCTCAATCAAGTCTGAGGCAGATGCCGGCGGAGAGGCAGCCCTCATGTTACGGATCACCTTGATGCTGTCCTCAGGCAACGGAGGGAGGCCCAGGATGGTCCGCTTCTCAGCCTTCATGCTCTGCAGCTCCTCAAAGCCACCCAGTGTGCACTGCATCATGGACAAGGGGCAGGGCTGGGCTGAATGCATCCATGACTGGGTCCCTGGGCCCTGCGTTAGGCTCAAAAGCACATGTGATACCACGACCCACACCAATCTCTGAATAAGGAACTCACACGAGAATTCAGCAATGCGAAGGTGGGAGCAGAGAAAACGGACCAAGGGAAGGAGACATGGAGGCTAACTGAGCTAGTGGACATGCTTAGCTCCATATGTAGATATACTCTTCATGTCAAAAAGGCAGACTGCAAAGCCTACCCCATCAGGTTCGTAGAAAAGTCCATGAGACTCACATACTTCAAAAACTGTACATGCCGGTCTTTCAAAATCAAATTGGGGATACAGTTAGATACTACAAAAAAAAAGGAGAAAAAAAAAAGCTTCCTCTCATCATGCCCCTAGAAGCCAAAACCCCAGTGGAATTCAGCTTTTGCCTCTGGCTTCAGTGAGGCTTTGTGAGGAACCAAAGGGATGTGTGACCAAAACAAAAGGTGCACATCACTCTAAAGATTAAGAGGCCCTTAACTCACTGAGCCTGGCTCTGCAGAGTTTGTCTGCTCTGGAAGGAGGAAGGAGAGCCCCAGAGGGAGGAGGGGGTCCCAACTGCAACACTGCTCTCTGCTGAAATCACTCCTCCAGGTGGGAAGGGCGCTGGGCTTGGCGGCTGACAATGGCCCCAAGCCAAGGGTGCTGGCCAGTCCTTCCCCAGCCAGAAATGGGCTCCATACCACACCCTGAGGAAGATGGCACTAGCACAAGGCTCGCTCTTGCTTCCTTCAAGTGACCTCTGACTGAGGGGACCCGATTACACCAGCTCTAATTCTGCCTCCAATCACTTTATGGAAGCAGCTTCCAGGAGTCAGGGAGCCCACAATCTATTCTGACCCAAGGGCCAAGTTCTCTTTGACCATAGTGAGACAAAAGTACCAAAGCAGTTAGTTATATATTAATTCACATATAGTTTTTCACATAATTCAACATTTAAAAAGATATACAATGAAAAGTCTCCCTCCTGCCCCGATCCCTAGCAGCTGAGTTCCCCTTCAAGGAAATGCTCACCAACACTGTCTTCCAGAGCAGCAAGAGAACTTTCTTCATGGGGAAGTGAGGGGCATGGCCGCTGCAAAATTTGGTCACCATCCCAAACAGCATGATGGCAAATGGTTCATTGTTGTACAGGGGGGAACCTAGAGGGAACACTAAGGGATCAGGACCACCAGCAGGAACAGGACCCTCCCAAAGGCCAGAAGCCTCTGCTTCCAGGCAGGGCCTCAGCACCCCAGGATCTCTAGGGGCCTACCCAGCTCAGCCCTGAAGGTCTGTCGCATGGTCCTCCACTCAGCCTTATCGCCCTCACACTCCTGGTGAACGGTCTCCACAATCAGGTACATGATGTTGAGCAGGACCCTGGGAACAAGAGCCAGCTCACAATGGTGCAGAATGGGGAAGCAAGGGAGTGTCCCAGCTTCCCCACAGTCTAGCTGACATGAGGAAAGTGCTTGCACAAAGGCTAGCTAGGGGCGGAGGGCTGTGACGCAGAGAAAACCAAGAGTCCCACAGAGCACCTCTTGGTGTGTGTGTGCCCTTTCCTGGCCTCTGCTGTTAAGATCCTGACCAGATCTTACTCTGCTTGATATTTCAGCAGCATCGAGCTAAGTGCATATCAAAGCAGGTGCTTCATCAATGGGTTGCTGAATGGATTAACATGAACAAGAATGGCTCAAAACATTTCTGGTCCTAAGCTTCCTGGAGCAAGAAAAACTCAGAGGTGGGAGCGAACTGTGCAAGTAGGTGCCGGATCAGACAAAGCAGCACGGGGTCAAAGCTACTGTGATGGAGCAGAAATAGGGAGCCAGCGGGCGGTGCCCAGGGACCCGACCATAGTGGGGAAGACCACCAACACCAGGTCTGAAAACTCCCAAACTCAGAGACAAAGATGCTAAGCCTCACAAAAATGCGAAGGTGATCTCATTGTTCAGCAGTTGCTACTTCCTGTGCAGCCACAAAATATCATCAAGTAGATGGGGGTCGAGCTGCGTACCAGAAGGTGGAGCCCAAGTAGCCACATCATGCGTTTCACCAATCACAAAGTACCACACCACCAAGTTCTCAGCAAAAGTGTGGGCAGGAGGCCATATCTCATTGTGGCTCTAGTAAGTGGCTTCACCCTAGGTTTCCTGTGAGGGATACAGCCCAGAGGCCCACCGAGGGAAAACCCTCTGCAGGGCTGACTCAGGACACAGGAAGATCAGCATGCGCAGAAGGAGCACACCCACAGCGAGGGCACCCAAAAACACCCTCCTGCTGCCCGCTCTGATCTCATTCTCAGGGAACCCAGGCTTGCTGCCTGCCTCACCTCAGGTCTGTGCTGTCAGCCAAGGAGATGGCCGGCTTCCTCACTGCACTGCTGCAGGCGGCACTATTGCTGCAGGAGAGATTTGGGAGTCAAGTCTTCCCCCAGGAAGGAAGAGGAGGAGTTCCCCTGACAAGGGCCACCCAGTGGAGGAATAAAACTATATATGTGCTTTGACTGCACAAGAGGCCACAGCTCAACCTGACTGCTCGGAACAGAGCCTGGACCACGCCCTCTGCCTTACTAGGCCCAGTCACCCTCCTCTGAGACCTGAGTCCTGCCAGCTCTGACCACTGAGTCCTGCCAGCTCTGTCCCCTCGACCCCTGCCTCCCCTTCCCTACTCCAGCTCCTCAGACGGACTCACTCTATTTCCATGTTCAGAAGTTCCACCAAAGCATTGAACGTGCCCACCTCCAGGAGCAGAAAGATGTTGTAGCGCATCCAGGACTGCACCTCTGCCTCCGAGCTACACTCTCCAAAGGTGCCTGCAGACACAGGGCTCATGGAGTCCTTCCCCAGATCTGACTAGGCAACGTCAGTGAAGGCAGTGTCAGGGTACCGGGGGCCCACTCAGTACCTTGGGCAACGTAGAGAATTGCTCGAGCCACCTTGAGTCTTTTCTCCCTGGCAGTGACTTCCAAGCCATCCAGGAGCCTCATGGCATGGGTACGGTGCTGGTTAGTATCCAGCTCGGTCCATTTCTTATCTGCTACTGCAGGGCAAGAGACCAGTTATACTTGAGCCCAGAAAAGTCCTCACAATGGAATGAACACAATGCTAACTCACCAAATTCAAGACTGCCACAAGACCAGAAAACTCAGTAAAAGAAGTTACTCTACATAAGGTGGAAGGTCATGCTGCTGCTCTACAGATTTCCAGACTGAAACACTGATATTTTTTATGTTATCTTTATCACATAAAGCTTCCTCCGCTCCCCATATTCACACTCTGAAAAGCTACCACCAGAGTACCAGCAATCCCCCACTAAAGCTCACAGGGGCCAATCATTGAACAATCATGGTTCAGCAGGTCTCTTAGGCCAGTCCAGAATGACTCAAGTCGCTCAGATGACTAAGAGAAACTCTGCAGCTCTCACCACACAGGGACAGAGGAACCAACAAGTGCAGGGAACCAGCTCACCATGGATCCGGAAGTCCTCCTCAAAGCATTTTCGATTCATCAGGAATTCTGGCCCTTCCGTGTAGCTGTAAAGCTCTATTAAGAACAAAATCTCATTAGCTCCACGTCCACCTTCCATAGCAGTTCTCATAGGTAGCAAAGAATATAAGGCATCTGCTTCTAGGCCCCAGTCTCCCTGAATCACAGTGACTCCCAGACTATCCAATGACTAAGGGGGTGTGAGTGCTCTGACGTGCACGATGCAAAAAAGTGCTGATTCCCGCTAGCAGCCGATAATCAGAATGCCACATAAATCCAGGCCTTTCCAGTCCTGTGCATATCAATCCCACCATGCCATGACAAGGCTGACTGCCACCACGGACAAGTGTCTCTCAGGTGGCCCTGACTTCCTAAATAGGACCTGTACTATGGAGGCCTGAGAAGCAGCTCAGGCTAGCTTCACATTACATGTGAGTAGCAGTGGCAGTAACAGATGTGCACAGATGCAGCACACTTGTTGGCATGCCTCATGAGTGACCTACTGCTCTAGGAAAGACCACTGCTGGGCACAGAGTGCATGGCTAAAGAGCATCACTGTCTGCGACTAGGCCACAGCCAAACGAGCTGACCACACAGAAGAGGTGCTTCACCAAAGTAATGGAAAAGCCAAAGTTATAAGATACACAAAGCTTGAATCCCATAATTAACATGTTTACATATATATGTGTGTGTATATATATATGTAAACATGTTAATTATAAATATATATAGGTATGTATGTATGTATATATAAGTCATAATTAGCTAACCAGGGGAAAAAATGAACTCCAAAATGACATTCACTTTTTTCTTTTTTTTAAAGCTGTTCATTGCTTTAATTTTGACATCTAGAGGAATTAATCTCTACTAAAAAGTCATAGGCCATAACCTAGAGAATACCTTTTTACCTTTTTATATTGTAAAGCACTTGTGACATTCACTCTCAATTTTATTGAAGACCAATACAGAAAAAAACACCCCCAAATAATATGGAGGTCTGTGTTTTACCTGAGAGCTCTGCAGCCCACTTGTCTGTGTCAGCATATTCAAACTCGAGATCTGGTGACTCAGAATAGCCCTGTTGAGAAAAGGACAGAGTAATGCAAGAAACCGTCGTGTTTTCCAAAGGAGGAAATACATATGCACTGAGACACTGTTGTGTTATAAGACACCACTGCCTCCACTTTTCTTAGGTATTAACACATTTATCTCCAGGGCTAGCTCAGGTCTTCCTATTAAGCCCTTGCAAGAGCACCTTCCACTTTTCCTTAGTAGCACAATTTATATATATATATATTTTTTAAGATTTTATTTATTTATTCATGAGAGACAGAGAGAGAGAGAGAGGCAGAGACACAGGCAGAGGGAGAAACAGGCTCCATGCAGGGAGCCCGATGTGGGATATGATCCTGGGACTCCAGGATGAGGACCTGAGCCAAAGGAAGATGCTCAACCGCTGAGCCACCCAGGCATCCCTCAACTTATAATTATATACCAGCATGTGTGTTTATTTCATGTATGCCTCTCCATGAGACTCCAAGTTCCTTGAGAGAGAGAACTTGTCCACTCTGCTCACCTATGACTTCACAATGCCCAGCACGCTACCTGGCTTGAATGAGTGAATATAAATGAAGAGTTTATAGTCAAATAAATTCTTGTTAGATAAATGAACACAAAGCCTCTATGTATTCTGTGCAGTGAATGACCCATTTCACATGGTGCTAAGATTCTGGAAGCCTCACTTCTTTCTGGCTAGTAGTAAGCCATCAACAGTTCAGGGCAAAATGAGTATTGACAGTCCGCTTTCCTGCCCTTCTCTCAAATTTCCGTGAGAACTGACGGGCAGAGAAGGCAGCAGCCTAACAGAATGGTGTCCCTCCAACAGACAGGAGAGAAAGTGACAAAGAGAATCTGTTCGTTGCTGGGGACAGGTGATCACGGAGACCACACCATCTTGAAAACCTTGTGCTGGGAAGAGGGAATAGGTAAAGTCCTCAGGCCTAATTACAAGCTACTTTGTAAGACAAAGAGCACTCACAAAACAATATAGCAAACCCACAGAGAAGGAAAAACAAAGAACTTTACTCAGTCAAAGGCAACAATGCATACTTTCTCTAGTTACTGAGCTTCAGTTCCTTCATTTATGGAAAGGGGATGATAAAAATCCATCTTGAAGGTTTTGTGTTTTTTTTTTAAGTATTTTTATTTATTTATTTAAGAGAGCCCATGAATAGGTGGCAAGGAGAGGGAGCACACTCCCCACTGAGCAGGGGGCCTAACCCAGGGCCCGATCCCAGCATCCAGGGATCATGACCTGAGCTGAAGGTGGACACTTAACCTACTGAGTCACCCAGGCACCCCTTGAAGGATTTAAGGACTAATCAAAATTATGTAGCACACAGTGGGCTCTCCCCAAGACCGCCTCGCTGTCCTCCAGGCACAGCTCAAGCTCCCAGCCTGTGGATTCCAGCTATGCCCCAAAGAGCGGAGTGCAGCTCTGGCATCTCCAATAAAATAACTGATCAGGTCTCTCAGCTTAAATGTGTTCACTGGCTGCCTTCCCTGCGATGAGTCTATATGGAAATTAAACGGTAGAAAAGAGAAATTTACATGCATCAGAGGGTCATGATCATTGCCTTGATCACTGAAGGCTACTCAGGAAAATCTAAAACTATTCTTAAGCTCTAAGTCCTCTCCTGATGAAAGCGGGTTCACTCCCACGCCTTTCATAATCCTCCATCACTTCACCATGCAAAAGCTCCTAAAAAACCAGTTTCACTGCTTTTTCAAATAATTCACTTCAAGCTCAGAGTACCTCTATTTTGGACTTGCCAAATTTTGACACGTTTTCCCAGGGGCATGCACTGCCACCAGGACATCAAAGCCTGCGAGGACCGGATTTCCCGGCTGTGAGGCCAGGCCGCGGCGCGGGCACTAGCGGGGGTCCCCTCCGAGCGACCTCCGGTGGGGGCGGCCCCGGGTCACAGCCCGGGGCCTCGGCGCTCCCTTCCTGAGGTCTCCGCGGGGAGGCCGGGAGTCCCGGGGCGCCGAGCCCGCTCCTCCGCCGGCCGTTCGGGGGGGGGGGGGGGGAGGGGGCGGCGTCCCGGAGGCGGGGCCGGGGAGGCCGCGGAGGAGCGCCGGCTCCGGGCCCGGCCGGGGGCGCCGGCCTCGCGCCCCGCTCCTTTCGCTGTGAAGTGCCGCCCGCCCGGGCTCCGGGAAGCCCACGGGGAGCCCACGGGATACCACGGAACCCACGGGAAGCCCACGGGAGCCCACGACCAGCCCGAAAGCCGCCCCCCCCCGCCCGCGGGCGCTACACCGGCCCCCCAAGCGCCTGACCTCCGAGTCTTTGCGCTGGTTGCGGTTGAACTCCCGGGCTTTGCCCCCGGGCAGGAGGCCCCCGCCGGCCCGCGGGGCCCCAGGGGGAGGCTGCGCGGCTGCGGGGGGCGGCGGTGGCGGCGGCTGGGGCTGCTTGTTGTTCATGATCAGCGGGCCGGGGACGCCGGCTGCCGGCTCCATCTTGGCGGCTCCACACCCCCGGCTCAATTCTCGGACTCTAGTCTTCATGTAACTCTCGCGTGATTTCCTCCAGGAACGCCCCCCCCCGGTCGCCATATTAGGTGTGTCGGCAAGTGCCGGAAGCCATCTTGGCTGCCCAACACCTCGCGAGATCATCTCTTCCCGGGCTCTTAGCTTTCTCTGGCCTCTTGGTTCTCACCCCTTTTTATTTAGTCCTTGTGTGGGTGCAGTTTTACCTGTGAGTAGTCCCATAGCTCCTCAAGTCCTTGACTTGCCCCCACTTTGCCTTAATATAGCTTTGCACTTGTCACTGTGATAGCCCTTTGCAAAGCTTAGACGACCGAACAGTGAACAAAACGGGTAGGATCCCCAGTCTTCAGGGAGTGGACACTCACCTGGGGGTCATGGGCGAAACAAGTGGCTAAAGCAATTAGAGTTGTGACCAGCATGCATTCATCATTCATTCAACGCTTTTTTTTTTTTTTTTTTTTTTTTAAGATTTTATTTATTTATAAGAGACACACAGAGAGGTAGAGACAGGCAGAGGGAGAAGCAGGCTCCATGCAGGAGCCCGACGTGGGACTCGATCCCGGGTCTCCAGGATCACACCCTGGGCCAAAAGTGGCGCTAAACTGCTGAGCCCCTCGGGTGCCCTACCGTGCAAAGAGGCATGGAGGCATCGTAAGCAGAGGGTCCTGGGGTCGCTGTGGCAGTGGAGTGAGCCAGGGGATGAACAGGAGGAGATGAGGGCCAGATAAATGCAGAGCGTGAAGGGGATGAAATTTTTTTTTTTTCTATTTTCTATTCTAAGTAAAATGGAAAACGATCAGAGGGTGTTAACCAGGGAGCTGTTGTGGTCTGAAGTTTACAAGACCAATCTGGCTGCTTTTTGGAAAAGGAATTAGAGACTTGAGAGTGAATGAGGGTAGGCAGGTTAGGAACTTTGTAGATGAAAATGATGGTGCTTGCACCAAAGTGGAGTTAACAATATTTCTATGTTGTGTGGGTAGATGTGACAGGATTTAGTAAAAGGTTAGAATCCTATCAGCAGGTTAGAGTGGAGTAAAGAATGAGTCCTAGATTTTTGGCTTAAGCAACTAGGTGAATGGTTGTATAGCTGATTACATTAGGGAGGTCTAGGAGAAAGAAAAACAGGTTTAGGAAGATCAAGATTTCTCTTTGGGGCATGTCAAGCTAGAGATGCCCATTAAACGTCTTAGAGGTAATGTGTGATAATTACCTGTTACTATGCTGTGAAGGCATTAAAGGCATTTTCTCCGTCCTTGTCCCTTCAGAACTCCATCTTGGCTACTCCAGCTCAATTCCCAGAAAGTTCCCCGTGATGCAACTTTCTCAAAATTTCCACCATCCAACTAGTAGTTGCTTTAAAAGTCTTTGTTGTAAACTGATGAATAAACTTAAAGCCACTATGTTGCTTCTTCCTCCTACTGATCTTCCCATCCTTTGCCCATTTCCTTTTATGTCTAATAATACACTTTGTAAATTAGCATTTCATCCAAGCTGGGCTGGGCCAAAGTGATAGGAAAAACTAGGAATTTGCAGGAAAAGGACTAATACGGCTAACCTTTTTGGATAAAGTCAGCAAGTCCCACAAAACCCAATACATAACTGCTGTCTAGTTTTAGTGACCAGTTTGGCCAAGTTCTAAGACTGACCTATACCACAAGTTCTATCACCTAGGGGGAAGAATAGACCTTGAAACACCCTATACTGTTTCATCTCTGTTCAGAGTAGGGAAAGTTTAAGGTTTTAGTTTAATAATTCCACTTCTATTAAAAGATCCTAAAGAAACAAAGATTTAGATGAAGATATATATGTGATGATGTTCCAGCCATTTGTGTTTTCAGTTGTATAAAGTTGGGACCAACCCAATTTGAGAAGTAGCCAATAAAAAAATGACTAACTAAATAATGGGGCTTTGATAAAATTGAATATATAGAAGATATGAATATTCGTGTTTAATATTAAGAATTTTCAGTGACACGTAGGAAAATAGTTATGACTTTCTTCTTTCCTCATCTGTAAACTGATGATAATCCCATGTTTTATGAAGGCTATGGATCAAATTATGTGAAATAATTTTGATAACTATAAAGTGTTTTTTTAAAAAGGGGAATTATTATTATTACCAAGAGGTGAACCCTACGGTGAGAAGGACCTTCCTTTGCCACAAGTAGTCATGGGGCTGCACCTAAGAACATGGTGGTGGTCCCAGGTAGGCTCTGTAGAAGGAAGTTGGCCCGTGCTGTGTACCTCTAGGGTGTCATCTACCATCCATACCTAACTGCATATTTCTGGAAATTTCCATCTTAGCCCTAGTTAGGTTATTACTAGTCACTGATATGCTCAATATTCAAGTCATGACTTGTGGAGCACATACAGACCAAGTCTTAGCCTCTAGTTGCAGTGCTATGTGGTGTTTTCTCTATTAATGGCTATGAGAAGAAGAAAAGGTTGATAATGTGGTAGTCAATTAATAAGGCAAATAACATTAATCCTGTCTTCTAAAGGAATCAACCAGCTTAATTCTGTCCCAGGACATATTAATTTATAACTTCCTACCCTTCTTACATGCTCTATGGCTCAGTCAAAGGAGGATCCAAACATACATCCGATGGCTGGTTTGACATCTCACTTGGCTGTCTAATAGGCATTTCAAATTTAGCATGCTACAAACAGAACTCTGAATTCTCCATTTCCCCAAACCTGCTCTTCCCTTGTTTTCCTTCTCGGAATAGATAATGTTCCCAATGGCCCACTTTTCTCAAGCCAAAACCTAGGACACATCCTTGACTCCTCTCTGCTTTACCCCTTACATGTATCCACCAGTGACTCTCCCCTAAAACCCATCCCAGAGCTCCCGTTTCATGCACATCACCCCTGTAGTCATCCCCACTTCTCTCCCTCTGTTTGCCTGACTCTCACTGCAGCCAGTTTGGGCTTTGAGAACCCCAAAGCAACTCGTGTAATTTACTTGTTCTCAATCTGCCATGGCTTCCCACCCTACTTAGATTTAAATCCTAGCTCTTTACCCTAACACCCAAGGCCCACGTGGGCCCAGCAAGGCCCTGCTTGCTTCTCTGACCTCATCTCCTACCTCTCTCCTCCTTTGACTTCACGGCCCCCCACTCTGTCTCTCTAGCGTGCCAAGGTTGCAGCTGTGGCAAGACCTGCGCACTAGCTGGTTTATTGAGGTGAAAGGGGGCAGGGAGCTTGGAGTGTTCTTTTATAGATAACAGTAATAATAATAACAGCAAATATGTGTATGTGCTTCCTGTATGGCAGACACTGTTGTTAAGGACCTAAACTCATTTAATCCTCACAACAACACTCTGGGATGGACACTTTGCAGATGAAGAAACCAGGATATAGAGAGGTAAAGTATTTGCTCAAGGTCACAGAGTGTCTTAGGCCAGGTTCCCTGAAAAGAGGCTCTGAAGCAGAGGTTCACATTTAGGAGGTATGTTGGAGACTGACCCTGTAGCACCTACACAGAGGTAAGAGCACCAGGACTGGGGGGAGGGAGAAGTTGGATTGTGACGCAGTTGCAGCAGAGATCTCAGTGGACCCTTCATGGCATTGGAGAGCTGAGATGACCCTTTAGAGTCATCCCACATTGGAGGCCAAGGCCTTTCTGTTTCTGCATGGACACATCCTTGGCTGGCAGACTGCTTAGGGAAGGGGTGTATCTTTGGGCAAGGTAGCTCTCTTTACCAAAGGCAGTAACTGGAGAAGCACCTCTGGTAACTTCAGCTGCTAGCAGCCAACACTGTGGGCAATAGAATTGTGAGAACCCCAGCCCTGGAAGGAGAGTTTGAACAGTGCATCACGCTGTCCAGGACACACCATGTATTAGTTTCTAGTTCTGTGTAGCAGGTTACCCCAACATCTAATGATCAAAACAACACACATTTATTATCTCATAGTTTCTATGGGTTGAAAATCTGAGGATGGCTTTGCTGAGAGCCTCTAGCTCAAGGATGTTAAAGAACAAATTATTCTGATACTTGTTAATGTGGTAAGGAAGACTTTAGTCAGGACTCTTGAAATAGGTGGTGTCCAGGTTATCAAAAGTTGAGAAATGTTGTGCTCAACCCAAATTCAGCAAAGACGGATGGGGACTTGTAGCCAGCGAGTGTAATAAGGGGGTCAGTGGCTGAAAAAAAAGTTACTAAGAGGAGGTATCTAGGGTAGGGTAATTCTTGCTAAACTGACACAAGATTCTTGCTGAAGCCAGGCCAACGTGATCAGATACCAAGGGTAGAGAATGAAGAATATGATTAGATATCAAGGGTGAGGAGATTCTTACTGAACTGACTTAACAGAACTCTTGTTACACTTGGGCTCTGCAAGCCTGACAAGGCCAAGGTGAAGGGGGCAAGGTCAAGGCCTCATCAAGAAAAGGGCTCGGAGGAGCCTGATTGAAGTTTGGACAAGCAGAGCCTCTTGCCAAGGTCTCTCATGAGGCTGCAAACTGTTAACTGGGGCTGTAGTCTTATATGACAGCTTGACCCGGGGAGGTGGGAGGTGATGGGACATACTCAAGTGATATGTCAGTGTTAGGGGTTGCAGGAGGAGGGTTCGAGGAAGATGGTGGAGTAGGAAGCCCCAGGAAATCAGTCTCCTCATCTAGAGGACAGTGCACTGGCAGAGGCTGTCTGATGTAACTGTTCTGGAACTCAGAAGTTTGCTGAAGGCTTTGCACCTCCCAGGGGGAAGACCTGGAGAGTAAACTACCTTAACTTTGATCAATTTCAGCTTTTAGCACAGTAGCAATTACCCCTCTCCAATGGCTTAAAACTGTAGGTTTTGTTTTCTCTGAGACTGATGCATTTAAAGAAAAAGATTGTTAGTGTGAAAACTAGTATTACTGTGTCTTTGGTTTGTGACTCCTCACTCTGTTCTCTCCATAATTTGAAAGAATAAAGAATTTAAAGAATTATTACTTTGTTTTTGGGCACACAATGTACAAAGATGACTTTTTTTTTTTAAAGATTTTTTATTCATTTGAGAGACAGAGAACGAGAGCAGGAGCAGAGGAAGAGAGGCAGAGGGAGAGGGAGAAGCTGACTCCCCCAGGAAGCCAGAAGTTTAGCCAACTGAGCCTCCCAGGTACCTCTAAAAATGATATTTTGTAACAGCAGAAACCAAAAGGGGTAATGACAAATGCTGTAAAGGAGCAGAGTTTTTGTCTGTTATTGAAGGTATAAGTTCAAATTGGAGCATTATAAATTTAGAATCTTAAATGTAATCCCATGGTAACCACAAAGAAAATAGCTATATGATATACACAAAAGGAAATGAGAAAGGAATTTAAATAATTCACTACAAAAAATCAACTAAACACAAAAGAAGACAGTAATACAGGAAATGAGAGACAAAAAGAGCTGTAGGGCATATAGAATACACATTGCACAATGACAGAAGTCTGTCTTTATAAGTAATTAAGTGCAAGTAGTGTAAATAGATATAAAATAGTATAAATAGACTTAATGCCCCGATCAAAAGACAGAGATGGGCAGAATGGACAAAAACAGGACCTAACTATATGCTGTCTATTAAGAAATGCACTTGAGATCCCAAGGCACGATCAAGTTGAAAGGAGAGGATGGAAAAAGATATTCCATGCAAATAGGCACCAAAGAGAAAGAGTGGGGATGGCTATATTAATATCAGACAAAATAGATTCTATCTATCTATTTTTATTTATTTATTTATTTATTTATTTATTTATTTATTTATTTAAGAGAGGGCATACATGCATGCATGCGTGAGCATGGGGGGAGGGGCAGAGGGAGAGGCAGAGAGAATCTCAAGCAGACTCCATGCTGAGTGCAGAACCCAATATAGAGCTCCATCTCATGACCCTGGGATCATGACCAAGGTCATGAGCTGAGCTGAAACCAAGAGTTGGTTGCTTAACCCACTACACCACTCAGACACCTTAGAATCAATTTTTAATCAAAAAAGTTTAGAAGAGGGGCACCTGGCTGGCTCAGTGGTTGAGCGTCTGCCTTCGGCTCAGGGCATGATCCTGGGGTCCTGGGATCGAGTCCCGCATCAGGCTTCCTGGGAGCCTGCTTCTCCCTCGGCCTCTGCCTCTGCCTCTCTGTGTCTTTAATGAATAAATAAGTAATATCTTAAATTTTAAAAAAAAGGTTTAGAAGAGACAAAGGAGGATATTACATATTTTTTGTAAAGATTTTATTTATTTCAGAGAGAGAAAGAAAGGGGAGAGGGCTAGAGAGGGAGAGAGAATCTCAAGCTGACTCTGTGCTGCACAGGGAGTCTGAGGTGGGGCTCTATCTCACAATGCTGAGATCAGGGCCTGAGACTACCACCCGAGCCAAAACCAAGAGTCAGATGCCCAACTGACTGAGCCACCCAGGCTCTCCAAAAGAGGACATGATGTATTAATAAAAAAGGTTCAACACAGCACAAAGCTATAATAATCATAAGCATTTATGCATCTAATGAAGATCGTCAAAATAAATGAAGCAAAAACTGATAGACTTGAAGGGAGAAATGGATAGTTCTACAGTATTGGTTGGAGACTTCAATACCCCACTCACGATAATGGATAGAACCACCAAACAGAAGATAAGCAAGGGATCAGAGGACTGAAACAATGCAGTAAACCAGCCAGCTCTAACAGACACACAGAACCCTCTCTCCAACAACAAAAAGCATAAACATTAGTAAGTTCCCAGCATAGACAGGAAAAAGCCACAGGTGGTGGCTTGTTCCCCATCATATGTGTGACAGAGAAAAACAGTTCCCTTCTTCCTGTTTTACCATGAGATTTGAGATAAAGCCATGTTTACTTGAAATTCACACAGCTATCCCCTCTGTCGACAGATCTGCCTGAAAGCAAAGAGCTAAGAGCTAGCGCAGCCCGGAGAAGGCTAGGCTCCATGGACCTTCAGTAGAGCAGCGTGCTCATATTAATCTACTTCAAGCTCCTAGTTGCACTTTCCCTGGCGAGAAAACACTGCTAAGTGGCCCTTCAGAAGTAATTTGCCCACAAAAAAGGCAAGAGAATTGTTGAAAAGAGTGCACCTTTCGTTTGGCATTTGTGCATGGAAATAGTGGTGTCAGAAATGAACATATGGGGATCCCTGGGTGGCGCAGCGGTTTGGCGCCTGCCTTTGGCCCAGGGCGCGATCCTGGAGACCCGGGATCGAATCCCACGTCGGGCTTCCGGTGCATGGAGCCCGCTTCTCCCTCTGCCTATGTCTCTGCCTCTCTCTCTCTCTCTCTCTCTATCATAAATAAAAAAAAAAAAAAAAAAAAGAAATGAACATATGTGTGAACTTTTGTGATTTAACAACCCAGTCCAGAGCACAGGACCCAATGGGACATCAGGGAATCTTTGGGGCCCCAAGAGTGGGCGACTTTGAGCCAGTTTGGCGCTGGCTTTGGGAAGCAGAATCCTGTGCACCAGGAGGCAGCAGGGTCCCGAGGTTGCCAGTGCTTGCTATTCAGAGAGCATTAGCATGTCATGGCATCTGCAGTGTGGGTCTTCACGCCATTGCTGTTTCTTCTGCTGAAAGGGTCTTTGCTAAGAAATGAGAACCATAGGGAAACCACCTGAAAGTGCCCTTGGGGAGCTTCGAGGTGACTCAGAAGAAAGCCTACAGGGAGCCAGAAAGACTGGAGGTCAAATCCTAGCTCTACCTATCAACTGCGCTGTGACTCGATATATTTTATTTCCTCCTGGCCCTGAGTTTATTTCAGTAGGTCTGGGACAGGATTGGGAATGTATTATTTTTAACCAGCCCCCTTATGTGACTCATACTAGAAACCTGGCTTGAGGCTGTTTCCTATAAGCTGTATTGCCTAGTGTTAAGCATGAACCCTAGAGCCAGACTGTCTAGCTCCACCAACTTAGGAGTTGTGTACTCTGGGGAAAGTTACTTCACTGTCTTGTCTCAATTCCCCATCTATACAATGGGGTTGATAGTAGTACCTGTCTTATGGGGTTATTGTGAAGATCAAGTATTGTGGAAAACACAATGGAGCCAAGTTACAGCAAACATTATGCATTGCTTAAAAAATATATTTTTTAAATATTTTATTTATTTATTCATGAGAGACAGAAAGGAGAGAGAGGCAGAGGCAGAGAAGTGGGCTTCCTGTGGAGCAGGGAGCCCTATGCAGACTCAATCCCAGGACCCCAGGATCATGATCTGAACTGATGGCAGATGCTTAACTGACTGAGCCACCCAAGTGCCCCTATGTGTTACTTTTTATTTATTTTTAAAGATTTTATTTATTTATTCATGAGAGACCCAGAGAGAGAGAGAGGCAGAGACACAGGCAGAGGGAGAAGCAGGCCCCATGCAGGGAGCCCGATGCGGGACTCGATCCCAGGTCTCCAGGATCAGGTCCTGGACTGAAGGCGGCACTAAACCACTGAGCCACCCAGGCTGCCCTATGTGTTACTTATTTTTTTAAAAAAACATTTTATTCATTCATGACAGAGAGAGAGAGAGAGAGAGAGGCAGAGACACAGGCAGAGGGAGAAGCAGGCTCCATGCAGGGAGCCTGGCGTGGGACTCAATCCCGGGTCTCCAGGATCACACCCCAGGCTGAAGGCAGTACTAAACTGCTGGGCCACAGGGGCTGCCCCACCTATGTGTTACTTTTATTTTTTATTTATTATTATTTTTTTATGTGTTACTTTTAATATTCCAGATCCACAAAGCATTATCCACAACTCCAAAATTAAAAAAAAATTCTAAAAATCAAAAAGTTTTTCCCTAAGTTTGGCATAAATCAATTTGGCAGTAAAACCTGATCTGAGTTGATTGGAGGCCATTAATAGTGTTTATCTTTTATTCTGTGAATATTAAAATTTAATTGAAGAAATATCAACACATTTGATTATGGAAGGCTGCCCTACACCTCCCAATAGGCATTATATAATATACTGTATATTTGTGTATATCCTAAAAATCTGAAATATTCTTGACTTCAAAGCGCAGGGGTTTCAGAGAAGGGACAGTGGAGCTACATCTTATTATCATTTGTCGGCAGGAGACCCTATATGACAACACATTTCTCACATTATAAGACAATGTGGGAAAACTCGCCCTCTGGTGGTTGCAGTGGAGAACCACCCCACAGGAGGGCAGGAGGAGGGGAAATGTCCCACCATCAGAGACTTGTATCTTCTGGCCCACAGTTCAGAAGAATTCTTTTTAGAGGACATTTTTAAATGTCTTCAAGGGCTGCTGTATGGGCAGAAAAGATAACACTTCAGTCAAAATGATTAATATTCAATTTACTAAAGTAACAAAAACATTACTTAAGCTTTTTAAAGTTTGGCTTCTAGATCTTATTTATAAATCTAGCAAATGTTAATTACTTTTAATTAAGGGAGGTCTGAATATCCAATTCATAACTTAAACTCCTTTAAACATTTACTATTGCACTTATATATTTCATATATTCAATTTCTTTTTTGGAGTATACTTGGGTATTGATTTCCTCCAGGCAAGGACACCCTACAGAACCACACTGTAGCCATCAACTTCAGAAAAAATCAACACTGATGTTCCCACCACCTAGTCCTTGCCTCCTTTCAGGTTTCACCAGTTGTCCCAGTAATGTTTACAGCAAAACGATCCAGTTCAGTTCATTTAGTTGTATTAGTCTCTGCAGTTCTTTGGTCATTCTTTGACTTTGGTGACCTTGGCACTTTTGAAGACCACTATAGGCCAGTAATTTTGTAAAACGATTATTTGTCTGTTGTTTCCTCATGATTACATTTGGGTTTTGCATCTTTGGCAGGAATATCGCAGAAGGCATGCTGTGTTCTCAGTGCATCCCAGGGGGTGGAGGATATAGAATCTTATTACTGATTTTCATCCTGTTAAGGTGGTCTGCCAACTTCTCCATTTTAAGATACTCTTTTGCCATTGCACTTAATATTTTACAGGGAAGTACTTGGAAACTGTATACATAGCCAATTCCTTATTTAACCATTCATTCATTCATATCAGTATAAACTCATAGTTTCCTATTCTATTTAATGGTTTAGAAGCCATTATTTTTATGTCAGATTGTCTCAGGTTTGCCCAGCATGAAGTCCCTTTATTATTATTATTTTTACGAAGTCCCTTTAAAGCTAGCTTCTGTGTTCTTTTGACATGCCCCCATCACTTTTGGACTACTTCCTTTCTTTCTGGCTCATCTTTTACTTTTCCCGCCCAGCCATGTAATCAGCCCTTTCTTCAAACAGTCCTGACTCCTTTAAGTGGAGAACGTAGTGCCTGAATCTGGATGGTAGATGCGTGACTGCTCTGGGGGAAGGAGACTGCTGCAAGCCTCATTTAGTAGACAGGGCTAGGGGATGAAATATAGGCTCTGTATTTCTTTATGTTGAAATTCATGAATTCACAGCAATACCTCCTATTCAGACACAACACCAGAGTTCATTCTAGTCTTCTCCCCCTTTCCGATTTGTAACACCTTCTCTTCCATTATCCTTAATATTTTTGCGTATTTGATCAAGTTCCTGTTCTTATCCAACTCCATTGCCCTCCTCATCCCACTTACATTGACTCTCTGCATGGGGCCTACCCCCAGCTCCACATCCACATACCAACCTACCAATCCATGTGGATGCCTAGCTTGCTCTGCTCTACTGAATTGCAGAATTGTGGGTAAAGGAAAAGGGGGAAGAGGAATCTGAGAGTTGTTGGAATTTTATGTAAACTTCACAAAGGAAGAAATCGAATTCTCACTGATATATGTCTCAAGTATCTAATACAGACCTTGGCACAAACAAAACAAAACAAAAACAACGAGGAATCAATTTTATGAAACTACAAGGTCAACAGTTCATTTAAATATTTTGTATTCAAATATTTAACTTCAAGATATTTTCCCACCATAATAGGCAATGTTTTATAATCTCAAAAGTTACCGAAGAGACTCACAGGGTAGTTAAAAGTTTAAATCTCTAATTAGGCAATTTGAAGTTTATCTTAAATTTGGATTTATGTGTATGGATAAAGCCTCCCAGAATTAAAAATACTCATTTTACCAGTCTGCATAGACACTGTCAACATTGTCTGGGACCAATTTAAAATACTTTTGAGTATTAATAGGTACATTGTTACATCAGAAGACATAGACACAACTCCAAAGTTGGATAAAGGTGTGAGATGGGCTAAAGCTTTCCTAATTTTGGAGACATTCTTTTTTTTAAAGATTAGAGAGAGAGAGAACAAGTAAGCAGGGGAGAGGGGCAGGGGCAGAGGGAGAGTTAGTTCCAAGCAGACTTCCAGCTAAACATGGAGCCCGACACAGGGCTCGATCTCATGACCCTGAGATCATGACCTGAGCTGAAACCAAGAGTCAGCCACTTAACTGAGCCAACCAGACGCCCTAAAGACATTTTTTAAGGAAAAGAATTAGGTATAAGTCTAGAAGGGGGGTGATGCAAGCGAGGAGCCCTGAAATTTGAACATTTCTTTTTTTTTTTGAGATTTTATTATTAAGTCCTCGCCACATCCAACATAGGGCTCGAACTCACAACCCTGAGATCAAGAATTGCATGCTCCACTGACCAAGCCAGTCAGGCACCTTGCAGATTGGACTCTTGAAGGAGTTTCAAATGCAAGTGCTTCGGCACAGAGCAGGCAAACACAACTTAAGATATTCCCAAAGAACTTTGCATCCAGCTTGCTCCTCTCCATATTAGGTCCTCAGCTAATCTCTGTTAGAGACTGCTGACTGGCCTCTGACCCATCCCGCCCCAGAAAAGAAGTTCTAATGACAAGTCTAAACAAGAATGACACACAATCCCAATAAGGTCTTATCATTTTAATTGACTTTAATGATTATTGCTCATCAGCAAGGATTAATATTGCATTCATTAAAAATCATTCAATACAAAATAAACTTGTTCCTCCCGAGTTGCTCTCCACATGCTCCCTCTGATGCCAGAGATTTTCCCACAGTGTCCTTTGTTACATGGCTTGACAGAGATGGAGCCCTTACCTATTATTCCTATGGACACAATAAAAGATTGGGAGCAGGGGGCAGGCCACAGGGCAGCAGGACCTAGGCCCCTTGCCTCCAGCAGAGCTGATGCGATGGATACCACTATTGGCCAGGTTACTGCCCCTAAAGGATGGGGTGTTCTGATTGGCTGGTTCAATGCCCTGGGAAAAAGGGCTTGGGCCGTTAACATCTACAGAGAAGAAAGCATGGTCACACTGAAAAGGAGTGGGAAGGGCCTGGGTAGTGGAGAACCAGGAGAGGAAAAGGAAAAACGTTTTGGCAAAACTCTGCTAGAAGGCTGCAGAGTGAAAGCTTTCCTTTCTTATATGACTGTTTTTAATGTCTGTCTCTGATCAATGGCAACAGAGAAATGAACATTGCTCGTACCTAGCACTAATGCCTGACCCAACTTGGAAGGATCATTAGCTAGAACAAGTTGAAGGTTTCGAATCCTGGATAATTATATAAAGCTCATGAGCATAAAGCTCATCGGACCATGCAGAGATGCTGGTAAGCCGGGTGCATGGCATGGGAATACACCTCTCCAATCTCTGAGGGCCTCTCGAGGGATTCTTTCTGAGCATGAGCCAGGACACACTGATTACCCTCTCTGTGCACAAACTGCTCTTTAAGATCTTGGTTCATAAACTTTTTGTGACATGCGTCGATCACCACTTCTGCAACACTAACGTTATGCAGGGGCCTCAAGTCCCAGACCAGTTACACGGAACTACGTTTCCCTCACCCTGGCCCAATTTATCCTTCTCCCATCCACATCTACCTCCTTTTAAATATTTTAGGTTGCAGAAGCACAGCTGACCAGAAATTTACTCTTAAAGTATAAATCCTAAAGATAGAGCTCAGCGTTTCAGGCTGAGCGATGGCTCAAGAAATTCGCCTTCAGCACAAGCTGTATGGGGCCCCAGTTCACTGATGCTCTAAGACTACGGGCTAGAGACAGAGGGACTTCGCAGAGGTGGAGGCCAGCATTCTGCAGACTCAACTCTGCACGCTCAGCTCCGAAGGTTCAAAGGAGAAACTGGTGAACAACTAATCACCCAAGCAGTTCCTCAGTGTTAACGCTAAACATTTTTCTTACTTTTTTTTTCTTTTTTTTGTACGATGGAGATTGATGCTAGGGGACAAAATTCAACTTAATAGACTGCAGTCTGGTTAAAGACCTGAAAAACGAGAAGGTCTGGTGGGGGTGGAGGAAGGGCTGTACTAAATCCAAGTGGACCAACTGGATCTGAACAGTACTCATCTCTGAACCAGACACACCACCTTCAAACAGGAAACAGGCCTTGGAACACCTGGGGAAATGAATGTGCCTCACCTAACATCTAACCTACCTGGCTGGTGGGTACCATCCCTGCTCCTCTGATGAAGTGAAAGAGCACTGATTTCAGCAGCTAAGAAATGGGCTCTTTTAAGGCAATTTAGACATTGCAGATTGTTCAGCATAGAAGGTACCTTAGCACTTCCTCTTAATAAGGTACCCAATTAAGAATAAAGTCTCCAGAAATGGGAAAGAAAGAATCACCTTTCTGGGCCGGGAGAGTAAAATCCTTCTTTAGTGACTAGGGTGAGGAACCTTGAACCTCAGTTTCATCTAAAGAGCAATGAAGCAAGTTCCTGTGTGGTCTGCAGAACTTGGGACAATGAGATGAAAAAAACAAAAATGAAATTATTATAGAAAAAAAATCAACAGGAAAGGAAAATAAAAGTTATCTTAAAAAAGATTTAAGAGTCGTGTGGTTCATGTGGACTGGTCCTTGGTAATATGGTCCATTAGTATCTGTAAAGAAAGAGACTGGTTGGTTAGCACTTGGCTCATGAGAGAGCCAAGGGAAAAATCAGAAAGAGAGGACACTCCCCAGGGACCCTCCCTGGTCCCGGCTAGGGATCCCTACAGCCATTCCCCATGGATTCTTCTTCCCTGTGCTTCCACAGGACTTCTGACAATGCCATCTCTGGTTTCATTTCCTGCTTCCTGATAATATAAGCCAGTGGCTTTCAACCCTGACTATACATTAATCTAGGGAGCTTTTAAAAAAATAACACCAGGCCCCATGCTAGACCAACTGTTTTACAATCTCTGGAGGTGAGGCCCAAGCTTCAAAATTCTAGAAAACCCTTACTCCTCTAACATCTACTACAACTTCTCTGCCTACCTTGTTAGTCTGGAGCAGAGTTCTCATACTCTTCAAAATCAGCCACAGCACTTATGAAAGCTGGCTAGCATGCTTGGTTTAATATCAGGTAAAAGAGCTTCTCACTTGTTTTCCCCAAGTTACCTGTAATAATTGGGTTTGAATGGCCCATTTTTGTTGAGTCCCAGATACTTTGCTTGGTCATCTGTCAGCTCTGTCAGGTGGGCATCAAATGATGGCAGGTGCAAGCTGGCAACATACTCATCTAGGAAAAACACAGTGGCAGGGGAGCAGACTCTTACTTTAATCTACCTCCCAGGGCATAACCTCCTCCTGTTTTCATCCGAAGCTCTTTGAAGAGGACAGGAATAGAGTAACTCTGAAAGTATCTGTAACTCAAAGTATTTGCTTAAAGAACCCTCAAAGTTGCCTTTCTGGCAGGAACTTTTCTCTGTACATCCAGAATGCATTTAAGAAAGCCATTTGTCAGCGTGACAAAATGGGGTGGACTCTTACCTCCTCATCCTTCTCTGGCAAAGTTTTTGGCTTTACCCAAGGCACCTTCCTGCAACAACTTCCTTAACTGAATTACAATCAAACTATGAAACAAAATAGATACCAGCAGTTCAAAAGACCTCTGTGTCAAATTAAGATTTATTTAGAATAACATCCATAAAGGCCTCAAATCTTAGGATCATGGATTTCTAAGGCAGCTGGTGCAAATTTATTACTCTTCCATAGATAAACTTCCCAGGCTTTACTTTTATAAATATGAATTAAAGGAAAAAAAAAATATGAGGAAAGCCACGGGAAGAGATGAGAGGGAGAAGTCTTTCAGCTAATTAATTAAGGGGTCGGGGCTGACCAATCATAGATGGGAGGTGGGTGCCACTATTAGAAGGGAAAGAATCAGAGATGATGTATTATGCCACATGAACACAACACAGCTGTCTCCCGGAGTATCAGAAGGTTGCATATTTACAGAGGATGGATGATAAAACCAAGATTGTTTCTGTTTCTTTCATCTTGGTTGCAGGCTGTAGTCACTGGTGGTGGGAAGTTTGCTGAACTCCATGAGGCTACTTAGAATAAGAGCACCTACCCTAAACCATTGTGCTAAGCACTTTTACTCATTAGCTGTAATTCTTACTATAATTTTGCAGTGTATATAAATATCATTCTTACTTTATTGATAAAGAAACTGAAGCTCAAGAAACTGAAGCTCGTGGAGATTAGAGCTTGTCCTGAGGTTCAGAAACCATGAAATGCTAGGATGTGGATTAGATCTCTGACTCTAAATCCAATAATTTCAATGATAATCATTTTACTAAACCATGCAAAAGTCTGGGGAATCAATACAGGTTCCTACTGTTTCTCACTCACCCATTTTCTTAGGAAGCAGGTATACATCTTGTTTGTATCGTCCCTCAGGTGCATTATAGAGTTCTATCAGTGCCAAAGCCTAGATTGGGAAAAAGAGGGTCAGAAGACACAAAAACACTTCTTAGGGACATGAAAATAAAACTAGATATAACAGGGTCTTGGGGTAAGTACTACAGTGATATACCATGGTAGCACTACCCAGGACTTGCCCTGCAATAAACACCACCATGTATCGTAAGAGGATCTGCTGTTTTTGTTTGGTTCCTAATAAAACAGACTAAATACAACTAAACTGCAACACTACATTCTCAACTAACATAGCCATCTCAAAAGGACACAAACACTGCCTGCCTGCCTAATGACTCTTCTATACTCGAGAAAGCCCTTTGTGGGGCACATGGGTGGCTTAATGGTGGAGTGTCTTCCTTCGGCTCAGGGCATGATCCCGGGGTCCTGGGATTGAGTCCCGCATCTGGCTCCCCACAGGGAGCCTGCTTCTCCCTCTGCCAATGTTTCTGCCTCTCTGTCTCTCGTGAATAAATAAATAAAACTTAAAAAAAAAAAAAAAAAAAAAAACAAGCCTATCTTGACCACCTGTGACTTGAAACAGGTTGAAAAGAACATAGAAGGGCACACACACTCATTGAATTGTGACCCAGGCCCAGTTCCATTAATCTCAGGGTGGGAGAAGAAGGCATTGGGTCACGTACCTGTGTTGTAGCTGTGATGGACAGGACAAAGGTGGGAACTGTGGAGCAGCTCAGATTGAGCAGACGACCCTGAAAAGGTAAGAGAGGCCTGGGATGAGTTGTGTTCCGCTCTCAGATTCCAGTGTCATACAAGTTAAGCAAATGCAGGACAGCAGTCAGTTGGTAGAGAAAGAATTACAGTTCCAGATTGGGACTCTAGGTTTTATCTTATTTTTCTGTAAGTCCATCTGAGTATGAAAAGCTGAAGAATCCGCTGTGGTCAGGAAACAGTATGTTACATGGTAAAAGGTAGTTTTTTTTTTTTTTTTTTTCCTCGAGTGGTTCTATTTTAAGGACCAAAAAATTTAAGAAATATCACTATCCAAAGACAGAGTTGAGGGAGACAGGGGCCTAATACTTTTTTCCCCATCTCCCTGACTCTGCCATGGATCTAATTATACTGCTGGTGCTGCACTGCCAAAGCCCTCCTGCGTGTGTACCTCTGCCAGGAGGACGACGCGTTTGCCATCTGGCCAGATGACGTGGTCCACTTGAGAACGTACTCGCTCCCATGTCAGCTCTGGAGTGCGCAGGCTGGTCTGAAAGGAAGACAGCACAGTTGACTTGTGGTCATAATGGAAGAGAGGGAGAAGAGCCCTTGCAGTAAATGAATGAGAGAAACCTTACCACATCAATTTCCGTGTTGGAGTGGCCCATATTGCATACGATACAACTGTTTTTCATGCGGTCTAAATGCTCCCGTGTCACTACATTCTTATTTCCTAAGAGTAAAGGAGAGTAGCCAAAGAAAGATGCTGGGTAACAAAGGTACCAACTGGCTTCCAGTGAGAGCACGGGAAAGAAGTCTGCTGCATTCAAGGGCACGTATCCTTTGTAAGAAAGTGTACACTGTGTGACAGCTCTGTAGACTCAGTAATTTGGTTTGAGGATTAAACAGTATAAATAGCCATCAGGGAAAAAGGCTCTTAGGTCTGGAAAACATGTTAAGGTTCTGAAAGCTTATTCTGGTTCTGAGACTTTTACACTGAGCCCAGGTCTCACCTACTTTATGTGAAAGGGAGACCACATTCAAGATTTGGCCTCAGAGTGGCCAGTCCTCCATATACACGAAAGCACTGATACTTACCCGTGCAAGTTATTACGACATCAACTTGCCGGATGACTTCATTTAGCTTTACCACCCTGAACCCATCCATGCTGGAAGAAAAGGAAGGAACACGATGAGCAAAGCAAGGAGGCAGTGGGATAGAAGCTGGTCACAAAATGAGACTGCTAAATTC
Source organism: Vulpes vulpes (assembly GCF_048418805.1). NCBI lineage: Eukaryota > Metazoa > Chordata > Mammalia > Carnivora > Canidae > Vulpes > Vulpes vulpes. Next base: position 116,914,291 of record NC_132782.1, read on the forward strand.
CCTTCTGAAGTCAGGTCCAGTGCACCTCACAAGGCTAAGTGACAAGCTGTGCTAAACTTCACACTGGCCTCTTCATATTCCCTGAGATTCTGTTCAGGAAGGGAAAATGCCAGGAAGCTCTAGGAGTGCCCTGGGGTTAAAATGGAGGGAACAGAGCCATCCTCCTAGTTTTCTCTTCCTTTGAGAGATTTCTGCAAGGAATGGTTAATATAATCAATAACTCTCAGAAACAACAAAGTACCAGGGATGAATCTAATGGTATTACCACTCTGTTCTTACCAAGCCTGCAGAGCACAGATTGGGTCGATTTCTGTGATGTAGACAATTGCTCCAAGGGCCTTGAGAGCAGCACAGCAGCCCTTTCCTACCTGCATGGCATAAGAAAGAAGTAGGGGTGTCAGGTCCATTAAGGCATGGGTACTGGGGCAGGTAGGCCCTTTGGGAGGTGGGAATTAACCTCCCCGAAATCACCAATCATCTAGTGAGCCCTGGCAGGGATGCTCCAATCCAAGCAGAGCATAAACAGATCCAGGTTATGCTGTGACCCTTAGAAAGGGGACTTAGTGGACATTCATATTTTATATCAAGTGCGGGGCCTGGGATAGTAAAAGGAATCTGGAGATAAAATAAGTGTTACCATTAGGAAAGCAAGACCAAGGAAGAGCAATTGTAACCTCTCATAGCTTATTCCAGAAAAACCTGATTAATTCTCCTTTGAGATGCATCTAACTCAGGATAGCCCAGTAGCTCAAGAGACTCCATGGGTCATGGATGACAATAAAATCTCCTTTACCTACTCTAGTTTAGACAGAATCATCTATATACCACTTTCGCATCCCACCCTTCACTCCAATACCAGGTCACTTGTGCAGCTAAAATGCTACATATTCACTTAAAGTAAGTCTCATAAAAGGTAACTTATCATGGGGGGAGGGGCGGATGATGCCAACATGCCAATCCATAAAACAGTGTGGTGAGATCTGAAAATTCAGTTGATCTATATGTCTGTATTGATAAGTCTGAATAAAGCACTTTTGCTACTGCAATAACTATCTCAAAGTATGTTTTAACCCCATATCAGTGACCACACTGATGGCACAAATCTCCTTCACTCAACATTTCTAATAAGTCTATGAAAAGACACACTGAGGCCCAACTATTTACCTCACCATAGCCACACACCACCACTTGTTTCCCACCAAACATCACATCTGTGGTCCTCTTCAGGCTGTGGAAAACAGATAAGGGCTCAACTTAAACATTATTAGCCCAAACACAGTCCCTTTGCACAAAAGTAAAAGTGTGAGGCAATGCCCCAGGCATAGAATGAAATGGACCCCTCTAACAAACCTTTAATGCCAAAGGAAGACCACGGGACAAGACTGGAGTGGTATCAGACTAACACTGCAACCCAACCCAAACCTGTCCCCTCTAAGTTTGAATATCTCTACATTTCAACCTACCCATCCAAAATGGACTCTCGGCAGCAGTACAAGTTATCAAACTTCTGTTTGGTAACAGAGTCATTAACATTCATGGCCGGAACACAGAGCTTCCCAGCTTTGGAGAGCTGATACAGCCTAAAGGGAGAAGAAGCCACAAAAACAAACAAACCAAAGTTAGCTGGTAAAACATAATACATGACAAAATCTGCCTAATTCTCTTCGAGTGCCATGCTGCCCTCCCAAGCTGTATTTACTGCCCAAGGATATTAGTAAAGAAGAGCATTTCCTTGTCATCCCTCACCTCTTTTCATTTTCTCTCCCCTTTTGCCCCCGCCCTTTTTCTTGGAAGGGAAAAAAAAAAACCAAAAACCCTTTCAACTGAAGAAATTCACTTCTCTTCCATAAAAGGGGAAGTATTTCCTTAGACCAGCATTTTCTCAATTAAACAAAAACATCCCTACTTCTGATAAACAAAGATTATCAGTGACTCTGCTTTGGTTCCCTATGTGTGCGTGTGCAAGCATGTGCAATGTGCCCCCAACTGAGAAACACTTTTTCGGAGAGATATCTTTGAGGTTTTCCAACAAGCCAAGAATATTTTGCCAAATTTTACTTTTTGTAGTGGGTATAAGTATAGTTTTATAATAGGATTTTTTTTTCTTATTTCAAATATAAAATTATAATACATATTGAATACAGTTTTTCCAGATATATCCATTCCCTACACCTCCCAACACTGGTTGAGACTCACAGTGGAATAAGTGGGAAAGAAAAATGTGTGAACTAGAGCCTGAGGTCACTTCCTTTTAGGATCTCCTGGATTCTTCAGAAGTAAAAATGGAGTTTTATCTAATGAAGATCCTCCCATTTAGTTATAAGTCTGAAACACAGCCCTCGGGCCTAATGGAGACCAGGAGAGTTTGCTGAGGCAAGGACCCAAGGGCAGCTACTCCAGAATCTGTTACCTGTGAACACCAGTCACGCTCTCTTCCACAATGCCTCGGATCTTCTTAAACACGTTTGGATACTTCTTATAAACCCAGTGGGTTAAGTCTCCCCCATCATCCAGGATCTATAGAACAGCCAGAAGACTTCTATGGGCATTCAGGCTGCTAGAGCTGGGGGGAACTTTGAACCCACTTTCTGTACTAATAAGAGAGCCCTGTATGTTTTGGAAGAGCACTCCTCAGATCTCCTTAGAGCAGGTTTAGACAATGGAAACACAGTCAAATTTGTTGGTGTAGAATGGTTAAAAGGATTCCTAAGTTTGTTCTTGGCTATAGTGAAGAGTATTAGGCTAATCACAGACTCGTTTTAGTCTAGAGTCTTGTAATCTATGGCTCTGTGGAATGCAAAAGGAGAGCTGGGGCAGGAAGGAAAGAAACCAGAATTCCACTGCAAAGAGGTACCACATTACTTCTATTTCACTCTGCTGTGTTTGAGCCAACCTGTTCACTTTCGTCTTACCCTTCCCCCACCTTTCCATTCAGTATTCAGACCCATTCTGAATAGGTATCAAGTTCAACACTTTGGCAACAAAGTTAAGTGTATTAGAACACAACCAAAACATATTTAGGGAAGGAACCATGCTTTGAGGGAAAAAAGGAAACAAATCTATGGTCAAATTGTAGGATGAATATACATCATTACCATGTTAGCTTGCCAACCATCCATGTTCACACAGCGGTCAATACACCACCAGAAGTCATCTTCAGACTCGCCCTTCCAAGCAAACACTGCAACTCCTGTAGGGATGGAAACAAATCAGCTGATTTCTCCAATCAGTAACAAATTTAAGACATTTTTGGAACCTTAAAATGTGATTCTCTTTGGCCAATTTTATTTTTTTTAAAGATTTTATTTATTTATTCATATGAGAGAGAGAGAGAGAGAGAGAGAGAGAGAGAGGCAGGGACACAGGCAGAGGGAGAAGCAGGCCGCATGCAGGGAGCCCGACGTGGGACTTGATCCTGGGTCTCCAGGATCAGGCCCTGGACTGAAGGCGGCACTAAACCACTGAGCCACCCGGGCTGCCCTCTTTGGCCAATTTTATACTTGGAACTCAAACCTAAGGAGATAAAAGGAAATGGGAATTAAAATAAAGTTGCTCATTAGAACATTATTTATATTAGTAAGAATCTTGAAACCTAAATGTTCAACATGAGTAAAACGGTGAAGTAAAATCACGTGGCCATAAGCATTATTATAAATGATGCTTTCAAGAAGTTTTCAGTGAAATGGAAAACTACTTCTGAAAATGTTATAAAAGTATACAGAGATTTATCTCATCTCTGTAAAAGATGAATAGAACAAAGGAAAAATGCATCAAATATTATCCCTGTGGGGATCCCTGGGTGGCTCAGTGGTTAAGTGTCTGCCTTCAGCTCAGGTCGTGATCCCAGGGTCCAGGATCAAGTCCCGCATCCGACTCCCTGTGAGGAGCCTGCTTCTCCCTCTGCCTGGGTCCCTGCCTCTCTCTCTGTGTCTTTCATAAGTAAATAAATAAATAAAATCTTAAAAAAAAATATTATTCCTGTGTAGGATTATTATTATTTTGAAAACCCCTACATTTTCTGCAATGAGCACCAGAAAAGAACAAGAAAAATAAGTTACACAGTTGCTCTCTGAGGATCCCAGGGAGATGATAAGTCCTTCAAGAAACTTCACGGTGATTTTCTTCTGAACATTTTTACAATAAAAATTGTAAGCTAAACTGAACTTACAAGTGGTCCATATATTTTCAGTGCAGTATTGACCACCACCTTATCTAACCAAACCGCTAATACAGAAGGCACTTCTTACTTGTGGTCCCTCAAAAGTGATGAGCCTTCGGTGAAAAAAAAGACCAGCTGAACTCATGTGCCTCATATAGTCTGATACTCTTCCTTGTTCACCTAACCATTATAATTAGCATCTCCCACGTAATTAAGATTCTTTTCAAAGGTCATTCTTAATGGCTGTATATTTCATCAGGGATATGGACCTTCAGTTTATTACCCATTTTCTTCCTGGTGATATTCTTATTACCCTCTAGGTTTTATAGCCCCTAGACGTACATATAACCATGAAGACAATTTTTTTTTTTAGAAATTTTTATTTATTCATTCATGAGAGACACAGAGAGAAGCAGAGACATAGGCAGAGGGAGAATCAGGCCCCATGAAGGGAGCCCGACGTGGGACTCGATCCCAGGACTCCAGGATCACACCCTGGACTGAAGGCAGACGCTCAACCGCTGAGCCACCCAGGGATCCCCAAAGACAGTTTTGGTATGTATGCAATCTACTTAGGGGATCCCTTGGTGGCTCAGTGGTTTAGTGCCTGCCTTCAGCCCAGAGCATGATCTTGGAGTCCCAGGATCGAGTCCCGCATCAGGCTCCCTGCGTGGAGCCTGCTTCTCCCTCTGCCTGTGTCTCTGCCTCTCTCTCTCTCTCTCTCTCTCTGTCTCTCATGAATAAATAAATAAAATATTTTAAAAAATCTACTTAGATAATTATTCTGAGGCAGAGTTGGTGAAAACAAGCTAAACTTACCAGCCTCAGCCAGTGCCGCAGCCACTTCATTCTGAGTAGAGTAGATGTTGCAAGCAGACCAGCGGCACTGAGCCCCCAGCGCACAGAGTGTCTCAATCAACACCTATGTAGATAACAGAGGAAGACAGAGTGAGAAAGAGGAGGGCCAGACAGAAGCGCACGGCATGTAAGAGGACAAGACCCAGCAACTCTGTAGCAAGTGGTGCGCCGGAAGTCACAATGTGGGGCCAGTGAAATAGAATACTGGTATCTAACTTTACCCAACAGATGTGTCCTAAAGTCTGAACATTTTCATGATAGTCAATCACATTTTTGCAGATCTAGATTTCCCTAAGTCAAGTTTGTTAAACATAGGTTATACCTGTGCACACAGAGTAGAAAACCCCATTACTGGGTAACAGGGGGTCCCACATAATAGTCTTAAGCATTTGGAAATTGGATAGCTAGGGAAGGAAAAGCAAGTAAAAAAAAAGTTTCTTTCTTCCCTCTCATCAGAAGTCCCTCTTTTTCCTCCCCACAAACTCACCGCTGTCTGGGCTGTGATGTGTGTACAGCCCACTATTTTAGCACCAGCCAAGGGCTTCTCCCCCTGAGCACGTTTCCTGAGTGAAATCAGAGCAGACATGTCTGTGAAAGAACAGAGGATTTGAGCTAGGTCTGCGCTAGCAATATTATCAGTTCCTGCCCCAGCAACATCTAGGGGTGGTCTGCATCTGTAGAGATATCACAGGATTTGGATGAAAAACTCTAAGCAAATTTCCATGATGACTGGCAGCTTCAACAGCAGACAGTTGGGGAGTTGCCATCCAACCGCTTGGAAATTTCTTGCTTCCTCCACCGTTTTAGCTTTCTACACAGAGGACTGAATGGAGAATGAAGTAAATTCTCAAATCTCCTCAAAATGGAGGGAAAGTCTCATCATTCACTTGGGAGGAGAGGGAAGTGGTTATGGCATTGGCTAATGGTCTCCTATATATAATCATCAAACCAGGAAGGAAGACTTCACCCTCAGCAGAAGAGCACTTGCTGCCTAACCCCATTGTGCCGGTTTGTTTGGTTTCTGTAGTACAGAGCATGCCTTCAGTGTGAAAGCCACAAGAGTAAAGAGACCTTGTTTGGAGTAGAGAGGGTGGGGAAACCAAGATTTAACTGCCAGTCACTTTTACTCTTGCTCCAGCAGAGGGTGCTTGGGACCAAAGACCAGTGAGACCCTAGGTCACCACATCCTTAGCTGAAAACCCTCCCACATTTTCTGCTTCTGGGAAATGTGGGTCCCTGAGGTTGGCAGCTATGGTAGAATCTTGCAGAACTAACCACCACATAGTGGTCCAGGACTCGCTAACTCTATAAGGAGCTCTCCGAATATGGTGTCATGGGGGAGGAAAACAGTAACTATTTTGTGTAATCACTACGTGCAGAGAACAGGAAGCAAGGAGACCAAGAACAAGTACCCTGAGGCTCGAGCTGCATGCACACACAGAGATCTGCTCATACAAGAGTCTAGAATACTGAATTGTCCAAGGTGACTTTCAAGTTAGCTTTCAAGTGTGAAGTTGTCTGTGGATCCTGATGACTAGCAAGTGGGTTGATTCTGGCCCTCACCCTCTCCCTTTCTTTACCTTGCTCTGCAATCTCAATCTCCCGGCGTCCAAATTCTGCCTGCTTGATGTTCTTCACACAGAAATTGCTGCTGCCCTTGGAGTTGGTTTGCTGTTTCTCTCGGGGGGAAACCTCATCATCAGAGCTATCTGTGTATGATGCAGCTAGAGCCAGGAGAGAAAGAAACAAGGATAGAAAAACCTCAATGGCCCCAACTCCACAAACCGCCCTCCCCCAAAGGACTCTCATTTAAGTTAAGCAAACTCAGAATTGGAGCTGCCTTTTACATCACGCTCAGCTCTACTACTTCAGAGTCTAACAGATGAATGAAATTGTTGTGGATCTTTCAGTGTTGGGGCCCCTTCATCCACCCTGATGATGCTGTGCCATCAGTGCCTGTAATGGGAAGCTACTGATCCCACTCCTGCACTGCCTCGAGGGATCCCAGGTAACAAGGGAGCTTGGTCCCAACCTGGACTGGAACCAGACATGGCAAAAATGGAAGAATACTTTAGGGCATGGAAGGAACACCATTTCTGGAGAATACCTGTTCTCAAACTTAAGCATTTAAAGCATTCATCAGAATCATGTGGAAGGTCTGTTAAAATGCAAATGGCCAGGCCCCACCGCCAGAGCGTCCCACTCAGTAGGTCTCAGGTGGGACCCCAAAATTAGCATTTCTAACAAGTCTCCAGGTGCTGTTGATGCTGCTGTTCTGAAGACCACACACTCTGAGAACCACTAATATGGACGACAGTGCTAAGAGAATCTTGCAAGGGATTTTACACAAGGTTGTGCTGAAGGAATAGAGATGGAAAGAAACGAATCGAAAGGTGGGTGAGTAGCTCTGGCTCTGCCAGTCCTGAGATCACTCAATATGTTCAACTGTAAAAAAAGCAGCTTCACATAAAGGCTGAAAATGTCCTTTTAGACATATGCAGGAGGACGTATAATCATCAGTCCCTGAGACTCTCAAATCACTTCCTTCCTCTCTGAATCGACAAGTATTTCTTGATCTGTCTCTGCCCGTGCATCAGGTCTCCCTGGCTGTCTTCCTCACACTAAGAGCCAACACAAATACTCTCCAAGGTTTCTTTCCCATGGGGACAATTTAACTAGATCACAAAGCTTTTTTAAAAAAGCTCTGATAGGCTCCTGTTAATACACAGACATCAAAATCTTTGAGGACTTCACTAAAGCTTTCTTCCCTCACTCCTTCCTTCTTCCTCTTATAACAGCTTTTCACAATTCACTTTTAGCTATAGTCAGCCTGCTTATCACCCCCACTCTGGTATCTGTCACTCCATGACACATTTATGACAGCCAATATACTTGGGAACCTTTTCTTGCACACATGCCCACAGGGAGTCTGGATATTCATTTATTTCAATACTTAACCCTGTAGACCACCATTTACTCTTATTTGCCTATCTTATCTACCCTGGGTTATCAGTGGCACAGAGCAAAGGACACTTTTTTAAAAAATGCATTTATTTGTTGTTTTTACATTCCTTTCACCTCAAGCCCAGTCCTTAATGTTAATAACACTGTACAAACAGTATTCTGGCAAAGCCACTTACTGAGACAGCAAATCTCTGCTAAAACTAACAGCAATCTAGGACCTTGGGCAAGCCTCTTAATCTCTTAACAATGTTTCCTCACTTGAACAATGAGGGGGAGGTTAGATCAGTGGCCCCTGTGGATCTTCCAGTGTCTATTCCTCTAGTACTCAAATCCTAAATTCTACATCCTTTTTTCCTCATTAACTTTCTAGTAGTACTCACTTTGAAGTTGAGAAGGGCAAAATTAAAAAAAAAAAAAAAAAAAAAAAAAGGATGTCTGGGTGGCTCAGCGGTTGAACGTCTGCCTTCAGCCCAGGGCCTGATCCCGGAGTCCCGGGATCAAGTCCCACATCGGGCTCCCTGCATGGAGCCGGCTTCTCCCTCTGTCTTTCTCTGTGTCTCTCATGAATAAATAAATAAAATCTTTTTTTAAAAAAAAAAAAGCCTATGTTAATATAGGAGAGGAGAGCTAAAAAGAAACCAAGCTGGAGTCACATTATAGTAGTTGAACCTTTCCTACTCCAGAGGTGAACAGAAGAGGACACTTCAACATAAAGGATAACCTAGTGAATAAAAGGAGCCAAAATATTCCTTCTTATTGTCACCACTTAAACAGTCTTGGAGCCAAGAAAGAAAAGGATAGGTGGTGGTGTACATCTTAAACAACAAAGTGAGAAATTATGCTTCCAAAGTACACCTCTTTTTCAAGGCCAGTTCTGTCAGCCAAGATAGAATTGATTTTCTCCATTTGTGATGTGGGCGGAGAAACGTGGGAATGGGAACTGGCCCAATACTACCAAACAGGTATTGCCCACAGACCACACAGAGAGACAGCCAGGGGAAGAGAGTCCTCAGATGACAAAAGCCTCCTCAGCTACAAGCCTGGTTGGGGACATGTCCAATTGCCCAACTGCTAATTATCAGCGTTCAGCAGAAAGATGGGAAGTCCTGATAGGAGGAACTTTCAGATTCTAGATAAGTAAAGAGCAGTGGGTAGAGAACTAGCTTAAGGCTTTGGATGGAACTGGGAAGAGAGATCAGAGTGGACTCGAAGTTTGTACCTACCTGAACTGTAGCTGTCAGTGGAGGACTGGGAGATGGAGCGAGACAAAGATCTCCGGCCTGTCTTGGTGGGGAATTTGGTGAACTCCTGCATGTCATCAGCAAATTGGATTTGCTGTAAGAAGAAGACAAACAGTTGAAAACTTACAACAAGAATTCTATGAAATGTTCCATTTTTGAATTTTTTTTTAATTTTAATTTTTATTTATTTATGATAGTCACAGAGAGAGAGAGAGGCAGAGACACAGGCAGAGGGAGAAGCAGGCTCCATGCACCGGGAGCCCGACGTGGGATTCGATCCTGGGTCTCCAGGATCGCGCCCTGGGCCAAAGGCAGGCGCCAAACCACTGCGCCACCCAGGGATCCCGAAATGTTCCATCTTTGAAGGCCATACATTTCTTTCCCTAAAACCCAGTATTATTGTATGGCTCCTATTAACCTAGCAACTTCCCTACCAGAATGAGGGTGGGCAGAGGCTCCTGGCTGACTCCTCCCCAAATGCCAATTACTATCTCTTTCTGATGAAGAATTTGTATGTGTGTGTGTATTTGTTGGGCGTGGTGCTTAAGACTCAATTTCTTTCAGCATCTGTCCAAATCTCACAAATATTTCTTCTCACATTCCATAAAGTTTTCTTTCCTCTTACAACCTTGACACATTAAACTCTTCGCCCTTCCTCCCAACACTACCAAAAAACAGGCATTTTAAACACTCATAGAGCTTTTGCTTTTTTCTTTTTTTCAGAATATTATCTGCAGCGCATTCTTATCCTGAAATTAGCAACTGTCTTGTTGTTTGAAAAACCATGGAGCTGTCTTGAGATGGTGATGGGCACTTGATGGTGATGCCAAGTCAAGAGCCCAATCATACCTATACTTCACAAAGCCAGTACAGTATGCCCAGAACTTTCTACATTCAGTAAAATACTGGAATACAGTAAAGAAAGCAAAATTTTAAAAAGTGTATGCACTCCACAGTAAAATCCAACTAATTAGGATTAATTTGAAGGAAGGAGAAAATAAATGACTTGGTAAACTCTGCATTACAAACTTCTTTCAATGAAACACACCAGAACTAGGTAACTGTTTGAAGGATACTTGGAAAATTGGCTTTAATAAATGGTAAATACCTTACAAATAATATAATTAAAAAAAAATTTTTAAGATTTTATTTATTCATTCATAGACACAGAGAGAGAGGGGCAGAGACACAGACAGAGGGAGAAGCAGGCTCCATGCAGGGAGCCCGATGTGGGACTCGATCCTGGGTCTCCAGGATCACACCCCCAGGCTGCAGGCGGCGCCAAACCGCTGCGTCACTGGGGCTGCCCACAAATAATATAATTTATAGTTAAGTCAAATTAAGGGATGCTTCTAAAGTGTATGAAAACACTTTCTTCCATTAAATGGTTTAAATCTTCCTCTTGAACTCTTTAAACTCTGAAAAACCCTTTCTTTAAAATACACTTCAGCCTCCTGAAAAACAGAACAGTTTGAGACTATGAATGGAGATTCTCCTCCATTCTAAATCTGAAAAGGTTCCCATGAAGAATCCATTAAGCTAAGTCTTTAGCAGATATCTCTGGGAAGTGTAAAAGCTATTACAGATTAAAATCTTCTCCCCATAATGCTAGCAACATGGTTATAGCCACTCTGAAGCCAGGAACAGTAAACTACCCATTTGTCATAGCTGCAGAACAGCACCCACCTCTGTCATTTGTACCCTCCAGCTAGGGTAGCATCTGCCAGCCATGTAAGAATCAGGCTTAAATGTGAAACATAGAAAAATAATCAAGTAAAAGGGACTCAGTCTAAACATACATGACACCATAACTTGATTAACAAATATCTTTATATCTTCTAAGCAATTTTTAAAGTTTAGGTGCTAAAACTTAAATAGTTGAAATGCCAAAAGCACAGTGACTTTCTGAAAAACAAACAAACAAACCCCACACTTGAGGGGTGCCTAGGTGGCTCAGTCAGTTAGGCACCGGACTCTTGGTTTTGGCTCAGGTCCTGATCTCAGGGTTATGAGATCGAGCCCTGTGTCAGGCTCTGAGCTCAGCAAAGAGCCTCTTTAAGTTTCTCTCTCCCTCTGCCTCTTTCCCCAAGTACTCTCAAATAATCTAAAACAAACAAACAAGAAACAAAATAAAACACCCCACTCCTAAAGTGGCTCCATGTCAGCATCTGCCCTTCTGGACAGGATTTCCCACTGCATGTTCACATGACTTCTACAGTCAGCAAAGCTAGTTTTACTGAAGAGATTAATCTAGGACCAAGGTAATGACTTTCAACCCAATATGTAGTTCTTTTGGTGCCAGAAAAAATAGTCAAGAGACCATCCATGCCTTTTACCACTCTCTAGAGGCAGCCCTTCCTCCATCAGCCTCCTTGTTCCTGGCATGGGCAGTCTAGTCGGAAGCTAGTCTTCTCTCTTGACTGTGATGATTCCCTCCCCTGTTCATCTTTTTTCAAAAGGCTCTGGGCATATTCCCAGACACCACCTACCTGGTGGTGGCAGGGGTGGGGAAGGGAAATGCAGTAACATTTGCAGTTTCTTAAATAAAAGGAGAGAGAGAGAGAGATAGCTGTGGCAAGACAGAAATGTTTCTTCAGCCACCTAAGAACTGATTTAATAGTCATAATCCCGCCTTGTATTAATGCAGCTCACCAGTAGCCTAAAGCTTAGCAAAATCTTTCCCATCTAAAAATATTAGACTGTGTTGCAAGCAGCTTACTAATCAGTGCAGTGCCCCATCTCTCAAATAATGAATTTGGTCCATATTTGAAGTGGGCAGAATGTTAACTCAAGCCATGACATGGATGGGTATCTGTCTGTTCTCACAGCTCTTGGATATTTTCACTGGTTATAAATATAAATAGGGTGGTCCAACTATACAAAGATTCATGATGACCTTGTCTTTTCTCCCAACCTGCATGCTGAAGAGAACATATATAAATATATAGGTTAAAAAATATATATATATTAAAGATTTATTTATTTATGATAGACATAGAGAGAGAGAGAGAGGCAGAGACACAGGAGGGAGAAGCAGGCTCCATGCTGGGAGCCCGATGCGGGACTCGATCCCAGGACTCCAGGATCACGCCCTGGGCCAAAGGCAGGCGCTAAACCGCTGAGCCACCCAGGGATCCCCTGAAGAGAACCTATATTACAACTGGTGGGGTGGAATGCAGCTGCTCTGCCAGTTTCCACTAGGCCTGCTTACTCCATGCCTGCATGTTTCATTTTTAAAAATTTTATTTATTTGAGAGAGACAGAGAACATACAAGCAGGGAGGAGGGACAGAGGATGAGGGCAAGGCAGATGCCCCACTGAGCAGGGAACCTGATTCGAGTTTGATCCCAGGACCCTGGGACCCTGACTTGAGCCAAATGCAGATGCTTAACTGACTGAGCCACCCTGGCGCCCCTCCATGACTGTCTTTACAGCCAGCAGATCTGCCTTCCTTTTTAAAGTACCTCCTGAAGTGCTGTTCACCTGCATGTTATAAACAAAGACACCGTTGCCAAAAGCAATTATCACAAGATTTCCCTCAGTGAAACCAGATCTCAGTAACAGCCCTCTAAATTGGGATGGATTCACTGCATTTATGCAAATATGATCATTTAGGTAAAAACAAAACCCAAAGATGGCTACAAAGCTGTTCTGTTTACATTACTTCCTGTGGTCATTTCTTCCAATCATAATTAAATCTCAATTGGTGTACTTCAGTGTTTCTTCAAAGCTCTATCTGTAAGGAAGGCTAGTTCTAAATATGATGTAGGATGGGAAAAAGGGGGAGAGAAAAAGAGATAAGATAGTTGGATGTTCAAAAAGTCCTATGTTAAAGAACTATTTTGTGTTTGAATACTCACCCCCCCCCCCATAAACCAGCCTTACCCACAACAAGGCATGCCAGTGTTTTTCATTCTTGAACTAGTATTACATCTGAGAAAGGTTAGAAGGTCAGATTGACCCATTCTCCAAATAGCATATCCAAATACAGAAGCCTACTTGCTGTGTCTTAAAAACTCAATTAAATATCAGGCCAATTTAATATGCTATTTTAGAGCACCTCTTCAAAGGGCTCAGTGGGTATAATGGTTGACTGTCTTCCATGTGACACTGAAAATGATAAAGAGAAACTTTGCCAAAGAAACAATGTGGGATACGGTGCACCCACCACCTCATTGTTAAGTCTGGTGACAAAGTGAGCTGAAAGAATTTCTGTAGATAATTTATCCAGAAAAAGGGATCACAGGCAATCCAAAAGAGTTATGAACCTCCAGGGAAGGAAAACTGTTATATGTTACCGGTTCAATTTATCCCAACTGACATTTTTTACCATTAGAAGCTGAAAGGTTTACTTCCACAAACACATATTCTATCTACCCAGATGTTAAGTAGCTTAGCCACACTTCCTTCCCAGGTCTCACCCAATTTTGCTGTCTAGCCCCAGAATCCAAGAGAGTCGAAAGCCATCAGAATGCCATTATGACACTATGGCCAAGGGATGGTGATCAGGATAATATTCATGGACTATTATACTCTTTTAGTCAACACATTTGGGAGGCACCACCTAAGCACCCAGCACTATCCCAGGAAAGAACTATGAAAGGAAACATGGACCCTTACAATCTGTAGATTTAGACTGATGACAGGGTAATAATAACACAAATGGTTGCCAAAGAATTTTACTGCTTTTTAAGGAAGATATAGATGTTAAGATATAGATCTTAACAGTCTTATCTGGATACTGTTTAGCTTAGGCCTCCAAAAATCAGAGGTTGGGCTAGACAATTTACAGACCTGTGATTTCACATACCTATCTAGCAGCTTTTAATTTCTTCAGAAAGGTTTCCTCCTAAGGGTGAAGGACTAGACTCAAAGGTAAATAGCAATTATTAGGAAAACAAATCATTAAGAAAGCATAGCTTAGAAATGAATAGAGGGATTGGTCTGTCTTAACTGCTGAGGAGTATCTAAAGGGCCAGTATCCCCTCTTCTGGTACACGACTGATTTTCTGACATATTCCTAAATTTATATAATCTGTCCCATTGTCTCCTCTAGCATACTGTGTGTGCAGATTTTTCTGTTTTGAAATGGTCGGCGTATTTCTTGGCTTAATACTTAGCAACTGAGCACAAGATGACTATCAGAGATTTTTAACAAGGTCAATTACTAAGCAATATGTTACAACACCTTCCAGGATTCCTACATCTTTTCTAATCCCTCTTTCACATCTTCTGGCTAATATATTCCTTTTTCGACAGATTCGACTCTCCTCTGCTCTCTTCTCAGAGGAAAGGAAGAGGGTATGGCTGTTACCCTAAACTAAATCGGCCCAAGACCTTTCCTTGATACTTACCACTTACCAGTCTGATTTCATTTCAGATGAATCCAAAAAAATAGTGATCAACGAACACCAACTCTTTGGTACAAGAACTATGTAAGTCTGCACATCTTTCAGACCTTCAGTTAGATAAAAGAAATTTCCCAAAGAAGGATATCCTCTTCCCAACACGTTGCTCAGGTACACCACCAGAAAATAATTTATCTCAAGGGAATCAACCTCAGGCCACAGAGTCAAATCCACAGTCTCCTTCAGTCACTGCTTCCATTCCCTAGTGCACAAACTAGTCTTCTGAGACTCAGCAGGTCTTGGCTGCTCCCTGTCCTTCTTCTCTGTCTCAAGTTTCTTAAATTCTCAGTTTCCCCAGATGGGGCCTGAGCTTCTGGGGGGGGGGGGGGGACGGCTGACTAATCACAGCATACATCTCCCTCCTCCACTCCACCCATCTCTGTGTCTCAAGGGTAACAGGATGACATGTGCGTGTGCATGCACACACGCACACTGCTAGAATCCACTTCCAGAAGAAACGCTCCTTTCAAAAATGGGACTTAACTTGATCTTTCATCAATGCTGGTGGGAGGAAGGGGTGAGGCAACATCAGGGCTAACACTTAACTGGTGAGGAAGGAACATAAAGCTTGAAAACCTCTGCCAAAGAGCTGTTTCACTCCTATCAGATACTCCCCCAGCCCCCACTCTTCATATGAGACAATATACCTCACTGGCTATTAGCTCCTGAGTGCTCTGGCCCTCCAACTGCCAACTAGAGGTAAAATCAAGAGGTTAAAAAGTGGCAACAAGTAGAACAGGGAGGGGCTTCCTAATCTTTTGAAAACTGTAATTTTAACAGACACACAATCCCAGTTATATTTCAAAGTCTATTTAGCTATCTGCCTGTCCAACTGCGTGGCCTGTCCATACTTCTCTCTTCTTCAGTCTGTCACCAATAATACATGAAAATACGCTGGTCATTCTTTTTCTCCTATCATTCAATTATCATCAATCCTAGGTTATTTAATTAATTGACTAATTTTTGTACAGGTGCCTGAAGAAATCAAGATTCCTGGAACATACCCATGACTTCAATGACAAACCAAAGTTCCCTTCCAACTTACTCTGTCCCCCACTGTCCCATTTCCCCAACTTTACTTTCATTTTCTACATGTAAACACCTTAAAAGAATAGTATAATGAACACCTGTATACCCTCCCAACTACACTGAATCCTTCCATTTTCCACATTAGGTTTCTTCCTCTGTATATATATACATATGTACATATGCGTATTTTCAAGTGGTCCTGCCAAAAAAGAAAAAACATTGCCAACATGAAAACTCACCAATAAATTCTTCAGAATGAATCATCTAAGAATAAGGATATTCTCTTACAGAACCACAATAATCTTCTCATACTTCTAAGAATATTAATAACCCTGTATCATTTGAGTTGTATTCAAACTTCTCCAAGTACCTCCAGAATACCTTTCATTAAGATGTGGTATGTGCAGGATGGATTATGTGGCCATAACAAAGAATGAAATCTTGCCATCTGCAGCAACCAGAGGGTATTATGCTAAGTGAAATAAGTCAGAGAAAGACAAATACCATATAATTTCATTTGCATGTGGAATTATAAAAACAAACAAAAAAAGAGACACACAAAAGGTACACTTTTCAGTACAGAGAACAAACTGGTAGCTGCCAGAGGAGAGATGGTGGTTGGAGAGGATGGGGAAAAAAAGGAGATTAAGCATTCATCAAGCACTGAGTAATGTGCAGAATAGTTGAATCATTACATTGTACACCTGAAACATAACACCATGTTAATCATACTTGTGCAATTTAAAAAAAGAATGTCTTGCATAGTTATAGACCCAAATGACTCCCCAACTCTTCCAACCCAGGATGGAATCAAGGTTCACTAAATGCATTTGGTTGGTAGGTTCCTTCAGTGTCTGGTAATCTAGAACAGTTCTCCCTCCCTTATTCCCCCCCCCCCCCCCCCCCCCCCCCCCGGCCCCGTGATACTGACTTTTCCTGGAAGAGTCCAGGTGAGTTGCCTCGCAGAATCTCCCATATTCTTGATATTTTAGATTAGTTCTTTCCCGTAAATTGGAAGTTCAGTTTTGAGACTTGATCAGAAAGATTAAAATTTTGGCAAGAATATTGCATAGATAACATTGTATACTTTGCATCGTATTAGGTGGCATGTAATATCTGGTTGTTCCGTGATTAGTGACACTAGGCTGAGCCTTGGGTTACAGTGAGACTCTATTTTCTCCTTTGCAAGTAAAGGTTAAATTGCAGGGTGATATTTGTCAGCCTGTGAATATCCTGTTCCCTAGTGACTTTACCATCTGTTCATAATCCTTGCCTGAACCAATTATATTGGGGGGAAAGTGTTTCAGAACCATGTTTGTTTGTTTTTTTTACCCTATCATTCTTTCTACATATATTAGCTAGCATTACTTTTGTAAAGAAAAGCTTTTCTTTTCCCTCTCACTCTTTTCTTTACTCGTCATTCATATTTTTATTTATTCAATCTGTTACACTCAGTTACACAATGGGTACACTGAATGCTCCAATTGTCCCAAACTGGGCCAGCAGGAGTCTCCTTCAAGCTGACTCTTCTGTTTTAGCATTCCCTTCCTTTCTGGCATAAGAAGATACACCGGGCTCACCTAATTTTTTCTCTGCTTCAGACCTAGAATCAGCCATTTCTCCAAGGAGCTCTGATTTCTTTTAGTGGGGAATGTTATTTAGAAAATAACATCTGAAAAAAAAAAAAAAAAAAAGAAAAGAAAATAACATCTGAGTACAAAATGTGCTAATTGTTATTAGAGGTGTCAGTGCTATTAAGTTCTTTCAGGGAATAGAGAAATCTTTTTGTTTACTCAGTTTATTTTGATATTTCCATTTCAAATTTACCATTACTTTTTTTTAAACTTTTAATTTTCCTATTTGTATTTCTTTTCTCCTAAGTTGACAAATCTTGGTCTCTAACAGCAATGATACACTTGTTTTATTCTATAATACTGCTACAACAACTTCAAAATTTTAAGAGTAATACTAACAATACTCTACATAGTGAGGTGTCAATATTTCACTGAAGTTCTTTTTGAAAAATCTCTCACAAAGGATGTGTAGCTGAAGTATGGTTTTCTGGGTGATTAAATAATCAATTCCATATGTAGTTAGTTTAGGTTCCTATGTTTCTGATAACAAGCCATTTTAAGGTTTCCTCTTTTTCTCTTTAATTTTTTGACATATGAAACACACATCTCAGAAGTTTTAAAGGTATATTCAGAGAGGTCTCACTGCCATTTCTAACCCCCTGCTCTCCCTATTATTGTCGGTGTCTGGTTTATATTTATTTCTGAAGGTCGGAAAAAAGCAAGTATATACTTGCTTTGTGTTTTTTTCTTTATACTCTTATTTCCCTTTTCTTACTCAAAAGGTAGAATGCTAAAATAATCTGCACACCCCACCCCACCCCGCCTTAGGAATCACTTTGTATTGGTTCAGAGTATAAGAATCAGTAATTCTTAAATTCTGGGAAAGACTGAGCCAGGTTACTACTGTTCACCTTATTATGCTTTTAATAAAAAGTCATTAGCCTTAATTCGCAGCCTCTCTAAGCCAATCTTGACTTTAAATAAAGCTCACAAGAAATCAAACCAGCTAACCTCACTACAAGGTAGGCTGGGATGTTCTTTAAGATGAAAATCTGTCAAATGCTTATAAACAGGTAAACCTATATTCATCAAATGAATTTCTAAGGAAAAAAAAAAAACAGTGAAAACAAGCAATGGATCAATGGACAGGTCTAGAAGGAAGATGGGAGTTTCTGACATTTTGGAAGGTGGCCACACAGATTGAGTAAATGCCATCTGTATCATTTCTTAGCCTGCCAAGAAGGAACAAGATTGGAGATGTATAAAAACAATTCTCGCTGTGATCTGGAAGTTTAGCTTAAAAATGAAGTTGAAAGCCAATTTACATTTTACAAATTCAAACCCTCTATGCAAGTATTTGCTTGAGTGAATCCCACTTGTTAGAGCAGCATTTGGGAAGCCTATATCCAATTGGGAGGTCAAAGACATGAAAATCCTTGCCAAATAGTTTATGGCAAAAGAACTACATGCAGCTCTGAGTTTAGCTAGGTGTGCTTTCTAAACCCTAGGCTAACACCCAACAAAGTTTACTAAGACAGAAACCGTATATGTTTTTTTAGTTACCATCCACTGCTTCCCATAAAGTATGTGCTCCAGGGAGGAAAAAGACATCAAAACTCAGTATTAAATTTTTAAAAATTGACTTTAAAGACCTAATACTAAACAGTAACTATGTAGTAACAGGTATTGTAACCAAATGTAGGTAGGTCAATGGGATCTTTCAGAATCCACTCTGTAGATAGGTGGAATAGTTTCAATTTAAAAAAAAACAAGGTAAAATCACTTTAAAGATCAGCTGCAAGAAAAAAAAAAAAAAGATCAGCTGCAGGTAGCTTTAGTTTCCATAGCTTTTAACAAAACCCAAAATATTAAACTTCTAGGAGACTAGAGACATAATACAAGGACAAGAATCTGACAATCACATAAAAAAACATAACTGTATTTTTCATTCTAGAGAGGTAGTATTTGCCATCTCTTCCTGACTTTCTAACTTGAGATGTTTATGTTCAATTTTAGATGAGTCTCAGTATGAAATCATGACCTTAGATAGCCTGTAAAAGAAAGAAGCTGGTTGAAAGGAATTATTGGCTGCAATGCCTTTGGGGCTATTTAAAAATAAAAACTACCTGGGTGCCTGGGTGGTTCAGTTGGTTAAGTGTCCAACTCTTGATTTTGGCTCTGGTCATGATCTCAGGGTCTTGAGATCAAGCTTTGCATTCATTCTGTGCTAAGCATGGAGCCTGCTTAAGATTCTCTCACTTCCTCCCCTCACCCCTTCCTTTCTCACACTCAAAACAAAAAACCAAAATACCCAAACTACCTATTGCTCCAGAGGGAATACAGTACAATCCCCTCACTCTATTTCCCAGACAAGAATACAAAAATGCGGTTTTCCTGACCTATAACTTTCCGAACATTTTCTAACAAGTAAAGTGGATAAATGCACAAGGATAAAGATCTCTTGCTTTTACGTTGTACTGAAAACCAAAAGTCAAAATCAAATTTGGTATAGGAAGAGTTATTCAGCAATTTTATCAATAAATAACAATGCCAGACATCACTGATCTCAGTATTTTTCAAACTATTTTTAAGTTCTGGTGTACAAACAAGGGAAAACACCTGCCAGCATTACATCAGGACTTTTACTTAAAGCTGATTATAAATTTGAAATCTACACTTACTGGTACTGTAAAAACCAAGGTTCTGAATGCCTAGATTTCTATGATTTCTAGTTTAAGCAATCTGCTTCAACATAAGTGGCCTGAAGATATGATTTCCTTACTGAGGATATGTATTTTCAAAAAATTTTATAATCTTTTGAGTGCAGGATTTACTCTGCTCCGAGGAAAGAAACAGAAGTGAGGATTAAGTGACTTGCTGAAGGCAAAATTTGCTAGCAATACGGAGTTTTGTTTTTTTTAAAGGAAAATACAAGGGAGAAAAATAATCCCTACAAGTCTAGTACTATTACCCTTCATTTGGAATAGGCTAGAGGAAAGAGTAGCTCTCCCCTTTATTTTCAAGAGGACAGTTACAGAATACTCTCCAATTGCACTGAAGCTTTCTCCGCTTCCAGATGAACACTTGGTGAGGCTCTAGGGAAGAAAACTAATTCTTTTTTCCAAAATCTACTTTGATTTTAGAAGTGAAATGATGAAAAGAAATGTAATATTTTAAAGTTGCCAATTTATTATCTTTGAAGGGTAGGGTTCTTTGGACTTAGAAAGGGTGAGGACAAAGTATAAGAGCCCAAACATTGTGGAAGCAAAAAGCTCCATTCTGGCATATATGTCTACTGTCTTCTGGAGACAGACTGGAGAGAAGAACACACAGGCAATCTAACCCTGACCACTAGGATGAGGGAAATGACCTCAGAATGTCTTGTAGATATCAAAAGTAATTTAGAAACTCCAACTATGTTTATTTATACAAGAAGGTATTCAATCTGGCACGGTTAAAACCAACCAATAACTTTTTTTTCATCATCTGGGAAACCTGCTGATTATTTTCATAAGAAATGACCATACTTTAAAACGTGCAACAGAGGGCGCTTGGATGGCTCAGTCAGTTAAGCTTCTGCCTTCCAGCTCAGGTCATGATCCCACGGTCCACTACTGTGCATCTGGCTCCCTGGTCAGCGGGGAGTCCGCTTCTCCCTCTATCCTCCCTTCCCCCACCCCCCACTTGTGATCTCTCACTCTCTCAAATAAATAAAATCTTTAAAAAAGATATGCAACAGTGAATATATATATATATATTTTTTTTTTTTAAAGACTCTATTTTTTTTTTATTCATGAGAGATGCAGAGAGAGAGAGAGAGAGAGGCAGAGACACAGGCAGAGGGAGAAGCAGGCTCCATGCAGGGAGCCCGATGTGGGACTCGATCCTGGGTCTCCAGGGTCACACCCTGGGCTGAAGGTGGCACTAAACCGCTGAGCCACCGGGGCTGCCCTAGAGAATATATTTTAAATGTGCTTTTTAAGGCTATTTATGTAGTGCACAATGATAATGTAGGAACTTTTCTTTCACACACAGCACAGAGTACACACCCTTAAACGGAAAACTCCACTAAGTTCCTTTCTCCTCTATGGTGTGGTACTCAAACAGTATCTACTCCAAGTCACCTTACATCTTACAATATGTCTGAAAGATCTTACAAAGTCACATTTATCCAATACAAAACAAGTTCTCTGACTTTACTACAACGAAAAGTTCTTATAATGTTATCAATTTTATTGAAGTATTCTGGATTTAAACATATGCTGATTGAATTTTGATTCCATATCCACACTAGATATTTATTTAAACTACTCATTTAATGAAGAAAACATTCTAGTTATATGGTTTCTAGGAGAGTTTTTCCAAAAACCAAACAGCAAGTTTTAACTATGTAGTTTATAAGCTGAATAGAATCTTAAACAGTCCCAGGAAGTGAGGTCTGAAAATCCCTTTGATCATTCAAAGGGCTTCTTTAAAAATAGAAAATAAATATAATTGGTGGTGTGATTATATTCCCCTAGATTAGGGAGCTTTGGTTTTAATGCATCACTGAGCAAACAATGAGATGTCCTTGTACTAACATAACAGCAGGTTGGAAGGTTTCACAGCAGAACAGTTTTTCCATATGCTGAACAACTGGAGCAGTTACAACTGGAATCATCTAGAGCCTCCAGGCTCCTCTGGGGAGGACTGTGGGCTCTGTTCTTTTTTTTTTTTTTTTTTAATTTTTTATTTATTTATGATAGTCACACACAGAGAGAGAGAGAGGCAGAGAGACAGGCAGAGGGAGAAGCAGGCTCCATGCACCGGGAGCCCGACGTGGGATTCGATCCCGGGTCTACAGGATCGCACCCTGGGCCAAAGGCAGGCGCTAAACCACTGCGCCACCCAGGGATCCCTGGGCTCTGTTCTTTAATGGACTCTTAGTGTCTAACAGTTTGGCCTAGAAGGCCTGGACTTTTCCAGCAATCCCTCTGTGTGGGTCTGGACCCTTAGATCTCAGGCAGAGAAACAAGAGTTCCTTGTAAAGAACACCCTTAAAGACGTCTTGATCTGTATTTACACTGAAGATCAGATTCCAGGGAGGTAAAGGGAGAAATGGCACAGGACTCTGTGTGCTCACTGTGCTCCAACCTCTAAATCTGACCATGTCACTTCTACATAATTCTGCCAGTGTCCCAAATGAAATTTCATTCATGCTTCTGCAATATATGTTATACATGGTACTAATCCTGAGGCAGGGTTTAGCCATTCAAGTCAAACACCAACTTTTCCAAGGATAGAGACATATTAATATTAATACATGAAGCAAAGCCTTATCTGCCCTCCCCTTTTTATCCTGAGTTCTGTTTGATAATAAAGCAATAGTGACAGACCCTTCAAGACTAAAAAGGAATCTCCCCCCCCCCCCCCGCCCCCCCCACTGGTCTGGGTCTCAAATCCACTCCCTTTGGCTTAAGGCTATCTGGCTTGCCAGCTCATCAGCTGCCTGAGTTCTGTCCTTTGTTTCCTCTCCTCTCTCTCCAGTCTTCACTCCTTGTCTATTTTCTCAGTCCTTCATCAATTCCTTCTGGAAGGTTGTGTTTTGAAGCCAGAATTTTGCTAAAATGCCCTCTCATGATCTTTATAATTTTACTATTACTTTTAGTCCAGGAATTGATAATATAAATTATGTTAAGGCAATTCTCATCTTCTGACCTGATTTTTAATCTGCTGAATCTAAGAAGGCCAGCTAATCAGAAATCAGAGGCGGGAATGGCAACAAAATCAAAATCATTCAAAGAGAGTGCAGACTCAAGAAACGCTATTGGTGTAGTGGATGCCTAGCAATTCCTTGCAATTGCTTTATTTATTTATTTATTATTTATTATTTATTTATTTATTTATTTATTTACATCCTTAAGTTCTTTGCAAGTGGCCTCAGCTATATAGAAGAAACTATAATCCAGTGTGGCTAGGAGACAATAGTCCCAAACACCCTAATCATGGCCTGGCTTAATCCTAATCACCACATTCTCAATTCTAGGCAAGCATTCTAGGTTTTTAGACCGGGGTTCATGGATGGGCTTCAGGCTGCCAACTCCCCTTATAAGTAAATTGTCAAAAATACGTGTGCGTGCGTGTTTATTTTTCTGGAAAACGAACACGGGTCTGTAGGGCTCCAAAAACCAAATGGTTAAGAACCACTACACTAGACTTACATGACCCAAAAGTAATGACCTTACAATGTAAACTCCAGAGGATATGGATCTTTGTCTTGTTCACTGATGAATCCTAAGTGCCCAGCACAGGTCCTCAGATACAGTAGTAGAGCTCAACCCTGAGCTGACACAGAGCTGCATGATTTCATGATGGTCACAGTTTATTCTGAATACTCTGGAAAGAAGAGTAACCATAAGCTATTTCCAGTCCTCTCACATGGACACAAGATTCTTCCTCATACCCAAGATAAATAGGAGCTACATTACCATCCCAATATCAGATTTCATAACTATTTTGGCCAGTCTTGCTGATAATCTAAAAGAGTGGTTCCAGGGATCCCTGGGTGGCGCAGTGGTTTGGCGCCTGCCTTTGGCCCAGGGCGCGATCCTGGAGACCCGGGATCGAATCCCACGTCGGGCTCCCGGTGCATGGAGCCTGCTTCTCCCTCTGCCTATGTCTCTGCCTCTCTCTCTCTCTCTCTCTGTGTGACTATCATAAATAAATAAAAATTTTTAAAAAAAAAAAAAGAGTGGTTCCAAATATGGGATCTTTCAAGTTTAAGCTGTTTCAAAAAGCACATACTATCCTATTCCCCCTGCCCCTGTATACCTCAACCCTTCCCCATTCCGATTAAGTAGATCTAAGTTAGGGCCCTGAAATGAATGTTTTGAAAAAGGTCCCTAGGTGACTGATTCCTTCCATTCCTTCCACTCCATGAGAAGTACTCATTGGAGACAATCTAAGCAGAATCTGAAAAGCAAACATAAGCACACTGAGTTTACCAGGCTCCTGATAAAGCAACTGAAGGCAACACGGGGAACATATGGGTTAGACATGTCTTGTCAGAGACAAAACAAGGCAAAGAAAGTAGAAAATCTGCCCTTTAAATACCAACTCCATCTGTTAGGTACAGCCAATCCATCAAATGGATCTATAGGGTTTAGGAGAACATGACAAAGAGCTTGTCATACGAAGAGAGACTGTATTTTTATAATGGCTTGGTCCAAAAATCAGTAAAAATTGGCAAGGTGCTCTCATTCCAAACATGCCCAGTGTTCAGCTAATCCCCTCCCTGTGGAGTCAGAAAAGAATGTGCAGAATTCTGAACCCTCTATTCCTCAAATAGGAGGGGTTCCTTCTTCTGAATGCAAGGGTTGCAACTAATCTCAACTTTCCACTCCTAATTACCAACTACGTAGAAGAATGAGATGCCTTCCAACGTGGGTGCTCTACGTCTAATCCTTATGAGTCATAAATATTCTATACCCCACCTCACAAAAGCTATACCTCTGCCAACCTCAGTTCATTTTCAACTGGCAAATAATGACAGAAACCACCCCCAGAATAATGTTTCCCTCTGGGAAATCCTAGGGAAGGGTGCAATAGGGTCAGTGCCTCCAGTGTGCCTTTTCCCTGGACTTACAATACAGCTTATTACATTTAGAACATCATGTTCCCAACCAGCTTGGTCTCTTTTCTGTTATAAACCTGAAGTAAACAGATTCTACAGCAGCTACAAGTCTGTTACCAAGGCCACTGTATTGATCAGTATAATTAACATTCACAATTCATCTAGTCCAGCATGACAAGCCAGCTGGGCTACTCTCCATACAAACTGAACACTGGGAATCTTCATGTCTTGCTTCCTAAGAAGTCTGGTGCTCTGAAGCTGAGCACAAAAAACTCAAGTACTAAACTCGAAGTAGGATACTACCTGGCCACCCACAGGAAACTGAATTAGTTACTAGAACAATTGAACACATCTGCCATCTTTGCAAAGTGCCTATTTTCTACTTCCAAAACTACAGAATTCTGAGGGTCTCCCTTTCCCCTGAATCCTGCTTACGTCACATACTTAAGGGAAACAACACACACACAGAATCCTCAATGCCAACTAGAGCCTGATTCCTGGTTAGGACAAGCATTGGCCCACTTCCCAGAGGACTGTAACTCTAAAAGAGGTGTATTTCAAAGACAAGGGCATATGAAGCTTTTGAACATGGAGCTCAGCCGTTGGTTCAGAAGTGGCAGCTAGGGCTGCAGAATGAGAAGAATCAGAAGTCTGCCTGGCATTGCAGGGCAGTGCTGTTGTTTATTACTTTTAGGATTCCAACACAAATTCCAAAATGAAACTGTTCAACTCACTGCTGGCCCTCAAATCTCGAATACCATAAGAGAAAGCCTCTGTTCCTTAAATCAAAAGCATGTGTAAACCAGAGTACCACTTTCAACTTAGGACAGTGTCCCTAATGCTAAGGGTTTAAAACTTGGTGGGACATCAGATTACCTTCCCACTACATGTAAGGATACCCCTAACCTGCTAGCCTACTGTCCTGTGGTTCTTGGCTACTGGGCTGAGAAGCTGGAGGCCTTGAGTCTCAACAGTCTTCTCCCTTATCTTCGATTTCTGGCATTATATAGGGATCTATAAAGCTGCTGGAAATTCTTCTCAATTTCTCACCTGCAGTTCTTGGTATTTCCATTATTACCCACATGAGAGGGATCTGAATCAGAAAAACCACTTTTGCCGACCGAAGAGGACAGCGGGCCAAAGTAACCAAGTGAGTCCAACCCACTTTCTCCTAGCGATAACCATCTCCCAATATTTTTACTCAAAAAACAATTATTGACAGTACTTATACACCAAGCACTGTATACTATCCATATGTGTGAGATGTGGTCCTTGCCCTCAATATGCCTGCCTGATCTACAGAAATCAAGTGAAAATTAAGATTCAGATATCAAGTCAGTCCTGAAAATAGTTTTGAGAGGTACTACACTGAAATCAAATCTATTTTTGAGAGATACAAGGGAACAAGTTATTTTGTTTAGTTTTGATAGTGTAGCCCGTGAATTCCCTAAACACTCCTGGGAATCAGCTCTGAAGCTTTAGAGGCACCCACAGTTCATTTGAAGGGCAGAGGGCATGAAATAGTACAAGAAACCCCAGAAGCGGCTGAAATGCTGGTTTCAGTATGCCTAAGTTCCTGAGTTGAACCCTCACGGCATTGATAATGAGTCTCTTGGGAAGGTGAGGAGCATCTCACAGAGGGGGATGACAGAGGACACCAACAACCTCAGCTTTGTTTCAAGGACAAACAGCAAGCTGGAAACAATCTCAGCAGTTTCTGGATCTGTAAAGGGAAGAGATACTATGGCATAAAGACCTCCTCTTCTTTTTTTAAAAAAATATTTTATTTATTTATTCATAGAGATGCAGAGAGAGAGAGGCAGAGGGAGAAGCAGGCTCCACGCAGAAAGCCCGACATGGGACTCGATCCCGGGGCTTCAGGATCACGCCCCGGGCTGCAGGCGGCGCTAAACCGCTGCGCCACGGGGGCTGCCCAAGACCTCCTCTTCTAAATCAGAGTTTTTCACCCAGGATCCACGGGTGAGTTTCAGTAAGTACCACAAGTCCTCTGAAAAGTATATGAAAGTTTTTGTGTTCCTGGATTTTCCCAAAGAACTATAATTTTCATAAGATTTTTAAAGGGATCTGTGACTCAAAAGATTAAGAACCAGCGAGTATCTCAGGAGCCTCCCTCTAACTGGCAAAAGAGAAACCTATTTCAGTTTTCTACCTTCCACACACTTGTCTACTTACTCCTCTCTTCTAAAATTAGAAACAGAGAGGAGGGTGTGCACTTTGAAAATTCAAGGTGGCGAGCTCTTTTCTACATCTCCAAAATAAAGCTAATCATCACGAGAACTCAAATAAATCTTTCTTAAGACCTTTGAGGAAAGAGGTGGTCAAAAAGGGCAGAGCAGAACCACTGTCCTAGTTATTTTTCTGATAGGTCTCTTTTCTGATTTTAGGATCCTAAGATCATAATGAAAACAAGTCACAGTCCAAAAATTTTAACTTGAGGTCAAGCCAAGTAGTACTGGCTAGTCCTGGAGAAAGGGAATAAAGTAATTCCCATTATGCCCATGGAAACTTGTGCACCAAAGGTTCACCTTAATAAGTACCATGAGAGTTGGAAACACTTATTAAAAACAGAACTTCCAAAATCCTGACATTACTCAAACAGTGGTAATGGACAGTTTCATTTGGGAGACAGAAATGAAACATGGTTTACACTCATCTCCTCCAGGCCTTTAACCCTCACTCCGTCAGTCATCAATTCACCATCTAGCTCACAGAGCTGTGCACCACTGCAGATCAGCACATTAGCATTTTCCGTTACCATTTTCTATTCCAATAGCATTTTCCGTGGCACTTCGAGCACACAGCATGCTCAGTGGGATTCCACTGATGTTACTGTACACACACTCTTCAAGAAAGAAGAGAAAAACATACAACAGGGCTTACTCTAGCTGGGCAGTTCTTCAGATTGTAAAGAACTAAGTAAGCCTGAGGCAGGTCCAAGATGAGAAGCATGGAACAGTAAGCAGTCCCAAGCCCCTCCTGTTTAAGCCTCAATCGAGCACACAACGGAGTACGAGGTGTCCATTTTAGCAGTGAACTGGTTTGGGCTGGTCAAGGAGAACATTTTCAGCCCATTAAGCTCTACAGGTTAATCACAGAGGCATGTCAGCTGAGGCCCTGGGACTTCCGTGGCAAGAAAGCAGGAGCATGCTGGGCCAGTCCCACATTTGTGTTTCTTCAAAGTCTTTTCCTCGTCTCCACCACGGGATTCCAAGTACTACCTTTTACTAGTAGTTCATTATACTTTGTGGCCTGTTTGGGTAGTAAATGATTAAGCCCCACTGTACATTACTAAGTAGCACCAATCATTATACTCAGTCTGAGATTAAGGCACCGGGCTGAATCCTTTAGAGAAACTGAACAGAGATAGGAAAAAAATGAAACCAGTCAGAGTATAAACAAAAGCATAGGTGTTCCACCCTAGTTCTGCAATTGCTTCGGAGCAAAGGCCACACATTTCTGCAGCAGAAAATCAGTTAAATGTAATTAGGAGCAGGCTGTTTAGAACAAAGAGAAACAGTACCTGAGGGAGGGAGTTGGGAGTACACAGGGATGTGATCTGAAGGTGATTATGTAAGAAGATAAAGTCACACTTCCAAAGGGTCTTTGGACTTGTTTCATGTTTCAAGGATTCTAGTTTGGGAAGCCTCCCAGATGACTGCAGTTTGAGGAAACAAACTCCTGGATTCAGCCTGCCCAGTGTCTGTAAGGAGCCCACCTTTTACAGGTGCCCTGTGTAATGTGGGGGATGGGGGAGGAGGGGTCAGGTGGTATACCACATCCCATTTCCATCACAAGCTCTAAGTTCTCCTGTTGTCTGTGTACCTCTTAGAAATCAAATAATTCAGTGTTCAGTAGGTGCAAGCCCTATGTAAAATAACATTTTTCTCAAGGAAAATTTTTTCCCTGTTGAAAAAGCATTCCAATAGAATCATCTTTGTTTTGGCTCTTTAAGATTATTTCAAAACTCCATATGAACCAGGGTACTATTCAGAGTTTACAGAAGCAGTCACTGAATAGCATGCTGGGATAACAGGTCTAAAGCAGAACTGTACCAGGCAAATGAGAAATATGGTCACTCTGGTTATAAAGGAACCAAAGCGTTAAGCAAATTTAGTAAGTTTACTAAATGCTAATCCCCTCAACAATCCTGTAGTACTACCATTATTCCTCATTTTATAGACAAGAAAATGGAGGCTGCAGGGGTTAAGTCACTTGTCCAGAGAGTCACACAGTTATGAGATGGTAGGGACTGAAGGTAAACCTGATTCCCAAAATCAAGCGCTTAACGTACATTGTACTTCTCCCTCGGTTTTAGGAACAAAAAGGGGTAAGTTAAAGAGACCTTACGTAACAGCCAAGCAACAGTGGGAACTACCTGAATGAGTAACAGAAAAGGTGAACATAACGCTATGTGAAGTTTTAACTGCTTGTCATATGCAGGACACTGACACCGTTGACAAAGGTCAGAAGGAAAGTTTGTGAATCTGTTTTCACTTTGGATTCTTAGATTTCAGGCTGAATAAACTCTGGTCCATGCAAATGTGTTGTTCTTCGTATCTGATGAGGATGCTCTGACCCACCTCAACACAATGTGTTTGGAATTATTCTACTCAGTATAATAAAGGTAGCCCTTCTTTATAAAATTTTAATGTTCAAATTCCCAAACTTGAGAAACTGGTAAGTAGAAATGATTCTCCTTTACAGGCCAGTTCCTTTATTTATTTATTTATTTTATTTTTTTATGATAGTCACACACACACACAGAGAGAGAGAGAGAGAGGCAGAGACATAGGCAGAGGGAGAAGCAGGCTCCATGCACCGGAAGCCCGACGTGGAACTCGATCCCGGGTCTCCAGGATCACGCCCTGGGCCAAAGGCAGGCGCTAAACCGCTGCGCCACCCAGGGATCCCCAGGCCAGTTCCTTTAAATAAAGGCCCCAAGAAGGCATTAAAGTGCTTGTTTACAGATCATAAGTACTTGAGGCTGCGGAGTATATTTATGAAGAGTCACAGGCAACTAGAAAGCTACACGATTCTATGTATCAAAATATCCTTCATAAATAACTTTACAGGAATACACCAGGTAACACACACTGGATCCAAATGGATACCCTCCTGATAAAAGATACATAAGTGTAATCTTGCCAGCAAGGGATCTAGAAAACCAACAGATTCCTCTCTGTTAAAAGAAAATCATCTAAAGTAAGTTAGAACAAAGTAATATGGACACTAATGTCTGATTAAACAAAATAAATAAGAAAAAGAGATAATCACTATCTGTGGAGAAATCCAAACAAGACCTTCTTATGCCTCTGACTTGTTTGAAGACTGATACTAAAATAGTAGTTGCTCTAAAGAGAATCAAGAGATGCTAATGATGTAGAGAAGATAGCAAATATCCACCTATCAAACCTTTTCTCGGTGTATCTAAGAAGTACTGGTGCAAATTCTGTAAAACTGCACCAAGAATCAGCCATAACATAGCCCTGATGAGAAGAGGAGCATCCTGCATTTCTTTCACCCAACAGGTTAGCAGCTAAAGAGTACTCACTAGGGCTCTACTTGGTGTCCTAAGTCCTAGCGGATGCTTTTGATATGCCTTATTCAAATAAAGAATATCTTACAAGCAAAAGTAGTTGTTTTGTGTCTTCCCTTTTCCTCTACCTTGCTGGTGGTAAAAGTCTACAGAGATCTTAGTGGTTCAATGCCTAACGTATCACTCTGGAAAGTCCGTCCAGTCCCAGTCTCCCCCCAATAAATGTTCAGAAGTACAGACAATAGCAAATGCTCTGATAGGCCTACCAGAGAAATAAGTCTATCTTAGGGAAGTTTCATCAACAAGCTGAAGATATGGGTTTACACTTAGGAAAAAAACAAAAACAAAACCTTGATACAATGTCAATTTCCAAAGACCCAAAGACAGCTATCATCCTTGCAACACAAAGTAGCAGAAAGAAGGATAAATACCCAGTGATTATGGGGAACTAGCAGACTTATTTGGGTTAACTGGTAGCTGCCAACATCAAACAAAGATCCTCCTTAGTTGTGGCACAATGTACACTCCCTTACAACTAAGGGACGCCTTTCCTCACCCAAATTTTCCTGGCAATACAATCTGAAATCAACAGTAACAGTTGTGAACAAGCCTCACCATGGGACTCATACTATAGCTGTTAATACTGTCCCATGAAAATTTCCTTTAGAACTTTGTGACAGCCAAGGCTGTCTTCCCAAGGAAATGGTATGTATTATCTCCTATGTCTGCTAATGTGATGATTCCCTTTATCCTCTGGCTCCTAGTAAGCTTGGAGCTGCACGTGATGATCAGCCTCATCAACTGTTTTAGTACTCAGGGTTAATAATATTTTTTCCTTTCCTTCTATAGTTTTGACTTTCTACCTATATGTGTCTTGTGTTATAAGCCATCTCAAATACTCACTAAAAAGAGAGAGTTAAAGTATACTAATAGACTTCCTCAAAACCACTTTTGCAATCTTAGCTCCTCACAAGCGCATATCTCCACCTGTCCCAAATAAAAAGCACTTATTTGGTAGATGAGGAAACTGAACCTCACTTGCTTAAGGTGGTACCCATTTAGTTGAGTTCTTGACACACAGATCAAGCCTTGAATCAAACCAACAAGTCCTGTTAACTTCACGGTACTGTGGTA
Organism: Vulpes vulpes; assembly: GCF_048418805.1. Lineage (NCBI taxonomy): Eukaryota > Metazoa > Chordata > Mammalia > Carnivora > Canidae > Vulpes > Vulpes vulpes. The sequence goes on from NC_132782.1 coordinate 116,945,827, forward strand.
GACCCTGGGGCATACAAAACTAAGTTATGATTATGGCTGAAGAACCTTAACCTATGCTTTTAATTGATGGACATGAACTCTTCCCCGAAGTGAATAAAATTTCACCAGTTACACTGGAATCTGATCTAAAGACTATCAAGGTCACCCTAGAGTAACCTATAGCCTGACTGGCACCTCACTTCCTGAGGGGCCTCAGGGCTTGGAATGATCTAAGGATTACTTGGTCTAGAGCCAGGCTGGAATCCTCGTAGGTTAAGGACGGCACCTTTTGAAGAGACCTTTTACACCATTCAGTAAAGCCAAGCTACATTTTTTTTCTTTTCTCATGCTTTCTCACATTATCCACACATGGCAGAGGTACATAAGTGACTTAAGTCGTAATGTCCAATTCAGTTGTTCTGAAAAAACGGATCACCTAGGACTGGCTATGTGACCTTGACTAGTCCTCAGTCAACTCATTAAATAAATGCCTTTTACCATCACTGGGGAAAAAAGTAATTAGTCATCATAAATCACTTTAATACAAAGTGCTATGTAAATACTACACAACAGAGCTAAGAGCAAGATTAGAGAGAAACAAGGGGGTACACTGACCAACAAATGGAAACTTATGACAGAGTCTTCCCACAATCCTGGCAGAAGATGCTCATTTCAGCTAACGGAATGAGTCTTTAAAATCATCTTTATTTGGTTTGAGAATAATACACATAACAATATTCCTCCTGGGAAGAATAGGGGAAAAGGAATATTTATTCCTGGTAGGTTGTCCTATGGACATCTCAATTACTAGTTAGCCAGGTGGGCAATTAATATTTAAATAGCTACTAGATCCTAGATATAGAGCTAGGCACGATACATACACTGGTGAACAAGAATACCTGCCTTTATTCAGTTTACAATCTACAATACAAACTGTCTTGGCAATTGCAACAACATGGGCTTGCTAAAATTAAGGCAAATAAGAATAAAGGCGCTTAATACCTGAAGCAACTAGACAAAGAGGACAGTCTAATGGGGAGAGGAAGAGTTCAGGGAATTAGGATACCAGGGCTTTTCCCTAACTCCTCATAGGTTATTATCCTTAAGCATTCTTAGAAAAGCTGTGTCTCCAAATAGTGCAGATTACAGGTACTGTCCCAACAAAGCAGCCAGCTGAACTGAGAGCACTCAAATCACACACCACAGAATCAGAAGATCTACTACCTTTTTAATGCATTCTATTGATAAGTTTCTTAATTTTGTGGGAAAGTGGAGCTACAGCACACAACAGCGACCTGTCTTTTCAATCCTTCATTTGATTTCTGGAGTGGTAGATTATCCTCCTTTAAAAACAAAGTCATCGCTCCCAGTATGACAGCTTAACGAATTCAGGTCTCAGGAACCTCAAGGACCGTAACTCTTCCTGCAAACCTTGCTTTTACTTAGCTTACACAGCGCTGCATCCCATCAAACACTGCAGGCAGAGACAGCCTTGAAACACTGTCTTTACAGAAGGGAAATATTTATCCAGCTCCTCACTGGTTCACAAAGGTCACCTCTTTGCAAAGGTTCTCGGGTCCACTGTTCCCTGGGTGCCAGGTATGTGGAAAGTCAAGATGTGGTTGGCAGCCAATGCTCACAAAGCACTTGGGACCCCAATTCCACCAGAGAGCTAGTTAAGACTAAAGGATCGTTACTTAATCTTTCACAAGAGAATCAGAAGGGTGTCCTCTGAGCTCAACTCGCAGCACAATAGCCTAAAGTTGTTCTGCCTCAGTTAAGAGCAGTAAAGAATGAGCAATCGTTCCTTGCCACCCACCCTCCAACCCACCCGGGTCCTTTCTCAAGGGATGCCTAAGGGATCTATTCACATGACTACAATCAACCTGTATTCATGGCGGTGCCTGCTGTCACCAACCTCCAAACGTTAGTATCTCACATATGCCGAAGCAACTGGATGACCCTGGAAGGTGAAAATCATACTTTCAAGTCCACACTGCCCTCGCTGCTTTCGCCTGCGTGAAACAGCTGGCTTCACGTCTTTTCCCTCTTGCCTCCAAGCTGAGCACGCAGCTGCCGGGTAAGCCGGCTCGGCTCCCAAACATCTGCCCACAGCAGCCCCGCCAGCCTTACCCGCTCACCTGGGGGTCTGCACCGGGGGGTCTTCCCGGGGGCAGGTCACGAGGTCCGCCGAGTCGGCCCCCCGCCCCCGCCTGGCCCTTCATCCGGGAAAAGTCAGCCGCAGATTGAAGGCCCGGCCCTTTCGGGTTTCATAAAGATCCCGGAGGAGCAGGGCCGAGGGACAAAGGAAAGTGGGGCCAGCGGCGGCCTCTGCGGCTCGGGGCGGCCCGGGGCACTGCCCCCCGCACCCCCGCACCCCCGCCCCCCGGCCCGAGGCCCCGCGCCGTCTGCAGCCCGGCCCGCGCCCGCTCGCCCCCCGCGCGAGGCCCCGGCCCAGGCCCCCGCCGCCACCGGGGCCCCCGCACCTTCTTGGGCGCCTTGGTGACGGTGGCCATGAAAGAGTACTTCTCGGCGTCCTCAATCTCCTTGGCCTGCTTCAGCTCCTCCCCGACCCCGGGCAGCGGCATCGCGTCAGGCATCGACATCCCCCGGCCGGCCCGGCCCGCGCGGCCCCGCCGCCCCCGCCTCGTCCCCGCGCGGCGCCCGCCCGCCCGCCTCGTCCCCGCGCGGCGCCCTCCGACGCGCGCCCGCCCCCTCCCGCCGGCCCGCGCCCAGCCGCGGCCGAGCCTACGCTGCGGCGGCCGGGGTCTCGCCCGCTCGGCAGTCGGCACCGGCGGCTCAGCGACCGCGGCGGCAGAAGCGCCCGGGGCTGCAGCGCCGAGCTCCGGCCGGCCCGCGCCGCCACCTCCGCCGCACGCCGACACGCACGCAAAGTAAGGGTAGAGGGCGGTGACGCCACGTCAAGTACTGGCAGCCCGAGCGGGGCGGGGCCGCGGCGTCCCGTCCTGACGTCACCACGCCGGACCGGCGGCAGAAGCCCCGCCTTCTTCCTCTTGCTCCGCAGGTTCCCAGAGTGAAGCGGGACGTTTCCGCCGCCAGGTGGCGGCATCCGCCCTGTGAGCGGCGCGTGGTTCCGGGCCAGGAGGCCTGGGGACATGAGCGGGGGCAGTTGGGGCTGCGGGTCCCCGCTCGGCCGGAGAGGTTCGAGGGCGGGCTGCTGGGGAGCCCGGAGCCCCCCGCGACACATTCTGCAGCCGCGCCAGGGAGTGCGGGGGCCGAGCTGCCGAGCTGCCGAGCCGCCGAGCCGCCGAGCCGCAGCCCCTCCCCCCGCGCGCCGCGGGGGCCCGCCGCAGCCCTCGGCCTTCCCACGACCTTGCGGGAGCCGCCAGCCGCCTGCCGGGGAAGGCCCGCCCGGGGACGTCGTCGGGCCGGCGGGGGCCCCGAGGGTCCGGCCCGCCAGGGCGCCGTTGCGTGGCTCCTCTGCGAGGCGGTGGCCGCAGCTCATCCCAGGGCCGGGCGACCCCATCTGGAGCCTGCTGTCAGCCCGGGTAGCAAGTCCTTTGAGGCGTAAGTGGCCTTGGCTGAGTGCCCACGTCCTGTGGAAAGTCCAGGGCCCTCCCCAAGAGTTCTGTGACTTACGGGGGGACCTAGATCTCCGTGGTCGCCCCTGGCTCTAGTTTTCTGCCTCATCTGAGGTCTTATTCACCATCCCGCTGGTGTGGCCATTTTTCAGTTCCTGCTGTCAATTGAGATATGGAACACAGCCCTGTCTCCTTTCAGCTCCCACCCCTATTCCAAAACAACTGCAAAAATAATGCTGTAACATGTAGCAGAACTTTTAATGAAGGTTTGTGGGCCACAGGGGAGAGATTACATCACACGGCAAACAATTTAAAGTCACATTTCTGAAATGTTCTGAGAAGTGATTTTGGCTATCCTGTCACCTGGGGTTTCTCCCTGGCCACACCACCGCACAAAGCTCCCCGAGCCCACTGCTGTCTAATGTGGCTTCCTCCTGTTACTCCCTTTTTAGATTTAATTTTATCTTAATTCAGTTAATTAACATATAGTGTGTTATTAGGTTCAGAGGCAGTGTTCAGTGATTCATCAATTGTACGTAACACCCAGTGCTCATTCCATCACGTATCCTCCTTGATACCCATCACTCAGTTACCCCAACCGTTACTCCCTTCCCATCCTTCCACCTCCCTCTCTCCTCCTTGACTGACTCTGGGAAGCCAGATTCCTCTCTACTGTGATGAGTAATTCAGGTCCTCCCAGTGCCCTTTTCTCAAGGGCTCCACCAAGCCCACCTCTTTATATCCAGAAGCCCACCAGGTCTCTGACAGGCTCAGCTCTTTGAAGAAAAGAGCTGTGCCTTGAAATGACATCTTTTTTCACTGGTTTGTGTTCAAGATTGGGGAGGGTGTGAAATACATGCCTCTTGGGGCCCCGGAAATCTTAGTCAGAGAAGCCCATGTTCCAACAGCCCCACCCCATGGGGTCATGTGTTTGAATTGGGCTTTGGAAATGGCCAATGGGGTGCATGCTTCTGCAGATCCTCATCTTCACTGTTGGGATTCTCTCAAAGGTCCCCAACTTCCCTCTCAGGGGTATTCCTGTATCAGAAGGGACAGAGAGCAGGGGGACCAGAATACCAGATTCATTCACATGGGTGCCACACTGGTACCTTCCTCTTTATCTCTCAGCTGGGGCCAGGAACCATACTTGCTCACCCAGGAGTCTTTGGACCTACAGCCTAAAGTAGCTTGCAGCCCATGAGTTTGCCCAAACTGTTGTCAGTGTCCAAGGATCAGAGGTGCTTGCTCAGAGAACAGAGGCAGAGCCAGTTGGAACAGAAGTAAAAACTTCATATCCCTAGAATAGGAAAGCATGTGACTTGGGCTAGCTTATTAAAAAAAGAAAAAACAACAAAAAACAAAAAGCACACAAAAAAGTAGATGTCTCTGTCCTCTGGATTTGATTTTTAAAACTCCCATTGTCTGAGGGCTTTGTCTCTCTGAGCCCAAATTTTGCCATGGGTCCTAGCGATCAGACTGTGAGACTCCGTGAGAGGGAGGTTTACCACTCTGACTCCTCCTGAATCAAAGAGGTTTTCCCTAACACCTCACTCATGGAATTGGCCGTTGCTGCTGCTGAGGATGCTCAGGGCAGACTCGGTCTGAGATGAAACAATACCCTTGCAGTTTGAACCAGGAAGGAGACCAGCAGGTCTGACTCCACTTACCTGAGTGCCTGGCCCAAGGGGAGGCAGGGGAGGCTGAGCTAGGGGAACTGGGTGCTTAGAATGGAAGGCAGGAGTGATAGCACTCCATGCCTGGAAAAAGCAGCAGACCTATGTGGTTCATGTCGGGCCAGGGCCCAGGGCCCAGGGCCTTCCTGGAAATCAGCCTGCTGCAGAGGACATGGTTGGCTGCTATTGCTCCCACCATGTGTGGACCAGGACCTGAAGAACTCACCCAGCCAGAGAGTATGATAACATAACATGGGTGAGAACTGTTGCATGCTGCCCCTCTCCCTCCTAGATGGTCCCACTTGGCCCAGGTAGGGGGGTTGCCTCTCATGGATATCAAGAAATGACCTGTCCTCAACCTGCCTACCCACCTATCTGACTCAGCACCTCTGAGCTAAGTCAGGTAGGTGAGTCAGGGCTCTTTCTCCTGAACGGCACCATCCATACACAGATAAGAACAATGACCAGGAGCCAACCTTTGAGAAGAATACAGCCCCAAGGCCAGGTACACCTGCTGTGTGTGCTGAGGGAAGGTGTCAAAGAGCCTAGGGACCAGAAGGGACCCTATTCTAGAAAAGAGTAGCCTGAGGGTAGAAATGAATTAGGAGATGCTGTCACCAGAAATGTGGTGGCACTGGGGTATCACCCATGGGCTTGGTCTTGTTAATGAAATCCACTCTTCTGTCTTCCCAAAAATTTACTCTCCACATTCATTCATTCATTTTTTTTAAAATTTTATTTATTTACGATAGTCACAGAGAGATAGAGAGAGAGGCAGAGACACAGGCAGAGGGAGAAGCAGGCTCCATGCACCGGGAGCCCGACGTGGGATTCGATCCCGGGTCTCCAGGATCGCACCCTGGGCCAAAGGCAGGCGCCAAACCGCTGCGCCACCCAGGGATCCCCCATTCATTCATTTTTTAAAAAATATTTTATTTATTTATTTGACAGAGAGAGAGAACACAAGCAGGGGGAGCAGCAGGCAGAGGGAGGAGAAGAAGCAGGCTCCCCATAGAGCAGGGAGCCCAACACGAGACTTGGGTCCTCGGATTCTGGGATCATGACCTGAGCCAAAGGCAGATGCTTAGCTGACTGAGCCATACAGGCGCCCCTCATTCATCTTTTTAAATTAACAAAATATACGTCAAATGTTGAAGATGTGCCAGGAGCAGCACTAGATATTGGGGTTACAGAGACAAAAGATGTACTGATCTCTACCAGGGGACAGATGGTGGGGATATGGGGGAGTGACGGTGGGGATGAGCAGGAAAAGCTTTGTAGAGGCAGCTGCTCCTTGGGCTGACTCTTGACGTTAGATAAACAGCTGGACAAGGTAGAGAAAGGATAGCATGAGAAGAGGCAGGGCAATGAAATGACTTGGTATATTACGGGCACTGTAGGTGTTTCGGTGCAGGTGGGGCACACAGGGCAAAGTGGAACAGAGCGAGAGCTGAAGGTGGAGCCAGATCCTGCACTGCCTGGCAAGCTGTGGGTAGATGGTGCTGACATCCACCAGGATGAGGAACCTGGGAGGAGAAGCAAGGCTGGGCAGAGGGGCTGCTGAGATAAGGAGTCAGCTTCAGGCATGTTGAGCTTGATTTGTCTGTGGAGTGAACTGTCCCGGAGTCCCAGGGGAGCCTGGGTTGGCACCTTTCACACCTGCTTGCTCCCTGCCAGGCTGGCTCCCAGCCAGGGTGAGCTTCCTCCTGGAGGCCTTTCACCTTCTGTAGGCTAGCCTCTCCTCTCTTTAGACCACCGAAATGAAAGGTGCAGAAAAATTGCAGGAGATCTTGGATGACAACAGAAGCAAGGAAGCAAGGCTCAGTCAGTGGCTCTGCATTGGGTGGATTGCCTCCCATCTTCTTTCTGTCCCAGGCCCTCCATGTTGCACAACTCTGGGAGGCACCATTGACATTGTAATTGATAGGAAGGGGGCCTCTGGAGCAGTACTCCAGATTGCCCTCCTGGCCCCAAAGGGCTCCCCAAGGCAAGGCTCCTAGCTCCACCTCTGCATCTCGGGCACTGGCTCCGCAAGCATGCCTGGCTCCTGCCTCCCACTCAGCTCCTTCAGTCCCCATGTCCTCTCCCCGCCTTGTAACTCTAGCCCTTTGCGGAAGATGGAAGTCCCCTGGGGGCCTTCTCCTTCTCTGCTTCTTATGATCATGTTTATTATTTATTATAGTTTTGAGTATTATAGGAAAGGAAAACCTGTGAAGATAAAAATCTCTTTTCCTCAAACTTCACTTCTCTTTCTTGGCCATTTGCAGAAGAAGCTTGCTTTTACATACCTGTGATCAGTAGGTGCATGTCACCTTGTGTTCTGCTTTGATCAGATTACAATATTTTGAAAACACATATTACCACATACAGAGATTGCTTACATGCTTGTTCTTGCCAGCATTTCCCAAGTGCTCCATCATCTTGCCATGAAAGTTGGCTTCATCGCGCTCCCAGCGCTGGCCCCTGGTTTCCAACTTAGTGCAATCTGAATAAAGAGCGGGTCAGAGTAGGAGTCAGAGTGGGATAGGCTTTCAAGCAAAACAGACAAGGTTGGGTCACGGCACCTGGGTCCTGCCGGAGAGAAGGAGCAAAAATGTAAATAGTGGGCCAATGGTCCAGGCTGTAAATAGGAACTGGGGGAAGTCACCTTTCCACCACAGGGTATGTGAGGCCCCATGCTTGGAACTCTTGCTGGCTGACTCACAGCGGGGAGCTGTGTGGTGTGGAGGGAAGCCCGGCAGAAGGACATGTGGCCCCGCAGGTTTTAACTCTTACCATTTTGGCTGCTGAAATCCTGGGCCTTTCTGGGCCTCTGTTTCTTCAGGCAAAACAGGAGGATAGCTCTCCCTCTGGGGCTTGTGATGATCCAATCTAATAAAATAATAAATACAAAAGAGCTTTGAACAAGTATTGTGCAAATGGAAGTTACCAAAAGGTGACTCCAGCTAAAAATCTGGAGGGAAAGGTGTAATTGTCGAGAATTTGGAATTTTCACTGTGCACCGCTTCTCAGAAAGAGGAGGAGCAGCAGCAACCTGCTCATTTTGGGGGAGTTGTCCGTGCTGGTGTTGAGTACTTGTTTTATGTTGGGATCCTACCTCCTTGAGAAGTGTTGAAGTGTCATTGTCCCAGCCATGAGCAACTGCCACTGCCCTGGCCCAGCCTGGGGTCTGGCTACTGTGTATCCAGCAGCCCCTCCAGACTTCTCCAGCGCTATCTTCTGTGTTGGGCCACAGAGCCTGATGTATCTTTCTTCAATTTGTATTTTCCAAAACTGCAGCCCATAAAAGTTAAGGCTGAGCAAGCATCCAGTAATTGTAAACAATGTTCAATGTTCAAGGAATCTGTTTTGTTTTGCTGGTTCTTTGTGCTACTTTGTGTACTTTCCTGTAAGAGAGAGAGAGAGAGTGGTAAGGAGTTTACCAAAAAAGCAGACTCCAGAAATTGTGAAACTGGCGTTGGTCATCCGCCTGCACCCAGGTCTTTGCCAGTTATTTATTAAGCTTACACTTTGTGTCAGGGTATGTGCCAGATGCCAGGGAGCCTGCAGTCAACCAGACATTGTTCCTGTCCTCAAGGGGCTTAGAGTCAATGGTGGGACTTTGTCACAAAATCTGGGACCCCTCCACCCATACCTTTCCATGGAGGGGCCCCCCTCCTCGCTCGCTCCATGTGTCCCACCTTGCAAAGTCCTTCTGAGAAGTGAACTGCATTTACCATGCCAGACCCCAGGGCAGGGAGGAGGACGGCAATCCAACTCCAGAGTTCACGTTGACTTAGCCACCCTTGGCTTTGTCCTGAGTCTTTTAGAAGTTTCTGGAATACTTCTCCCTGGCATATATCCTGTCCTAAGACGATGGAGAGTGGGCTGGTGAGGCGGAAGTGCAAGTTTGCTGGGACCAGAGACTGCACTGCCTGTCTGCTCTGCCTCTCACTTGGCACTGGCTCCCCACCTGCCACCAGCCACCTGCCACCAGCCACCTGCCCCTAGCACTGGAAGTGGTCTCAGATTTGGAAGAGACAAGAGGTTTGCCAGGTTGATGAGATCTGCTGTTGGGGGCTCAGAGAAGGATTTGCCTTGGCCGGAAGGGCACTGGGGCTGGATGCAGTGGGAGGGCCAGATGCTGCAGCTCCCTAAGTCTCTGGTGGCCTGGATCCTGCCCCTTTTGCCCCAAAGGCCCTGCCCCATCGCCGTTGGCTTGTTGGAGCGGGAGCAGTGTGGTCAGCCGTCTGTTTGGAGGCTGCTGCTGGGTGGGAGCCCGCCTTCCTCACCCTCTCTGATGTGCAGGGCGGGCCCCATTGCATCACCCTTGGAGCCTCTGCTCCTGGCTTTGCAGCCAGCTGGGCCCCTGGAGGAGGGACTCTCCCTGTTTTTCAACAAACCCTTAACCATTTCAGCCTCCCAGGCCTTCCTAGAGCCGACCTAGATTCCCAGCGCTGCCCCTCACAGCCTTCTGTGTGATCTCGCCAGCCTCTCTTCTGCTCTGTGATGCCCAGAAGCTCTGTTCAGGCGGCCTTCTGAGGGCCGAGGGCTCCACCTTAGGCTTTGTGAGCCTGGACTCTTCCCCAGGAAAAGAGTTAACCTCCCTCATCCCCACCCTCAGCATTTGTCCCATTCTGCAGCAGTGAGGAAAGGCTCCTCGGCCTCTCACATGAGCTCATGCCACTTCCACACTCCAAACAGAGCCCGGACAAAGGGTCAACACCACGTTTTAGACCAAGAGCAACAGTGAGGCCCAAGTGGAGACCAGGAGCTTGGACAGTAACCTGTCTCCACAGCCCTTCCAACCATTTTCTGCAGACCTGCTTGGACCTTTGCCCCCCCTCCCCCCTCCCCCCCGCCCCAGGGACCCAGGAAAGGGGTTGGTGGGGCTAGGGTTCTAAGGGACCCACGGGGCCCTGATGGAAGAGTCCCTAGTACACAGTGTTTCCCTGTTCCCGCTTGGGTGGTGGGGAGAGGAGGGAGGCAGAGAGGCCCTTCCAGGCAGTGAAGCCCAGGCCACATTCCCGCTCAGCCCTTTTATCTCGCTGCCCCAGTACTCCTTTCATTGCCCCACCCATTCCAGGGCCTGAAATAGTCTGAAACTTGAGCCAAGCCTAGGCGCAGGTCCCAATTTTAGTTCCACAACATTTGGCTGTACCTAACTCGCAGCATCCTGGGCTGGGGCCTGTGGGGGACACAGAGAGGAGTGAGGCCCAGCCCCTGCCCTCAGGGAGCTTGTAAATGTACCCTGATGACTGTAGTCACAGGCAGAAGAGGCCAGAGGAAGAGGAAAGAAAGAGGCTTTCTTTGGGGGCTGCCTCCTGGAGAGTCCTTCTTGTTGAATTTAAAAGGGCCCCTCGGATTTCCTTTCCACAGGCAGGAGGGATGGCCACTCATTCTAGAGGAACAGCAAGAGCAAAACTCTGGAGGGAAAAAACTCAAGAGTATGTTCTGGAACACAGCCTATAATCTAGTTTGACTGGAGCACATGGGAGAACACTGAGCTGCTTATGGTTTCCATGGATAGGTCATTTAGTTTACTGGTGAGTTGTCTTGACTTCTACAGGCTGAGGACTCCAAGAGGCAAGGACTTATAGGTCCACAGAACTTTACAGACTGGAAAATGGAGGCACAGGGAGGTAAAAGAACTTGCTCAGAGTTAGAAAGCACAGTATGACAGAGAGAGGCCTGGAACCAGGGTCCCCTACTCCTGTCCAGTTCTGGTCTCTTAATCCAAAGAGCTTAATCCATGGAGCTGACCGGCCAAGCAGACTTTGCCACTGCTTACCAGGCCAAGAGATGTTTGAAATGAACAGCCAGTGATCAAGGATGAATGAAGATTTAGCCACACAAATGTCTCTCATATTGTGGTGCATAAGTGAGGAATGAATAGGTTTGTGACACTTGATGGGGAAGAAATGCCAATATTTTTTATTTTGCCAGGTTTATTTCAATCTTATCCCAAGGCCCATCCACAGTTGGTGAGAAGTTTAAAATCATTATTAGGTCCTCATCCCCTGGCCCATTGGATTAAAAACAAAACCAAAAAACCCCCAAACAAAAATCCCCAAACAAGCAAACGAAAGTTTTGATCTTGTAAAACAGGGCAGCTGGTCCTTATTCAGTGGAAATAGCGACAGTTACATCTGCTTCTTGTATACATGCTGAATGCTGGTCCTTCCTGTCTGTGAGTACTGCTTCTTCCTCATAGCCATCCCGCACCAGGTTTCACCACCTGAAGGGTACGGGGTCAGGGACTATGTGTTCCAGCTGGACAACTTCTACTTGTGGACACCTGTGATCTCGCACCTTCTTCTCAGGTACTGGAAGTCACTGTCCCACAGGTAAGGCTTCTGCTCCCCCATTGGAAAACCAGCTCCATTCCCCTTGACCTTCAGGACTGGAAGCTCTGGCCACCCTTCTGGGAGGATGTGGGGAAAATACTTCACATACTTTCCTGAAGAGTCTATGGCCGAGAAAACCACATATAGCTTATTTCTCAATCACATTATCCTATCACATTAAATGTTCAATTAATCACCCCTTCCCACTTCCAACAGCAAAAGAAAAGTACAGCAGCAGGGTACCAAAAATATGGTCAAGGCCATACCATGCAAGAATGCTTAATGACTTGGAAAGATGCTCATGATAAAATTGCTAGCTGAAAATGGCAGCTTTTAAAACAACGTTACAGTGTTGTAGGTGGAGAGAGACTCAGTTTTCCACCCATGAATGGTGAAAACCCAGCTCCTGCCCACTGTGTGTCTCTCCTGAGTGTCTTCTCTACTTTTACACAGAATATTTTGTTTCTGGTCACCAAATGTGTAGAGGTTTTTCACCACAATAAATGATTCCTTGCCACACCAGCCGGGTTCCCACAGTTCAACCCAATCCCACCACCATCTACCAGGAGACAGCATCAAATCCCACATGTTAAGGGCTCAGTCCCACAACACTGAAACCCCCACCGCCCCCAGCCCCACTTCAGATGCCAGCTGCATGCTTAGGTTGTCACTTGTGCTTCTGACCAGGCAGCTGTGGACCAGAGATTCCAATGACCCCTCCTTGGATTTGAGCTGTTCACAGAACTCAGAGAAACACTGACTTATATTTGCCAGTTTCTTATAAAAGGAACACCCAGATGGAAGAGATGCCCAGGGCGAGTTATGTGGGAAGGCACATGGAACTCTTCCATGCTTTCTCCGAGGGCTGTTCTCCCTGCCATCTTCATGTGTTCATCAACCTGAAAGCTTTCTGAGTCCGTACTTGTGGGAATTGATGGACTTTTTACCACAGGAGTATTATCGATCATTAGCTCTACTTTCAGCCATACTTTCTCAAAGAGCTTGAAAATTCTGAGTTTCCAATCATGGCTTGCTCTTTCTAGGCACCCGCCCCTACCCAGGAGGAGGAGCTCACCAGTAGTCACTTTACTAGAATGACAGTGGCTCCTAGGGCTCTCATCATATGGGAAATTACAAGGGTTTTAGGAGCCAGGGCTGGGGGCTGGGGGCTGGGGGCAGTGGCCGATATATATTTTCTATCATCTCTCAAGTGCGAACCAATGTTTGGATAAATGTCAAATCGTGTATTTATACAAAGAAAAAAATAACTGAAAAGATAAACACCAAAATGCTATTTCCTCTCCGAGGCAAGATTATAGGTCATTCCTGTTTTCTCATTCCTATGTGATCTCATTTTCTAAAAACTTGACAATAAGTGCAATAAATGAGCAATTTGAATAAAAATATAATTTTGTTTTTTAAAAGATTTTATTTATTTGAGAGAGAGAGAGAGAGCATGAGCAGAGTGAGGGGCAGAGAGAGAAGCAGACTCCCTGCTGAGTAGGGAGCCAGATGTGGGGCTGGGATCATGACCTGAGCGGAAGGCAGCCACTTAACCAGCTTAACCATCCAGGCACCCTTAAACATGTAAGTTTATTTATTTATTTATTTTTAAACATGTAAGTTTAAATGATAAAAGTAATGTATACTCGTAAAAAGAAATCTAAGCAAACAGATGAATGTGCAACAAAAATGAAAATCTTCTTTCCCTATGCATGCATGCACTCCAGGCTTTGTATTTGTTGTATTTTCATAGGTGGGCTTTTTTATTGCATAAAAAAGCTATTCATATTATTCTATAACTCCTCTTGTGACAGCTACCTAGTAAAGTTGAGATTATAATGATACCTACCTTGTTGGTGGTTTTGTCACAACTAAATGAGCTCATATATGTAAAAGGGTTAGAGCCAAGAGCCATGCCTGGTATAGAAAAAGCACTACCTGGTGGCACCCGGGTGACTCAGTCGGTTGGGTGTCTGCCTTCAGCTCAGGTCAGGATTCCAGGGTCCTGGGATCAAGCCCTGCATTGGGCTCCTTGCTCAGAGAGGAGCCTGCTTCTCCCTCTCCCTCTGCTTGCTGCTCCCTCAGCTTGTGCTCACTCTCTCTCTGTCAAATAAATAAATAAATCTTTTTAAAAAAGCACTGCCTGAATCTCAACTATTTTATTATGTTTTTTATTTGATTTTCCACACTATTTCATAGATATCCATCCACATTAAGACTATCAACTTAATAGGAAAAAATTAAGAATTGTGGTTTTTAAAAAAAAATTAAACAAAACAAATGAATAGCTAACTTCTCATCTATTCCTTTCATCACTTGGAGAGGGGCTGCATAGTGGAAAGTTGCCCCTTTACCTACTTTCATGTTGATGACCTGGCCGGTCTTCACCTCAGTGATCATGAGCCCTTAGATGGGCAATATATTCAGCTAAATGCATGCTACCTACAGGCCTGGGGTTATCCGAACTATTGTATCTTTCTGGAGAGAAGGAAGCAGAAACTCCCTAAGCCCTCAGGAAATCAATGTATAGATCATCTTCCACTAATGATGGGGTCGTGTCTCAATAAACCCATAATAAGTCAAAAATACCTAAGTTGAAAATGCATTTAATACACCTAAACCACTGAATGTCATAGCTTAGGCAAGCCTACCTTAAACATGCTTGGAACACTTACATTACTTAGAGTTGGACACAATCATCTAACATAAGCCTATTTTATAGCAAAGTGTCAAATATCTCTTGTAATGTAGTGAATAACGTACTGAAAGTGAGAAAAAGAATAGCTGTATGGGCACAGAATGGTTTTAAGTGTAAGGCTTGTTTACCCTTCATGATCATGTGGCTGACCAGGAGCTGTGGCTGGCTGCTAGTGCCCAGCACCATGAGAGAAGATTGTAAGGTCTCTAGCTAGCCCTAGAAAAGATAAAAATTCAAAGTACAGTTTCTACTGAATATTGCTTTTGCACCACCGTAAAGTTGAAGGGTTGTAAGTCAGTCAAATCATAGAGTCAGGGACTGTCTGTGGTTATAAATTGTACAGAGCTTACCTGAGCTTACCTGGGCTTACCTGGCTAGTAGATTTTGTATAGTTCCAGGTCTGACTGCAAAAGAGAAGGGAAAAAGAGATCAGGTTGGTAGTGCAGCTGTAAGAAGATATAAACATCTGTTACATCAATCACTAAAAATGTGTCAGCAGGGAAAACTAGCTTTAATAATTGGCAATGAGATATTAAGATTACAGAAGTCACTTATCCCTGAAGACAACATGACTACTATCTGTATTTTGAATTCAGGAGCAAAACATAAAAGAAATTATATCCAATTCACACAGCACAGCAAATGGTACTGATTCAGAATCCAGTAATTGTCTTCTCTGGAATATTTGCAGAATCCTTGTCATTTCTTAGGTTTTATCCTTTTTAAAATAAAGGATTGGTCCATTATTAGAATAGCATTATACCCAAACCAGAAAAAAGACATCGCAAGAAAAGAAAATAAAAAACAAATTCACATGAACATAGACTCAAATCCTCATCAGAATGTTAGAAATCAAATCCAACAATATAGTAAAAAAAATATACCATGCCCAAATGGGATTTATCCAAGGAATGCAGGGATTGTTCATTATTTGAAAACCAATCAATATAATTCCCACATTTACCATTTCATGAAAAAAAAAAACCCACATGATTATTATAGCAATTGATGCATAAAAAGCACCTGACAAAATTCACATCTATTTATGGTTTTAGAATAAAGAAATAAAAGTCAGGGATCCCTGGGTGGCACAGTGGTTTAGCGCCTGCCTTTGGCCCAGGGCGCGATCCTGGAGACCCGGGGTCGAATCCCACATCGGGCTCCCGGTGCATGGAGCCTGCTTCTCCCTCTGCCTGTGTCTCTGCCTGTCTCTCTCTCTCTCTCTGTGTGTGACTATCATAAATAAATAAAAATTAAAAAAAAAAGTCATATGGATTGGAAGGAAGAATTAAAAATGTCTCTGTTCAGAAATACCCCCAAAGAATTCATGTATACCTGCAAAACATCATCTAGCACTGAGTTTAGCAAGATTGCAAAATTTAAGATCAACACATTAAAAAATCAATCCTATATCTATATACTAGCAATAAAAATTGGAAACCAAAATGTAAAAAAACCGATATCGACTTGCAATAGCTAAGAAAATCAAATACTTAGATACAAATCTCCTAAAACACATACAGGATCTATATGCTTAAAAGTATGAAAGACTGATGAGAGAAATCAAAGAAGATCTAAAAAATAGAAAGTCATGCAATACATTTGATTCTCTCTAACTTGATAAATAAATTTAACTCAATTCCTATCAAAACCTCAGCAGCTTTCTGGTGGATATACACATGCTGATTCTAAAATTTATACAGAGGAGCGCCTGGGTGGCTCAGTTGGTTAAGCATCTGCCTTAGACTCAGATCATGATCCCACATCCTGGGATCAGCCTGAGTCCTGTTCCCTGCTCAGCAGGGAGTCTGTTCCTCCCTCTCCCTCTGCAGCTCCCCCTCCCTGTGCTCCCTCATTATCTCTCTCTCTCTCTCTCTGTCAAATAAATAAAATCTTTAAAAAATAAAATAAGATTTATACAGAAAGGCAAAGGAACTAGAAGAGCTAAAATAATTTTGCAAAAGAACAAAGCTGGGAGAATCACGCTACCTGATTTGAAACTTACTACAAAGCTAGTAACCAAAACAGTGTACTAGCAACAGGAGAGACACATACATCAGTGAAACAGGATAGAGAATCTGGAAAAAGACACACTAATATTGCTAATTGATATCTCACTAAGGTGCAAAGGCAATCCAAAGGAGAAAAGGACAATTTTTATCAACAAATTGTGCTGAAACAGTTGGACATCCCTAAGAAGAAAAACAAACTTCACACACACCATGTACAAAAATGAATTCAAGATGGATGCTTAGGGGCACCTGGGTGGCTCATCTGGTTGAGTGTCTGCTTTTGGCGAGGGTCATGACCCCAGGGTCCTGGGATTAAGCCTCTAGTCAGGCTCTCTGCTCAGCAGGGAGTCTGCTTCTCCTTCTCCCTCTGTTCCTCTCCCCACTTATGGGCTCACTCTCTCTCTCTCTCTCAAATAAATAAATAAAATCTGTAAAAAAATTAAAAACTTTGGTAATAAAGGAAACAAGAAGAATGAAATGACAAGCCACAGACTGGGAGAAAATATCTATATATCATTATGTCCAACAAAGGATTTGTAGCAAAAATATGCAAAGAACTCTAAAAACTTGATAGTGAGAATGCAAACAATTTAATCAAGAATGAGTAAAAGACTTAAATATTTTACTAAAGAAGATAAAACAAGTAAGTACATGAAAGGATGTCCAACATCATTAGCCATTAGGAAAATAGTTATTAAAACTTCAATGAGATAACACAACACCGGGATGCCTGCATGGCTCAGCAGTTGTGCATCTGCCTTTGGCTCAGGGTGTGATCCTGGGGTCCTAGGATCGAGTCCCATAGCAGGCTCCCTGTGGAGCCTCTGTCTATGTCTCTGCCTCTCTCTGTGTCTCTCATGAATAAATAAATAAAATCTTTTAAAAAAAATGGGAGAGCATAACATATGTTGGAATGGCTAAAATAAAACCCCTGACAATACCAAGTACTTATGAGAATGCTGTCATACACTGGTAACATAGTTCCAATTCATTGCTGGTCAGAATGTAAAGGGTACAATCACACTACAAGCAAATGGATAAATTATTATAAAATGAAACACAAATTACCATATGACCCACCACTTGTGCTCATGGGTGGTTACTCTAGAGAAATGAAAATTTACGTTTTCACAAAAACCTGTACAGGAATATTTGTAGCAGCACTATTCATGATTGCCAAAACCCGAAATAATCCAAATATATTAATGGAATAAATGGATTTTAAAAACGGTGGTTCATCTATATAATGGACTAAAAAGGAATAAACTATTGATACGTATATCAACTTTGATGACCGTCCAAAGGTATTATGCTGAGTGAAAGAAGCTACTCTCACTCTCTTTTGGTGTATTGGCATGGTATATCTTTCTCCATCCCTTTGCTTTTAATCATATTTATTTGTATACATTATCTACATGATGTTTAAAATGGGTTTCTTATAGATAGCATTTAATTGGGTCTTGTATTTTGATCCATTCTGAAATGTCTTTCAATTGGTATGATAGATTATGGACATTTAAAGTGATTATGGCTATAGTTGTTTTAGTGTCTACCATATTTGTTGCCATTCTCCATTCATTACCCTTGGTCTTTGTTCCAATTTTTGTCTTCCACTCTTTTTCTGGCTTTCAAAGTTTTAATCGAGTATTTTATATGATTCCATTTTCTTAGCCTGTCAATTATATTTCTTTTTTTTTTTTTAAGATTTTATTTATTTATTTATTCATGAGACACACAGAGAGAGAGAGAGGCAGAGACACAGGCAGAGGGAGAAGCAGGCTCCAGGCAGGGAGGCCGACGTGGGACTCGATCCCGGGACTCCAGGATCACGCCCTGGGCTGAAGGCAGGCGCTAAACCGCTGAGCCACCCAGGGATCCCAGCTTCAAATATTTCTTCTGTTCTTTCTCTTTTTCATCCTGTGGTAGTCCCATTATACAAATGTTACCCCTTCTGTAGTTTTTTCAGTCTTTTTTCCCTTTGATTTTTAGCTTTGGAAATTTCTATTGACATATCCTCAAGCTCAGAGATTCTTCCCTCAGCTGTCTCCAGTCTACTAATGAGCCCATCAAAGGCATTCTTTATTTCTGTTACTGTGTTGTTGTGGGTTTTTTTTTTTTATCTCTAGCATTTCTTTTTGATTTTTTTTAAGATCTTCCATCTCTCTGTTTACATTACCCATCTGTTCTTGCACGTTGTCTACTTTTTCCATTGGAGCCATTAGCATATTAATTGTAGTTGTTTTAAATTCCCAAGCTGAGAATACAACACCCTTGCCATATCTGAATCTGGTTCTGATGCTTGCTTTGCCTCTTCAAACTGTGATTTTTCTTTACCTTTTAGCGTGCCTTGCAAAGTTTTTTTGGTTGTTGAAAGTCTGACATGATGTACTGAGGAAAAAGAACTCTGGAAAATAGGCCTTTAATGGTGTGGTGGTCAGGTGTGGGGGGAGAAGAAGCGCTCTGTGGCCTGATGCTTTGAGTGAGGCTGTACTCCTGTGTCTTTCAGTGAAACTTTCTCCAGGGCTGTGAACTTCACATAGGCTTCTCGATTCTTTCTCCCTTTAGGTGGAATAGGGGGCTGGAGTTGGGTACTTCTTTTCCTCCAGTTAAGGATTAACCTCTGGGAAAGCCCCAATAGGTTAGGCTCTGGTAAAAGAGTTTCTCTTGGGAGCAGGCCTTTGTTAAGAAGAATGGAATGCTCTGGCATAATTCAAAATGGTCACTTTTCCCCTTCTGCCAGAAGGAGACACAAGGGAATTTTTCTCTGCTATTCTCAGCAAAAACCTGATGAGGTTATGGCTGGTATGGCTTCTAGAGCTAAAACTCCTCAAAGCATGGGCATCCCCCAAGATTACCCCCCTGGAGTTTTTTAAACTCTCAGACTTGTCCACACTGAGCCTCCAGCAACTTGTCAGCTACAGCTTAGGGTTTCCTCCCCCTGGACTGAGTCCCACGGAGGTTTCTGCTCTACAAAGTAGTGATTCTTTGTGTCTACCTGTCTGTCTCTCCATTCTGGAGGGCGGCAGTTTGCTCTGTGACCTCACTTTTCTGATGGATCTAAAAAGAGCTGATTTTTCACTTTGTTCAGCTTTTTACTTGGTTGGATGGAGTGATGACTTCCAAGCTCCTCCTATACTGGAGTGGAAGCCCAAAGCCAACTTACATTAACTTAAAAAACAAGACTCTGAACATGGTTCAAAGTAACTTTTATGTTAGGTATATTTTATCACCATACTTTTTTTTATTTTTTAGAAAATAACAGTTAAAAAAGAAATGAATGAGACATTTAAGAATGAGACATTATAAATGAGGAACGAGGTGTAAGGGATAAGGTGAGTTTTCCAAATGCTTGCAAAAAAATCTCTATGTGATATTGCCATCAATACATCAAACTCAGCATAGTTTGAATTTCTTTAACTTACTTTACCTCCTCTGTTCTTCACTTTCATTATAGTGCTACCTTTCCCTTGGTCACCCGTGCTCCAAACCTTGGGCCATCTTTGGCCACTCTGTCACTCAATTGCTATGTCGTGTCTGTTATGTATCTGGAATTCAGTTGTACATCTGTTTCTCTTTTCCTTCCCTCCTGCCCCTCTTCTAGTTCATTGCCACTTGTCAGGATTTTTCAATTACTTCCTAACATCTCCCTCCCTTAAGAGTCCACTTTAGACCAACCTGAGTTTAAACCCTGGCTCTGCCATTTAACACTTTTTTTTTTTTAAGGTTTATTTATTTACTTGAGAGAGAGAAAGAGAGAGCATGTGCATGAGAGAGGCACAATGGAGAGGGGCAGAGGAAGAGGGAGAGAAGAGAATCTCAAGCCGACTTGGTGCAGAGCCCGGATGTGGGGCTCCATCTCATGGCCCTGAAATCATGACCTAAGCTGAAACCAACTTACTCAACTGACTCAACTGACTGCACCACCGAGGCACCACTTAACACTTCGATCTTGAACATCATATACTTAACCTCTTTGCACCTCAGGCATTCTCTGTAAAATTGAGGTAATAATAATATTCGACTCACAGGGTGATTGTGGAGATTGGAAAACTAGAACCCAGGCACTAAGTCTTAAATGCATTATCTGTTCTTTTAATGAATGAGACAATGTGTATAAAGGGTTTGGCATGGTGCTGGGCGCATAGTAAGTACTCAGTCACTACTGGCTGCTCTGTATGATTATTCTTCATAAAATTAATTTTCCTAATGAACAGTTTTGATTACATTCACCTTGCTCAGAATCCTTCTTTGACTCCCTCCTGCCTGTTGAAATAAGCCCAAACTCCTGTGCCAAACATTCAAGGCTCTTGATCTGTTCCTTCCTACCTTTCAAATGTTCCCTTCTGAATTTCAGTACTCACTGGACCCCATGCTTGGTTTCCCCTCTCTTTAGCTTTGTTCAAGCTGTTCTCTCTCCCTGGAATGTCCTTCCTCCTCCCATCTTGCTCAGTAAATATTTGCTGAGTAAATAGATAGCGTCCTTTGGAAAAGCTCCCCCAGAGAAGACAGTTCTAATCCGTGCTGTATGCCCCTCCTGTGGTAGAGACACACAGGGCAGGCTATGTTTATTTTCAGCAGGACTCTGTGGGAGAGACATATATACAAACAAAGAGGTTTTAAACAAGTCAACCCTGCTCTGTGTCTCCTAAACCCCTCCTGAATACTGATGCCACATAAAAGTAATGCCAAGAGGTGGTATATTGCTCGCTCTTGCTCAGCTAACCTCTCCATTTGGGGCATATTTATTGAATACCTGCTTAGTGCAACTTATTGGAGATGGTGGCGGGGGTGGGGTGGGGAAGTCAGAACACAGTTAAGACCATCTGGTTGACAGAGAGAAGGCTGGCACAACAATGGCCAACAGGGCCTAGGAATTCAGAATCAGGTTCTACACTCTGTGATGCCCAAGAGAACTCTCTACAGGATGAGCCTGTGCACTAGAGAAGGGGTTACAGAGGCTACGGCCAGAGGAAGCTTCGTGACAGCTGCGCCTAGGAGGGAGAGTCTTCACGTCCCCTGTGCTTGGAGAATGTACGGTATGCTAAGGCAAACATCTGGTGTGTGCTGGGGAAATGCAAACCAATGACATTTTCTATTAGGTGAAGAGCCAGGCCCAGGGCAGTTTCCAAAAAGGTGGCTGTCCTCAAACCACGTGACTTGCTGCTGCTGGAGAGATAGGTGCAAGGGGAGTTTTTTCCCCCCCAAAGTCCACTTCCCCACACCCAGTGCAGTCCATGTGGTCCAGGCGAACTCAGTTGTTTAAATACTAAGACATCATTAATGACAGTAGGAATGATAAGCATGAGTTCATGAAAAAAATGAGTGTATCTGTTCTTGTAATTTTACATAAATTAACTCAATATCCAGGTTCTTGACAGGTTTCTTACCTAGGTTTTACTCCCAGAATATTCTTAGCTCCTGGGTTACTCAGGATAGGGTAGGAGCTCAAACCTAAAGCAAAGCTTTCTTTTTTTTTTTTTTTTTTAAGATTTTATTTATTTATTCATAGACACACAGAGAGAGAGGCAGAGACACAGGCAGAGGGAGAAGCAGGCTCCACACAGGGAGCCCCATGCGGGACCCAATCCCGGGTCTCCAGGATCACACCCCAGGCTGCAGGCGGCGCCAAACCGCTGCACCACTGGGGCTGCCCTTAAAGCAAAGCTTTCAAGATGGATTTGCATTGAACTCGGCTTAATCACCTACTACCTCTGTGATCTTGAACTTTAGAGAAGCCTTTGTGACTTCTCATTTGACAAGAGGGGTGATACCAGTGATACCACCAGTGTTAAGGGGTTTATTGTGAGGATTTAAGGAAAGGATGCGTGTGGAATGCCTGACAGAGTCAGTGCTTGGTATCTGCTGGGTATGATCACCACAGCAATTATCGGAGGTCTCCCCACTCTCTGTCCCACCCCCAAACTCTCCTCCAAAGCTACCTAAACTATATATGTAACAGCTTCCTCCATGCTTCCCTCACAACTCTAAATAACCATAGTAGTAAATAATAAATAATAACAGCAGCAGCAACATGGCTATTAGAGAGGGCCTAAGACACACCATGCCCCGGGGGGGGAGGGGGGGACTTGGCAAATCTCATCTCCAATCCTTTTACATCTACTCTACAGTGCAAGACACCGAAGCTCAGAAAAGGGAAGTGACTTCTTCAAAGAAAGTGGCAGAGTTGGAATCAGAACTCAGCTGTGTTCTCTGTCCAAAGCCTATGCTCTTTCTGCATTTTTCTCTTCCAGAAAAATAATCTCCTTTCTAGAAATGAAGACCAGAGACGCCAGCTAACCCTTAGTAACGTTCAGAACTTTTCTAACAGTCTTCCTACAGACCATGTGTTCATTCACTCACTCCTTCACTCCGCAAATGTTTATTCAATGTTTACTAGGTGCTAGGGATATAAAATTGATTAAGATAGTTCATGTGTCTAAAGAGTTCACACTGTCATGGAAAAGAGGGATGCATAAAAGGATAAATGGGGAAGCCAGCAGTTAAATAAAAGAGCATGGTGGGCCGCCAGTCTAGGTAGGGTTGTAGGGAGCAGTGATGGTGTCAGGAAAAGCATCACAGGAGGTGATCTGAGTTGATTCATTATTCTGCTCTTTATTTCATTCATCCCAGAAACACATTTTAAGTGACAACTATGTTTCAGGCTTTAGGCTAAATCCTGGCATTAAGTATAGCCAGGGCTTGGTTCAGTCTATGCCCCTAAGAAATTTATGTCTAGCCAGGAGGGATGGATCGTAAATCAATCAATGTCACTAAAATTGCATTGAGGGGCACAGGGTCATGGTTAATGCTCTAGGCCAAGGGTGGCCTCAGAGGCCTAGTTTCTTTTAAAAGAACTGGTTTTTTTTCCCCCTTTTTCCTGTCTTATTGGTGTTTAGGCACTTTAAACACCTTTGAGGATATCCCACAGATATGCCAACTAAAAATAGCATCTCCAAAACTAAATTTATATTGTATGACATTCTCCAGGGAAGGAAGCCATAATTCAAAGTTCCATCTCCTTCATTTCACCAAGATGTTGTTATAGAGGTATCACCCCATCTTGACGTATTGTAGTTCAAATCTTTACACAAAATGCAGTATTATGTTAAAAAATAACACAATAAAAAAATAACTGCCCACAATTGCCCTCTCTGGAGTGAACCACAGTACCGGACGAAGTGGAGCTCTGTTAACTGCGTGACTCTCCTCTCGTAAATCATCCCTTCCACTGAGTGAGTCAGGTTCAACAAAAAGTTTTCAAAAGTGAGGAAACTTAATATATGATAAAGGTGTCCTTGCTCAACTGTGTGGTCATTTGGAACAAAAATAAAGTTGGATCCAGACTATATGCCTTTATACCAAAAAACAAAACAAAATAAAACAAGACAAATATGAGATATTTAAACTTTGAAAAATGAAATCTAGAAGCACCAGAAGGAAACATAGGAAGGTATTTTTCCTCTTCATAATCTCAGAGTAGGAAATGGTTAAAGCCATAAGAGAAAGTATTGATAAATTCAGTCACATAAAAATAAAATTTTTCTGCATAGCAAAAAAATCACCATAAGTAGTCAAAATCAAATAACAAACTGGGCAGAGGGGAGTATGTGAAATTTAGAATATAGCAAAAATGATAATATATAACATCATTGATATGTAATATATATAATATATATAATAAAATATGTCCTTATCCTATAGATAAATATTATATATCCTATATATATAATTACATTATAAATATATAATTATCCTTTATCCTTTTTGG
This sequence comes from Vulpes vulpes, assembly GCF_048418805.1. NCBI lineage: Eukaryota > Metazoa > Chordata > Mammalia > Carnivora > Canidae > Vulpes > Vulpes vulpes. The sequence continues at coordinate 116,969,828 of NC_132782.1, forward strand.
ATATTGCAGGTATATCTAAGCAATTGTAGGGGAACTATATGTATAAGATTTATAATTTTACATAAAATGTATATATAAAATTTTCTTCAGAATTGCTTGGAGCTGCTTGGCTCTCCAAGACCTCAGTTGCTTGCTTGGTGGAGTCCCCTAGCCACTGCCTTCATTGCTTTGTCCCCAACACACTGCCTGGCTTGTCCTCCACCAGCATGAAGGCCGGGCAAAGGCCACAGTTGCACTGATGTCCAGATCTGGGAGATATGCCTCTGCCCTCTTCTGCACTCAGAGAAACACCAGGCCACAGGATGTGAGATCTGGCTTCCCCACCAGATGTGCTGGGCCAGCAGAGCAATTATCACCTGTGGGGCAAATATTGACCCCAGAAAGAGACTGCAAAGTGGAGGGGGACTGACAGGGGATATCCTTTTCTCCTCATTCTCACCAGCTGTGGCCCCTGATATTCACATAACTGTGCAATGGTCTGTTTCCTCGTGAAGCTGTGACCAACTTGGTAATGTGCCACCTTGTATTTCCTTTCCTTCCTTCATTTTTGCTGTCCTGGGATTGCACTCCCCCAGGAAAGCGTTAGCATGTAAGCTTTGTCTCAGCCTGTTTCCTAGGGAATCTGAGCCAAGACCATGTATAAAGAACTATTAGAAGGCAATGAAAAAAATCCCAATGCTACAGAAAAATAAGCAGATATGAATAACTAGTACATAGAAAAGTAACTGCAAAGGCAACTATAAATAACTCTTTAAAAACATGGAAAGACCCTCAACTCTACTCATAATAAGAGAAACACAAAATAAAATGATAATGATCTATATTTTTTTATCTATCACACTGAACAGTCTGATAACATAGTATGCCAGCAAGACTGTGGAAACCATAGGCACTCTTGCTGCTGGTGGAAATAGATATTACCATGACCTCTATGGAGAGTAATTTAGTAATACCTTTAAAAATAAAAAAAAAATTCACATGCTCTTTAACTTACCAATTTAAGCTCATGGTTGTTTTCTTTGTAAAAAGATTGGGAATAACCTAATGTCCATCACTTAGAAACCAGTTCAGTAAATTATGGTACAGCCATAATGGGACAATTATACAGCTATTAAAAGGAAGAAAGAGGAGAATTTTTTAAAAAGTGCACTGATATGTAAAGATCATCACTTTTTATTATGTAAAAATACCTCCAGAAAGGTACACAGGAAATTGGTAACAATGGCAACCAGTTTGCACCTTTTGTACCACATGAATCTATTTTTCCTTGCCTAATTTATTGAGCTTGTTGTACAGCCAAACCATATCCATTTAAAATGCACAATGCGATGAGTTTTGAAAATTGTATATGCTGTGACATCACCACCATAATCTGGATACAGAACATTTACCTCATCCCCCAAAGATGTCTCATGCCCTTTTGCTGATGTCCATCACTCTCTCCACCCTGGTCCCCTACAACCACTGACTTACTTCCTGTCATCAGAGGCCAGTTTGCGTTTTACATAAATGGAATCAAACAGTATCTCTTTTGTATCTGGCTCCTGTACACTGTGTAATAGCTTAGGGATTTACTCGTGTTATTTTGTGCATTCAATAGACTGTTCCTGAATAGTATTTCGTTGTATGATTTTTACCACATTTTGTTTATCCAGCCAACTGTTGATGAATATTTGGGTTGTTTACAGATTTGGGCTATGCAAATAAGGCTGCTGTGAACCCTTGTGACTAAGTCCTTGGGTGGAAATATGTTTTCATTTCTTTTGAGTAAATACCTAGAAGTGGAAATGCTAAATTGTAGGTGTGTGTATGTTCACTTCTTAAGAAATGCCAGTTTTCCAAAGTGATTGGACGCTTCTCCATCTTACCAGCAGTGCATGAGAATTCCACATCCTTGCCAATACTTGATGTTGTTGGTCTCTTAAATTTTATAATGAATGTTTAAATTTTTTTTTTTTAAGTTAGAGAGATTGGGAGTGGTAGAGGGAGAGGAGAGAGAGAATCCCAAGCAGACTCCATGTGCAGTGCAGAGCATGATGCAGGGCTCGACCTCATGACATGGAAATCATGACCTGAGCCAAAATTAAGAGTCAGATATTTAACTGAGTGAGCCACCCAGGCGTCCCTTACCTATTTTAAAAGATATGGTTAAGATCAAAATAAATAAATAAATAATAACTGATAGCCTCTATCCTCGAGTCTGTAAATAATGTGATAAGAAAGGTAGGTGCTGAAATTTTGAGAAGGGAGGTGTATTATTTTTCTATTGCTGTGTAACCAATAACTGTAACGTAGCAGCTTAAAACAACCTGCATTTATTATTTCACAGTTTCTGTGGGTCAGGAGTCCCGGCCTGGCTTTGCTGGGTCTTCTGCTCAGGGTCACACAAGGCTACAATCAAGGTTTTGGCCAGGGCTACATTCTTTTATGGAGCCCGGAGTCCTCTTCCAGCTGACATGGCTGTTGGCAGAATTCAGTTCCTTGGTTGTATGACAGAGCTCCCTGTTTTCTCGCTGCTGTCATCTGGGGCCTGCTTTGAGCATCCAGAAGCCACTCACATTTTCTGGCATGTGGCCCTTTCATAGGCTTCCACGACATGGTGGCTTACTTTGAAGGCCAGTGGAAGACTCTCTCTCCAGTCCTCTAAGAACTTGGGCCATGGTTCTCAGATTTGGGTGTGCTTGAGAACCACCTGAGGGGACCCATTCAATTAAGATGAAGTTAAGATTCCTGGGATATATTGCCAGAGTTTCTGACTCAGTAAGTCTGAGCTGGGGCTTAGAAATTTGTTTTCTTAGTGAGCAGTTCCTGTCTCAGATGTGTCTGAAGCAGGTGGCCCCAGGCCACATCTATAGAAACACTGTCATGGAGGTTACTTCATGGCTTTGGAGAGGGGCACTCTTGGCTCTGAGCTTCCTCTTTGCCAATTAGCAAGTGAGATTGACCGGTTCCATCTTTTCTTCTTGAAGACCAAAGGAGAGGCTGGGTACAATTTACCAGCAGAACCCTACAGAGGCAAAGACCACAACCATAGACAAAGGAGAACATGAAGCAGAGAAATCCTGAGGACAAGGTAATCTAGTAGGCCATCGCTGAAAGACAAAGACAAGGCTAATGAATCAAAGTAAAGTCAACTGGTAATATAGTAAAGTTGGTTACTATGGTTCTATCACTTATTAGATGTAAAACGTTGACGAGTCACTTAGCCTCCCGGAGTCTCAACATCTGCAATATGAGGATAATAATACCTGCTTCCTAGATCTGTTACCACATATCAGTGAGATACTGTTGGGGGAGAAAGAATAAAGGCTGCATTCAAATATCTGCCAAATCTTACCTGAAAAACTAGAAACTCAAATGGATTCCAGACTATCAAAATATTATCACAAAGGTTGGTGCTTCCATTTCTCCACAGAGACAAAGTAAAGAAAATAGTAAAGTCAAAATAAAAAGCAATAAAGATAAATGTAAAGGTCAAGGAAAGATTATACAAGTATATCATTTATATTACATGTCAAGGAGATAAGCCTCTCTATGAGAAGAAAATAAATTTAAAGTCTATGTTACAAAATAAATACAACTACTCAGTACCTATAAAAGAACTAATTAAAACCAAAAGACTTTTTTAAAAAGTGGGCTAAAATGATGGCATATTCTAAGTTCTGCTATGAGTGCATAAAAAACTAGGTGTCAAATAAAGTAGATTTACAGGCACAAATATTAAGGATAATAACATACATCCAACAATGAGTGCCTAACGGTTCTCAAGTTTTAGGTCCTAAATGATGCAATAATAAACACAAGCCCAAAGCTGGTAAAAATTAAAGAGAAAGAAAGAAAAAATATGATTGCATTTGAATCCCTTAGCACTTCATTAACTAGTTAATTTCCATTTTAGCAAGAGAGAAAATTGAGCAAATTAAATCAGGAGTGAAAAAGAAAAGCAATTTTTGTGTACTCGTTTATTAAACAATTGGTGAAAAGACAGTAAGTGAAGGCTAATATTTATTCCTCATTAGGGCTTTGAAATAAGATATGGAGATTTTTATTCTTCAATGAGAAGAACAATGTACTTCTGAAGAGCCAATGTCACTCTTACTGGAGATTGCGGACAGTTCCTTCCTTTGAAAGCAGGAGCAGAAGTTTTACCCAGCACTACTCTTTCAACATGGTATTGGAAATGCTGGTAATAGCTATTTGGGCAGGACATAAAAATATAAGGATAAAAAAGTACTACTTTTTGTAGTTGACATGTCAACTACAAGTTCCAAGAAAAGCAACCCCTAAATTACTAGAAATAATAAATGAACCCAGCAAAGATGTAGCCAAAAGAAACCCACATAGAACAATTGCATTTCTAGCTTAATGAAATACAGCCGCATATTAATAAAAATATAAAATAAAAAACAGAAAAAGATTCCATTTATAACCACAAACTAAAAATAAACTTGGTTGAGGATTTTCTTTGAGCCACAGTATTTATTCCAAGATGATTATTAAACCATAACAGGAAAAGGAAAGGAGGATGTGAACAAATGGAGAGATATAATGGATCATTACTGAAAAACAAAGTCTAGTAAACCTAACAGTGTTTTCAAAGTTGATAGATTTAATGCAATATTAGCTAAAGGCCTTATAAAATACTTATAGAAGCTTAATAATCAATATCAATCTTAGAGAACAGTGGGAAAAAATAAGGACTCTCTCAGAGGATTGAAAATGCATTATAAAAAGCACATTTATCAAAACAATAGGTCCCCAGGAGAGAAAAAAAAAAAAAAAAACAAACCCAGAAGAACATCTCCACTTGGTATGTAGCATCTTAAGCTTAAAATAGAACCAATTTCTTTTCTCTTTTCTTCCTTTTTCTTTCTTTCTTTCTTTCTTTCTTTCTTTCTTTCTTTCTTTCTTTCTTTCTTTCCTTCTTTCTTTCTTTCTTTTTCTTTCAAGATTTTATTTATTTATTCATGACAGACTCAGAGAGAGGTAGAGACACAGGCAGAGGGAGAAGCAGGCTTCCTGAGGAGAGCGGTATGCAGGACTCAATCCCAGGACCCAGGATCAAGCCCTGAGCCAAAGGCAGATGCTCAACCACTGAGCCACCCAGGCGTCCCCAAACAGAACCAGTTTCAAATTCCAACTGTTCCTCCTTCAGTCTGTTTCATCACAGTAAATGCAAAACCACCCTTCCAATGGTCTGGCCAAACTATGTGGAGTCATCTTTGACTTTGTTTCAGGTGAAAACTAGACCAAGAACCAACCACTGCTGGGCCTCCCCTCCCCCCGGCCCAGGCCGTTGGGCCCCGGGTCTGTCCCGCAGTGGGAGCTCCTTTCTCGCCCCACAGCCGAGCTCTTTTTTTTTTTTTTTAATTTTATTTATTTATTTATTTATGATAGTCACAGAGAGAGAGAGAGAGAGAGAGAGGCAGAGACACAGGCAGAGGGAGAAGCAGGCTCCACGCACTGGGAGCCCGACGTGGGATTCGATTCCAGGTCTCCAGGATCGCGCCCTGGGCCAAAGGCAGGCGCCAAACCGCTGCGCCACCCAGGGATCCCCGCAGCCGAGCTCTTAAGCATCTTCCTCCGCGCTCTTCTCTTCTGGAACCTGCTTTCCCCCACATATTTGTGTGTTGTGTGTGCGTGTGTGTGTTTTAAAGATTTATTTATTTACTTGAGGAGGGGGGAGAAGGGGAGAGTGAGCCCGCGCCTGAATGGGGAAGGGGCAGAGAGGGTGAGAATCCCCAAGCACAGAGCCTGGCTGGGGGCTCCATCCCACCACCCTGAGATCAGGACCCCAGCAAAAACCAAGAGTCAGTTGCTCAACAGACTGAGCCCCCCAGGGCCACCCCCCCCCCCCCCATATTTCCATGCTTACTCTCTCCTTTTCTTCAGGTCTCTGCTCAAATATCATCTTCTCAGTGAGGTCCTTACGTTTGTCATTGAAAATTTAAACTTTTCTTTTTTTTTTTACGACTTTATTTATTTATTTATTTATTATTTATTTATGATAGGCACACAGTGAGAGAGAGAGGCAGGGACATAGGCAGAGGGAGAAGCAGGCTCCATGCACCGGGAGCCCGATGTGGGATTCGATTCAGGCAATGGAATAATAGGATGTTTTATTTATTTATTTATTTATTTATTTATTTATTTATTTATTTAACTTTATTCATTTATCTGACAGAGAGGCACAAGCAGGGAGAGGAGTAAGTAGGGGGAGAGGGAGAAGCAGGCTCCCTGCTGAGCAGGGAGCCTGACCAGGAGCTTGATTCCAGGACCCTAAGATCATGACCTGAGCCTAAGGAAGACACTTCATCGACTCAACCACCCAGGCCCCCTGCCATGTATTACTTTAGAGTAATACATTATATCATATTCCATAATAAATTTCAGAGTAAAACATACACTAATGTTTTTAAAAATAGGAAAAAATCTTGTGTTTGAAGGAGTGATAAAGGTCTGACTACTGAAGAAATGACAAATATTGAGGACAAGATAAATACAAATATATAAACATTATTCTTTTAAGGATTTTATTTATTTATTCATGAGACACACACACACACAGAGAGAGAGGCAGAGACACAGGCAGAAAGAGAAGCAGGCTCCATGCAGGGAGCCCGTTGTGGGACTCGATCCCAGGACCCTGGGACCTGACCTGAGCTGAAGGCAGATGCTCAACCTCTGAGCCACCCAGGTGTCCCTATAAACATCATTCTTGGGGATCCCTGGGTGGCGCAGCGGTTTGGCGCCTGCCTTTGGCCCAGGGCGCGATCCTGGAGACCCGGGATCGAATCCCACGTCGGGCTCCCGGTGCATGGAGCTTGCTTCTCCCTCTGCCTGTGTCTCTGCCTCTCTCTCTCTCACTGTGTGCCTATCATAAATAAATAAAACAAAAAAAGTTAAAAAAAAAACATCATTCTTAAGAAATAAAGATTATTTTAAAACTTATGGTAGACACAGGCTATAGAAAAAATATATGTGAAGAACAGAATTTTTTTTAAATTTTTTTTATTTGTTTATGATAGAGAGAGATAGAGAGAGGCAGAGACACAGGCAGAGGGAGAAGCAGGCTCCATGCACCGGGAGCCCGACGTGGGATTCGATCCCGGGTCCCCAGGATCGCGCCCTGGGCCAAAGGCAGGCGCCAAACAGCTGCGCCACCCAGGGATCCCGAAGAACAGAATTTTGGAAGCTTATTCCAAAATAGGAAAGAACTGCCATAATAGATAGTTGTGTCCGATTCCAGTCTGTAAATTGCCATAGGAGATGAGTAGTTTATTAACAAATAAAAAGGAAGAACAAATATCACATAGAAAAATATCACATAGAAAAATACACAGCCTTGAGAGCAATAAAGAAAAACATATTTAAACAACTTTAAGATACCACTCTGGAACTATTAAACTAGTAAAAATAAGTAAAAATGATAAATCTCATGTTAACAGAATTGTGGGGTAATATGTACTTTCATATTGCTGATGATGATATGTTTGTATAATTCTTTAAACAATCAAATGATATGCACCAAAAGCTATAACAATTTTCATATGGTTCAGTCATATCTTCTGGACTATTTATTCCATTGTAGGAAACTTACCCACAAGGAAGTAAATAAAACATTAAGACTCTTGTCATTATTATGCCCTTGGAGAGACCTGTCCACACAGCAAAGTGCCTACAAGCAGAGCTTGGAGTGTCAGGACGGGCTGGATCATGTCAGAGCATCAAGAATTTATAGCCAAGAGTTACTAAGCCAACTGAGATTTTACTCAGACACATTTTTTTGGTGTTTGACCTTAATTTGGAGGGAGGAAGAGGGAAGACCTTCAAGGTGTTTACACTGGGGATGCTGGACTGCCTTGGGGAGGTTGCATGTTCCAGGATCCTGGGACCAGACAGGCTGCCAAGCAGCTCAGCTCCCCTCACCTCTCAGAGTCAGCCTCAGGACTCTGGCTGGAGGCAGTTCTTGAATTGCTTCCTGGGACAGAAGGCTGGTCCTAAATATGGTCCAAATGGAATCTCTGGGAACTAGACACAATGCCTTGCAGAACCTGCTGTGTGGCAGACAGATCCAGGAACACACCCAGAATTTAGGAAGTGGATAGTGCTTTTTTTCTTCTTCTCTTAGTGAGAGCCTGCCTATTGGTTGAGAATGGGTATTGTCAAAATTGAATCCTGATGCTCCCGGGAACAATGACAAATCTGGCTGCTTGGGGCAGTGGATGCGCAGAAGAAGGGAGAGACTGAGTGAAGGGATCCAGAGGGAAGGGAGGAATATCTCCTGGGCATTTTTAGGAAGCTTTGCAATGTACTGTGCTGTGTGACCTCCTCCTCTACGTCCCCAAGAGAATTTTGCTAAAGACTGACTCATCTTTTAAGGCTTTTTGAAGTCAGATTTAGATTTCTTTGGAATGTTGTACTATGATGATCCTAGAGCAGAAGCAATCCACAGATCTGGGATTATTTATTCACATAGTCATTTATGAAGCTTCTACTGTATGTGAAGCCACATGTATGTGGAGCAGAAAATATCGAGGTAAATAAGACACAGTCCTTGCTCTCAAATTGCTCACTGTGTTCTAGAAAGACAGACACACATAAAACGAAAAGGTAAACTGTCAGTATAATAAGGATAAATGTGGTAGGCTGTATAATGCTTCCTAAAAATATGTGAATCCTCCTCCCTGCGGATATCCTCCAATCCAGGTGAACTTACATGGAATTGCAGGTGTCCTTACAAGAAAGAGGCAGGCGGAAATTTGACCCCAGAAGAGAAGAAGGCCATGTGAGGGAAGAAGCAGAGGCCCAGGGATACGCTGCGAATGCAGAGGCAGGGCCACAGGGCCAGGGATGTGGGTGGTGTCCCGGCGTTGAAAAGGGCCAGGAAAGAGATTGTCTTTTTGGAGTCAGTAAGGGGCACAGAATGGAATGGATGCTCTGTTGCCCTGTTGACACACAGCGCATAGGCGACTGAGGGGAACTCAGGGGGGCACCTGGGCGGCTCAGTCAGTTAAGCATCTGTCTTTGGCTCAGGTCATAATCACAGGTCCTGGGATAAGCCCTGCATTCAGCTCCCTGCTCAGTGGGGAGTCTGCTCCTCCCTCTTCCTCTGCCTCTCCCCCCTCTCCCCTACCCCCTACCCTCCCACTTGTGCTCACTCTCTTGCTCTTTCTCTCTCTCTCTCATAAATAAAATCTGAAAAAAATAAGAAGGGAATTCGAGAAGAGAGGTGTTACCATTGACTCTTCTCCCAGCACCCTGAGGTGGGGAGTGATGAAAGCATCGTCCAAGCCCATACACATGCATTCTCCAGGCAAACATTATCTGCTCTGAGCTGGGTCCTCTCTTGAGTTCGATGGGGATCTGAAGATGAATAGACCAGAGTTCTTGTCCTCAAGGAGTTTCCAGTCCAGCAAGGGAGAGTCTGGCATTAAAAGCCCTGGGGTGTCCTTACGTTGAATCAGTTCCTTAACTTCTTTGGGTTCAGTTCTTTCTGTGTAAATCATAAAAAGAGCTGCTTCACCAAATGTTGTGAGGACCAAGCAATAAAATGTGTGCAAAGCTGTTTTGTAACTTATGAATCATATTCTAGGGCTGAATACCAATCTTTCCATAAACACTTCTAAATCTGGAGATCTCCCCGCTTCCACCACCTTCACCTTAGGGAGGCTCCCAGGTCCTCCTGAGGGTGTCGGGAGTTGAACCCAGGCTGTGTGTCTGCAATCAGTGCTCACCTCACCATCAGCGCTGTCTCCACAGTAGGCACAGTTAGGGGTTGGGCTTCGTTCATCCTTTTTTTCCATTTCTTTAAAAAAATATGGCTTAGGTGAAAACTTTTTTTTTTTTTTTAAATGAGGAAGTTGCTTATTGTCAAATCATGTGAAGGATGAAGAGAATAGTTCCTGGGAAAGATGATCTGTTATTGTAAGCTAGAAAATCAAATGCTGTGTAAAGTATGCTCCCTTTGGCCCTCTGCTAATATTCCCTTATCAGATGACCTGGTGCTGAAAAAGTGATGGTGAATGTTTGCAGTGGAACAAAAGTCCCAGCTCAGAGTTTGGCTCCTGGTGAACAGTAAAGAGGAAAATCATTGGTTTACAAACTGTATTTGCCTGTCTTTCTGTTTTGTTCCTTTCGCCTCCACGGAGGTGAACTGAGTGCCTCCTCCATCCCGTGGTGTGCGGTGCGGTGGGCGGGCTCTGAGGATGTAGTTCAAACCCAGGGAGGCTATGTGTCAGATGTGCTTCCTCTACATCAGTGATTGAACTTTTAAATCAAAGGGCTATAATTTTTTTTAAAGATTTTATTCGTGAAAGACACACACAGAGAGAGGCAGAGACAGAGGCAGAGGGAGAAGCAGGCTCCAGGGACTCGATCCCAGGACCCCGGGATCACACCCTGAGCCCAAGGCAGACGCTCAACCACTGAGCTACCCAGGCGTCCCAAAGGGCTATAATTTTTAAGGAAGATTCTAAAGCACATCCCAAATCTTCTTCCTCTGTGTATCTTCACTGATCCTTAGCTAGAACAACTCTGTCTCTTTTTCTCTGCCTCTGTTTCTTTAGGTATCTCTCGCTTCCTCCTTTCCCATCCCCCCTTCCTCCAACGGAGGCCTTTACCCTGTATCTCCCTGGACACTTCATATTTCAAATATTTTGCTCCACATTAGAATTCCTACATTAGAATGTGCTAGAAATGCAAATATTTTGACAACCAAGCAACAACTTCTGAAATACTTTTGCATCCCCCAAATAATAAAAACAGCAAACACTTGCATAGTGTTATTTTCCAGGACACTTGAGAAATAAGTACCATTATCATCCCTACTTTACAGATGAGGAGACAGAGGCAGGGGGCTATTCGATGACTTGCCTAAGTCTCCTTGGTCAGATCTTGTGGACCAATTTCCAGCTCAGAAAATATGGTCTCCACAGTCACCTGTCCTGTCTCTTCCACTCCTCCTTGGCCTTGTCTGAAAGCTTTGCACATCTGTGTTTTCATCTGCTCATTGGGCAGAAACACTATTGTGATCTCATCCCTCTGAATTCTCCACCGTGTTTATCTTGTCTGTAGTGGAAGTTCAAATAATTGTGGATTAGGTGAATCAGCTGAGGAAAAATATAGAAGCCAAAAGAATAAAAGAATGTCTGGGGGTCCCTGGATGGCTCAGTGGTTGGTCTCCCTTCGGCTCAGGGCGTGATCCCGGAGTCCTGGGATCGAGTCCCACATCGGGCTCCCTGCATGGAGCCTGCTTCTCCCTCTGCCTGTGTCTCTGTCTCTCTGTCTCTCTGTCTCTCATGAATAAATAAACTCTTTAAAAACAATAAAAAAAAGAATATCTGTAAAAGTTATAATGATGTGGGAAACATTTCATGATGACACTATTAAGTATAAAATTGATATAAAACTGAATATACATTATGATATTAACTATATAAAAATATAAATATAGTACTATTAATATTCTGGAAGAAAATACAAGAAAAGGTTGGCAGTAGTTGTCACTGAATGGTGTGGTTAAGAGTAATTTTTAATTTTCTTATTTATACTTTTTATATCTTCCTATTTATGTATATCTGGCTTAGGCTAACTTCATAAACAGAAAAACGAAAGTTTTCAAGTATATCATACACTCAAAGGAAAGCAAGGAGAGCATGACTGGAAGTTTGCTCTAGTGATTTGTGGTCTCCCCAGGGGATTGAGTGGAATTTGGGTTGTGGTGTGGATTTCACAGCTTCGGTGTATGTGTGTTTGTGTCATCTGTGTTGCAATCTGATGGTATTCATGTCAGGACATAGTTTAAATGATTACTTATGAATGAGGAAGTGAAATATCTCTCTCTTTAATATAGTTTAAATGGCCTATAGGCTTTGGAAGAAACAGGTCCTAGAAAAGACTGGAGTGTCAGAGCTGGAAAAAGGCCACAGAGATCCTAAAATCTAATTTCCTTCTTTTATACATCAATATCTAAAGCCTACTTTGTTCAGGGAATGGATCTGGGTTAACTAGATTGGAAAGAGGAGGTTGAAATCATAAATGGAATTCTCACTTCTTGCTCTGTGTGGGTCAAACCTGCAGCCTGGTCCTGCTGTCCTGGCAGAGGGCCCCTCAGGCATGCCTCCAGCGGTGGGCTGCTGCCCTGGTCCAGCCCTGCTCCGAGCACCTGTAGCTGTCCCCAGTCGTCTCTGTTGCTGGGGGCACTGTGTCTCTGTGGCTGTGCGTGAGAGGTCTTGTAATGAGTAATTTGGAGAAGTGCACAGAGCAGTGGGACTGGGCTCTCTGAAAACCCAGGCCCACCGGCCCAGTTGGCTAAGCTAAAGGGTCTGCTCAGTTGGCCTTTCTGATTAAATGTTCTCTACTCTTTTTAGGCCCATGTACACCAGCAGTCTGCTGTTTGTGACCAAAATGACCATTTGGAGACATCAAACAACCAGTCCTCAACCAGCAACTGACCAGTAATTTGTCCTATTGGTCAAATTACTTTTGCATGTTTAGATCTTGCCTCAGAAGGTAATATTTTGTGGTCTAGCAGATGGCTTCAGGAAAATCACGTCTACTTTACACACGGAAGTAGACGTTTTACAAAATATTTTAATTATATTTTCTTATAAAAATAATATGAGAATTTCATTAGAAATTAGAAAATGTAGGGGTGCCTGGGTGGCTCAGCCGGTTGAGTGTCTGCCTTTGGCTCAGGTCATGATCCCAGGGTTTTGAGATTGAGCCCCGCATCAGGCTCTCTGCTCAGCAGTGAGTCTACTTCTTCCTCTCATTCTCCCTCTGCTCTGTCTCTCAACTAAATAAATAAAATCTTAAAAAAAAATTAAAGACTAGAAAATACAGAAAAAAGAAAGAAAATAAATCCCTCATAATCCTTACCTTTAGTAATATCCCTTATTAACATAATTGTTTTTCCTTGCAATTAGTGGTTTCTTCTAATCTTCTCCCTCTATACAGATATATAGCATACGGTATGTATTTTTTATTCCTGCTTTTCCCCATAAAATTATATGATAAGCTTTCCCATGTCACTCAATATCCTTTGAAAACTACGCTAAGGACTGCATAAAATTCCATTCTGACAATGAACCATCATTATGTAACTGTTCTCCTGGTATCAGACATTTAAGCTGTTTCTATGTTTCAAAAATAAAAATGTCATGAAAAAAAAAAGACAATCAGCCCTAGATATCTCCTGATCAAAGCACACATCAGCACCTATGAAGAAAGCCTGTCAAAAAATTGAACTTGAATCTGATAAGGTCTCTAGATCTAACCTCCAATTTATTAGAAATGAGTGACAGAGGAACACATGAGTGACATTATGACACCAGAAAAATCTGGGTTCCAGGAAACTACAGGACAAATTAACAGATTTTTCAGGAGGGAAACTGCCTGGGGGAAGAGATAAGGGAAGGAGAATCTATGATGCCAAGAGGCTTAGAGACATAGCAACCAAATGCAGTATATGAATGATATTTGGGTTCATAGTCAAATTCTACAAAAATATTTATGAGACAAAATTGAAACGCTTACTTCGATATTTGATAATAATAAGGAATTATTAATCTTTCAGGAGTGATAAGAGTATTCCTGGTTATATTTTAAAAACAAATCCTTGGGGCACCTGGGTGGCTCAGTGGTTGAGCATCTGCCTTTGGCTCAGGTCATGATCCTGGGGTTCTGGGATCGAGTCCCGCATCAGGCTTCCCAGAAGCCTGTTTCTCCCTCTGCCTGTGTCTCTGCCTCTCTCTCTCTGTGTCTCTCATGAATAAATAAATAATATCTTAAGAAAGAAAGAAAGAAAGAAAGAAAGAAAGAAAGAAAGAAAGAAAGAAAGAAGAAAAGAAAGAAAGAAAAGAAAAGGGGCAAAGGAAAAGGAAGCCAGCATCTCTGATGGCCAAGGGCTGAGCTGAGCTTTGGAGGAAAAGAATCCTACACTTGAATAAGAAGGACCTCATTTTAGTCCCACCTTTCATACACTGGCTCTGTATCCCTGGACTGTTTACCTAATCTCTCTGAGCCCTAGAGCCCTCATTTATAAAATTGATATTATAATGTCTGCCAAAAAGTTGCTGTAAGGAGGAAACATGATCTTATCTGGGAAAGTGCTTGGAAAACTAAGTAACATTGGGTATTTTATCTCAAGAGATAAGTAGGACCTGAGGTCCTGGAGAATGTACCCCTTTCCTTCCTCAGGAAGTTAGGAATCCCCAGTTTTTTTTTCTTTCTTTTTTTAAAAGATTTTTTATTGGGATCCCTGGGTGGCGCAGCGGTTTGGCGCCTGCCTTTGGCCCAGGGCGCGATCCTGGAGACCCGGAATCGAATCCCACGTCGGGCTCCTGGTGCACGGAGCCTGCTTCTCCCTCTGCCTATGTCTCTGCCTCTCTCTCTCTCTCTCTCTCTCTGTGTGACCATCATAAATAATAAATAAAAAAAAAGATTTTTTATTTACTTATTCATGAGAGACACACCGAGAGAGACAGAGGGAGAGGCAGGCTCCCTGTGGGAAGCCTGATGTAGGACTCGATCCCAGGACCCTAGGATCACGACCTGAGCCCAAGACAGAAGTTCAACCACCCGGCCATCCAGGTTGTCCTGGATCCCCAGTTTTTCATTGACAGCTAAGAGTGAGCTTTTCACAGAAAAACACTGGTACACCATTTTAATTCCCTTTTAAAAAATTATTATGTTTTTGCATTGTTTTCTTTTTGGTTTTGGGGGGAGGGATGGTTGAATTTTTTTGCTTCGTTTTTGTTTTGTGTTGTGTGTGTATGCTGTGTGTGTGTGTTTTGAATTGTTTTCTTAATGGTTGTCCTGGGGATTACTGTTAGCATTTTAGAACAATCTGGCTTAGATTACACCAACTTAATTTTTTAAATATTTGTGATGTTTGACTTTTCTCAAGCATTATGATGTGAACAGTGAATTGAATGTACTATATATATTAAAATATTATTCTGAAAATTTTCAAAAATCTGCAAAAGCAGGGATTAGAGAAAACCAGTTCCTATCTGATTTTCTGGCATCTGTCATTTTACCTTAAAAATTGTCAACTCATAAATGATTTGGGTCCTACTCGCATGGAATGAGCCTACAGCATATTCCAGAGAGTGCATAGTGTTTTTAAAAAGATATTTTAAAATTTATTTATTTACTTATTTAGAGAGCAAGTGTGGGGAAAGGCAGAGGGAGAGGGAGAGAATCTCAAACAGACTCTGTGCTGAGCATTGATGTCCATGCCAGGCTAGATCCTACAACCCCAAGATCATGACCTGAGCTGAAATCAAGAGTTGGATACTCAACCGACTGAGCCACCCCAATGCCCCATGTATGTGAAGTCTTTTTCAATCTCTGTAGCTCATCCATGCTGGGTCTTTACAAGACATTAAATATTTATAGATAAATTCATGCACTCTCAGTGGGCACCAAGGTGGCTCAATTGGCTAAGTGTCTGACTCTTGATTTCGGCTCAGGTCATGATCTCAGGGTCCTGAAATGGAGCCCTGCATTGAAATTCTCTCTCTCTCTTTCCCTCTGCCCCTCCCCCCACTTGTGTGTGTGCTCTCTCTAAAATAATGAAAGAAAGAAAGAAAGAAAGAAAGGAAGGAAGGAAGGAAGGAAGAAAGTCTTCAAGAAATAAAGAGACTTCACATACAGATCAATCACTTGTGAATTATGGAGCTTATAAAGATCTTGAATCAAATGAAATGGCAAACCAGGAAACAAACAAATGAAATAATTGGGGAAATTAACTTAATTTTGATAGTACACCAGAATTTTGCTCCTATACTGCTCCCATACTCCCCCTCCTTAATGCTGTTATTTTCACAAATGACATTTTTACACACTTTTTGCCCATTGACATAGATTTATAATTATTACTTTATGCAGTTTTCTTTTAAATCAAGTAGGAAAAAATACTGTCTTTTGTATCTACCTATATATTTACCTTTACACACCATTTCTTCATGTGGATTCAGGTTACAATGTATATTTTCTTTTTTTTTTTTTTAAGATTTTGTTTATTTGAGAGAGAGTGTGTGCACACACATGCACGAGAGTGAGAGGGAGCACGCATGAGTGCACGAGCGGAGTAAAGGAGCTGAGGGGAAGGAAGAAGCGGACTCTGCTGAGCAAGAAGCCCAAGATAGGTGCTAGATCCCAGGACCGCAGGGTCATGACCTGAGCAGAAGGCAGAAAACTTAATTGACTGAGCCACCCAGGTGCCCCATTATGTAGCATATTTTCATTTCAGCCCAAAAACTCCCTTGGTATTTCTTGTAGGTCACATCTGCTCGGTGGAAAACTTTCAGTTCTTGTTTATCTGGAAAAGTCTTAATTTCACCCTCATTTTTGAAAGCTGCATATAGAACTTTTGCTGGATATAGAATTCTTGGTAGATAGGTTTTTTTTCCCCCTTCAGCACTCTGTGTATGTATGTCATCTCACTGTCCTCTAGCCTCCATGGTTTCTGATGAAAATTCAGCTGGCAACATTATTGAGGGGTCCTGGTACTGTTTGAGTCATTTCTCTCCTGCTGCTTTCCAAAGTCTTTTTCTCTTTTGAAAGTTTGATTATGATGAGTCTAGGTTTGGAAGTCTCTGAGTTTTCCTACTTAGAGTCCATTGAGCTTCTTGAATGTGTAGTTTAATGTTTTTCATCAGATTTGGAATGTGTCAAACTATTTCTTCAAATTTCTTTCTGCTGCTTTGTCTTTCCTTTTTTTAAAAAAGTTATTTATTTATTTGACAGAAAGAGAGCATGAGCAGGGAGAGTGGCAGGCAGAGAGAGAGGCAGACTCCCCAGTGAACAGGGAGCCTGATGTGAGGCTTGATCCCAAGACTCTGGGATCATGACCTCAGTGAAGTCAGATACTTAACTGACTGAGCCTCCCAGAGTCCATCCTCTCCTTCTTGGACTCCTATTAGGCATATGTTGGTATGGCTTGTTGCTGTCCTGTTGGTCTCTGAGGCTTCCTTGGTTTTTCTACATTCTTTCTGTTATTCAGACAGGAAAATCTCAATGCTTTTATCTTCAAATTCACTGATTCTTTTTTTCTGGCTGTTCAGGCCTACTTTTGAGTTTCTCTGATGAAATTCTCCTTTCAGTTATTGTGCTTTCCTTTTTTTTTTTTTTTTTTTTTTAAAGATTTTGTTTATTTACTCATGAGAGACACAGAGAGAGAAGCAGAGACACAGGCAGAGGGAGAAGCAGGCTCCCTGTGGGGAGCCCAATGCAGGACTCGATCCCAGGACCCTAGGATCATGACCTAAGCCAAAGGCAGATGCGCAACCACTGAGCTACCCAGGCATCCCTAGTTATCCTCAGAATTTCTATTTGGATCCGTCTTTATAATTTCTGTATCTTTGTTGACATTCTCTGTTTTGTGAGATATTATTCTCATATTTTCCTTCAGTTCTTTTTTTAAAGAATTTATTTTTATGTAATCTCCACACTGAATGTGGGGCTCAAACTGACAACCCCAAGATCAAGAGTCACATGTACCACCAACTGAGGCAGCCAGGCACCCCTTCCTTTAGTTCTTTAGACCTGGTTTCCTGTAGTCTTTGAACACACTTTAAAAAAACTCGATTTAATGTCTTTGCCTAGTAACTCCAATGTCCGTGTTTCCTTGGGTATGATTTCTCTTGATTGCTTTTTATCCCCTCATGTAAGGCCTAACTTTCTTACATCTTTATACACCTTGTAATTTGTTTTTGTTAGAACTAGGTTTTCAAAAGAATATAATGCATCAACTCTGGAAATCTGATTTCTACTCCCTCTCCAGGGTTTGTTGTTATGGCTGCTATAGTAAAATATTCCAAACATAGCATAGGCCTTGGGCCAAATTCTCTTCAAGACTAAAGCTGTTCTTTGGGAGAGTATAGATAGAGCTTCTTGCATGTGAGCATGGAGCTCATTTGAGGAAAACCAATGTGGATTAAGTGTCCACAGTGTTTTCTGATAATGATGCCTCTGAAGCTCCCCCAATATCGCAGGCAGAGGGAGGGTTATGTCCTCAGCCCTTCCCCTTTCTCCCCAGAATGACTAGAGTGTGTTGAACCTGCCGATGTCACACTCAGTGATCCTGATTCAGCCTTGCTCATGCAATGCCAGCCTATGACAATCTCCTCTGGAGATTTGACAGGTTGTATGGTGAGCAAATTTCCAGTCTCTTCTCCCAAGAAGGTCATGATCAGGCAAAATAAGAATAATATCAAAGCCTGCTGCCAGCTAAAGCAATCAGTGCCCAGATGTCCCTGGCCCAGGAGACGCCCAAAGGGTGGGCAGGAAGCAAACACAAGGATCACAAAAGATCTAGCCAAAGGAAGTCAGTGAGGGAATTGGGAGTCAAGAAGAGCCTTTCCCAGAGGCCCAGGCGGTGGGCACATCACCCTGGAAGGGCCCTTCCCCTTTTCCTGGTACATGTGGGGTTAGCAGCAGGGCCAAATACGAATCTGAGTAGGGATCTGTCATAGGCACCCCTGCCCAGTGCCAGACTAAACAATTCTTCTCAGGAGACGAAGAAGGAAGATGCTAAGGCCCTGGGGAACCCTGAAAGCCTGCCCGACTGGCATGAAGTGTCCATTTGTGTAACAAGCACCTGTTAGATGCCTACTAGAGTGTGATCTGACAAGACTTTGAAAATAGCCAGATCAGGGTTCAAAGCTAGGCTCTGCCACTTACCACCTGCTGTGGCCATAGCCAAGTTTTAAGAGTCTCTAAATCTTAGTTTCTACATCTATAAAAGGAGCATATTAGCACCCACTCATGGGCTATTGTAGGATGGAATGAGATTGCAATTTTATAGAGTGCCTCACTCACACCAGGCAATTAGTCAGTGAAAGCTAGTCATCTTGTTGGCAGTGTTGGAAAAGGAAGAGAAATAAACCACACTGCACTGCTCGAAATGCTATGGCTTTCTCTGCCTTGACTTTCTGAAAGCCTGCATGGCCTGCAGCCTTGGTCAGGTCACCTGTTACAGGCTCTCCCAGCACCTGTATCTGCCTACCTCTATTTCAGTTTCATGGTTAGATACTTATTTGTGTAACTGACTAATGCCTGTCTCCCTCACTGACTCTTTTGCTCCCTATTTTGTGCTCAGTGTCTAGCAATATATGGGGAAATGAATGAGTAAATGAGGATGAGGCTGTAGCCTTCACAGACCTCATTAGATGCACATACTTGAAGGGGCTAATTAGCAAGGTAGCTGGGAGCAGGTGTCCAGGGCATCAGAGCAGTGCTGGGACCTGGGGGCAGGAGCGGCTGAAGTCCATCATGGGGGTGTCACCCAGCTCTCCTCCAGGGGTTGTTTGAACAATTCCCTTGACCAACTCTCCTCTACCCATCTGTAACCTCTCCCACCCCACTGCCACCCTGTCCCAGAGCCACCTCAGTGTGGACTCTGCACAGGGCCATGGGGGTCAACTTGTGGGTCTTCCTGTGGTCTCACACCAGAGATGGGGCCACAGCAGCCACAGCCCTGCAGGCCTCAGAGTGAGCCTCTCTGTGGGTCAGTCACTTTGCCATGGAGCTTTCCCGAGTGGTGTGCTCCGTCTTTCCTCAGCAGTCCCAGCAGCCAGGCCAGCAGAACCTGGTCATCTCCCCTTCCCAGAAAGTGAAGTGGGAAACCAGGGGGCGAATGTGCTGCTAAGGCAGGTGGGGACTTCGCTGGAATAGGGGAATGTAGGCCCCTTCCCCATGCTGACCTGGGCACCGCCCCTGCCTTAATCACTCTAGCACCTTGTTCAAGGGGTCGTCAGATGCCCACCCCGACCCCAGGCACCCCGCACCAGCTCCTTCCTCGCCGTGGCCCGCAGTCTGTACAAGGTTAACCTCAAGCCTCTTCCTGGTCGCTGGTCACCTCTGATTCACTTTCCTGTCTCTGGCCGGATAATGGTTTGAGGTTTGGCTGGGCCATTCTGCTCACTTACTCAAAGACAAAGTTCCTGACCCTGCCTGCTGACTGGCACCTACTGCCTCCAGGGCCACCTTCCCCAGGGTCTCCTACCTGCCTCCTGCCTCCAATCAGAAATCCCTGAGCTACAAGGTATCAGAATCCTCTCCCAGTTGGGGAGCACCCAGCTCTGCCACCTTCGGCTGAGAGGGGTCTGGGGGTGGTGGCCTCCTGGCTCCCCAGGGCCTGCCCAGAGGGGAGCTGTGTTTAGCCTGAGCCCCGTGGGACTATTTGGCAAGGGCAGCACCAGAACACGCTTTACTTGGGTGCAGCCCTTAGGAGTCCACACCGTCCTTTCCAATGTGTCCTCTCAGACCAGGTAGGCCCGGCTTGTATCCGAAACCAGTTCTAAGGATGAGGAGAAAGCTGAAGGTCAGGGATTTACACGCTCGCCCAAGTCCATACTGCTGGGCAGTAAGGGATCCAAGCAAACTACCTACCTTTTCCTGCTCTGAATCCCAAGTAACTGTTGTTCCATAGATACCCTTCTCAAGCAGCCACTTGTAGCCTGGGAAACCCAGGAAAGCCCTGCTGAGATTTTCTGGCCTTTTTTTCTGGATGCCTTCTGGGCCTTCTGGAAAGGCAGTGATGGGCAAGTGTGTTTTTTCTTGTTTGGTTTGTTTTTTGGTTTTGGGGTGGTTTTCTTTCTTTCTTTCTTTCTTTCTTTCTTTCTTTCTTTCTTTCTTTCTCTTTCTTTTTTTTTTGTCAATCCTTGCCTTGAAGTATCCATTCCATTCACAGCCCAGTGATTAGTTGGGGTGCTAACCTAACCTCGTCTCCATCAGAAGCTAGGGAGAACCTTCTGGCGAACGTCCCGCTGCTTGGCTAATGAATTAGTATAGTTGATTGATATACATTCCATTGGTTGATACAAGCAAGGCCCTAGAAAAGGACACCTGTGAACTCTGGTTGCAATTTGTGTTATTATGCCCTCATTCAAACGTTCAGCATTAACCTTTTGACATGCATTTATTAAACATTTACACTGTATGCGGGATACTCTTGGGCACTGGTATGCAAGGAGGGTTGCAAAACAGTTCCTGCTACTGTTCATGGCCCAGTGGGACAGACAGACACATTTCCAGGTTCTCAGTCTGTGGGAGCACAGGGGAGGAGGGAACTAAGCCTAGGTGGGTCTCAGGGACTGGCGTTGGGCTGGGAAGGCTTCTCGGAGGAGGTGACTTTTGCATTGGGACTTGAAGGAAAAAATACAAGTAAGTTTCTTCAAAAATCCTTTCTGAGGAGTTTTTAATAAATTACGGGAAATGCTTGAAGGAAATGATGAGGGATAGGGTGGTTGTGGGGGTTAAGGGGACAAAGAGGGATGACAGAGGCACCTGGGCACTTGGTCCCTGACCAAGTTTCTTTGAGGCCAGTCCTGGCCCCATAACCTTGGTCTCCTAAGTACAAGGACCCAACCTTTTGAGTCAGCAGTGTCCAATAAGCTTTCATCGATGGCGCCAAGGTTCTGTTTCCATACTCTCCAGCACAGTAGCCATGTGTGTGGCTAGTGAGCCTTTGAAATGTCGCTAGCATGACCGAAGAACTGGATGTTTACTTTTATTTCATTTTAAGCCGTTTGAACTTAAATGGTCACCATGTCAGACATGCACCTCTGTGTGCTTCTCACCCTGGATCACATTTGAATCACTTAAGATGTCTTCCAAAATTTCTGGTGCCCCGTGCCCGAGCCTTACCCCTGAGATTCTGCTTTTGTGGATCTAGGGTGGCATTTGAGTATCAGTATTTTTGGAAACAACTCAAGTGATGCTCACGGGAGCCAGGGTTGAGGACCTCTGATCTGAAGCTGTGTTCCCCACACTCACAGGTGGGGAGGCCCTGGTTTCACAGGGCTACTTAGGGGGAGTGTTTGGGTTTTCCTCAACACCCCTCTACCCCTCAAGCTACAATGCCCAGTGGGAAGATTTAGGCCCTGAGGCCCTTCCCAAAGCCTGCTGGCTCTCCCCCTGCCTGCCTTACCCACTTCCTAGCCGAAGCAGCACTTATCCACCTGAGCCCTGCTAGGACACAGCCACCTGCCTCCGGACAGCAGGGGATAGCAGGGGTCAGTGGTCAAAAAGCCTGGTCCTTGCAGGCCTAGGGTCCTTGGACAGAGCCCAACCAGCCATTTTCCCAGGCTGGGCGAGGCTGGGCTGGAGCAAGGGCCACTGGCCAGGCCTGAGGTTTGGCTGGTTCCTGTCTACTTTCCCCTGAAACAGATCTGCTGTTGAATGTGTTTGGGACAGCAATGATGCAGGTTTTGGTAACGAGACTGACACTTGGAGAGAACCCTCCTTCCCCATGTACCCCGGAAAAAGCTTCCTGAGCTGGGGCTCGCCCAGCAGCTGCTGCCCGCCCACCCCCACTTTTGCCACCCACACCCCAAAAGCACTTTTGCCATGACTCACACGTGGCAGCTTGTGCACTTCTTTTATTATTAAATATAAAAGCAGCTTCCTATTTTTTAAATAGATATTTCAATGACTTTATATAAAATAATTCATCACTTCCAAGTATAAAAACAAAATCTCACAGTGTGTGAGCCAATGTTCCCTCTCAGCTTTCTCAACGAAGGGATTCCTGTGCAGGTAGCCAGGGGAGCCACCCAGAGGGCTGGGGCCCCTCCTACGCCTGTGTCACCAAGTGCCCACAAAGAACTTCTGCAGTGGGTTGGATTTGCTTTCTTGACTTTTAAAATACTATATGTTTGGGGTGGGGGAGGAATGCCTTTTTTCTGTGTTTTTTTTTTCCCTTTCCCTTTTAAATACATATTTTCTAGCATCAAATATAGAGTCTGAGACTAGAAGGAGCCCCACAGGGCAAGTTCCCGGCTGCCTCCCCTTCAGCTGAGAGCAGCAGGGCCGGGGTGGCAGGAGCCACGAGACCCCCGCTTTTGAGGGCAGGAAGGAAAGTTCATGGACCCCGGCTTAGCGGCCAGGAAGGGTGGCATCTCTCGGTGGAGGGCCCAGGGCAGCAGGAGAGGAGAGACACAGCAGCACAAAAGGACCACGGGCAATCGGCCCCATCGCCAACCGCCAGCTCTCAGAGCAGTGGCCGCGGGCCGGCCCAGGAAGCTGAGGCTTCAGGCGGACTCCAGCTGCCTGGTCCTTCTCCGTCATGGCTGGCCTGTGGCCCGGTGGGAGACACAGTGTAGGGGCCGGGCTGGGGGGATCCCTGCCTCCCCGGGGAGGGTGGGGAAGAGAGGGCGGGAAGGGGACAGGAGCGGCGCTGGGCTGGGAGGCTGGAGTGAGGCCTGCTGCTGGGATGGGGCCGGGCCGCATGGGGAAGGGGCCAGGCTGCGGCCCGGGGTGCGGACGCCTCCCCCAGCTCGGAGGATGCCCAGGCCTGCAGAGACCCTTGGGCAGTTGGTGGGCAGCGGAGCCCCCGTGGGCCTATGCGCTCCTGCCTCCTCCCTCCCACTCGTCACCTCCCCCTAGGGACGTCAAAGTGCAAGATGCAGAAACCTGCGAGCAACACAGCCTGAAGACCAGCTCCGGGCCGGGCGCGGGGGGGGGGGGGGGGCGCGGGTGGCCCCTGGCCCAGGCGGGGAGCCGGACAGTGGCGCTCGCAGGGCTGGGCGGCTGTTCAGCAGGCAGGTTCGGGGTTCACAGTGCAATGGCCTCTTCGCGGGCCTCGGCGCCCCCGGGGCCCTGGCAGGGCTGGGGCAGTGGTGCAGACGCCAGAGCTGGCCTGCCCTTGGCAGCGGAGCCAAGCCGCACGGTCCGGGGCAGAGCTGCGCGGCCGGCGGGGGCACTGGGCAAGCGGGTGGGTGAGCCCAGTGGCGCAGGCCTTCCCTTCCGGCTTTGGGCTGCACGCCTCAGGGAAACCCGGCCGCCGGCTGCCCTGCCCACCTCCGGCTTCTCTCTGGAGACAAGTCCCTGCTTGTTGGCGTCGGGACCCCTTGGCACCAGGCGGTCCTCCGAGCCTCGATGCCCACCCTGCGCTCCCACAGCCTAGAGCCTCTGGGTCCCTGGCCCGGGCGAGGCTTGGAGGGGAGATGCAGCAGGACACAGCCCCCGAGGTGCAGAGGGTCCTCGGCCGAGCTTCCTCGCCTTCCTCCAGTGGGTGGGCGCCTCCAGGGCCCACGATAAATATCAGCAGCGTGGGGAGCATCTCCAGCCCTTTCCTAGTCAGTCCAGTCTGAGGGGGCGAGGGCAGAGGGACCCCAGCCTCGCTGCTCTGGTCTAGTCCTGGCAGGCAGGAGCTCTTGTTGTGGGCAGGCCACACTCCCAGGAGAATGGCTGGGGATGGGTGGTGGTGGACACCCCCATAAGGTCTCCTCCCATGGAGAGACTATCCTGTGCGCCCAGCTGTACGGGAGAGAAAGAAAGGCCAGTCAGCGAGTGGGAGTGGAGGGAGGGGTCACTGAGGACATGAGTGGGGGAGGCACAGCGTTCCTGTGGGCTGTTGGTGGTGCTGCAGGCAGGACTTCCTCCCATCTTCTCCCTCGCCTTCCCAGCCACCCCAGACACCACAAGGGACCAGGAGGCTTTTCCTGGCAGCAGCCCAGACCTCTGGCCAGACTGGCCTCACCTCCTACCTCCTCCTGGGGAGCAAGGGACCGCAAGGGGAGGTAATGGGACCTGGTAGTGGCCTAAGCAGGGCTGGGAGAGGGGACTGGCCACCGCTCAAGTGGAGGAGTCTGACAGGGAGGGAAGGTGCACCTGAAGAGTCCTTAGACCATCTCGCTGGCCTTGGGCCAATGAACCCAGGGTGACTCCTGCTAACTCCAGCAAAGAAGACTTTCTCATTCCCCCCTCTACACCATTCATCATGAGGGGTCATCACACATGACACTCGGGATAGCAGATCATAGGTAACTAAGAGGAAGAACTAGAGGCAGTTCTGGAACAAGGATACTCCCATCCTGCCATGTGGTATGCTAACCCTGAAGCAATTCAACCTTCTTCCTGATGGACCAAAGGACTTGCCTCCCTGCATCATCCATGGGAATCAGGGCCCTGCTCTTTCCAACCCCACCCCCATCCTTGTCCTTTGCCCAGCATCCTCAGAAGGCTTTGTTCCCAGAACAGAAATCCCCTGGACTCCATCCAACAGTGCGACTTTGGATCCTGTGTGGAGCTTCCCTCCCTAACCATCCATAGGCCCTACTGGCAAAGTCCATAATGGACGAGAAGGGCAGATGGGACCACAGCTTCTGGCTCCCAGCCCATTCCCATGCTCTGGAGGGGGAAGAAGGGAGAACCATAAACTGGACACGAGCCATGCTGGGTATAGCTGGGCCCTAGGACTGGGCCCTAGGACCTGCTGGGATTAGGTGGAGTGAAGGGCCAAATGGGTGAGCTTCACTGCCCCTATGTCCCAACTCCTGGGAGTAGGGGGCTCGTGTCTGTCTTCTTTCTGACCATCCCTCTAGCAGGCTCTCTGCCTCTGTGTTTTCCTTTCTCTTATCAGAGCAGTAGGTAGTCTAAGGGCTGGCCCTGAATCTCCTGAAGCTCCTGGGGCCTGGTCTGGACCTACTGATCCAAGCGGGGTCTGGATGTGGCCCCTGCCCTGGGTTCTCTCTCTAAGTGAAATCTTGAGGGGAGGAAGAGAAAAGCTTGTCAGGGCTTGAGAAGAGACAGGCAGGGAAAGAAGAGTAGGAGTGTGGAGGAGATGGGGCAGAGGGCCAAGATGAAGGGGCGAGGCTGGCAACCAGTCAGAGGTGGGCACAGCCTGAGCTACACAGAGTCCCTGTGGACCTTGGTGCCTCCTCTGCTTTACCAGTCCTGAGGAGGTCTGGATCATCCTTACAGCCCTGCCAGTGTCCCATCTGACCCACTCACCCATCTTAGCCCACCCTGTGTTGCTTTTTGTTCTTTTCTAAATAGGCTCCCCTGGTTTTTTGAACGTTCGTTATACCCCTCTTCTGTCTAGAAGTGGCCCAGACTTGTCACTGCACACATGGAAAGACGTTAAGACACTCACTTGCTTTTGGCATAGGGTGTGACTGGAAACTCAAATGGGTTACCCCAGCTAGTTGGCCGGCCAGCCAATCAGCAAACCAAGCCATTAGCCAGCTAATCAGTTAGTCAGTCAACTCACCAATCAATAACCAGCCTATTAAGCAGTTACCAGCTAGTTGGTTACTCAGCTAAAGTCATCTAGCCAGCTGATTGGCCAGTCAGAATCGATTAGTTAGCTGGTTAATGGACGACCCAGAAGGCTGGTCAGTTAGAGACAGCTGGCCAGGGTCAGGTGGTCAGTCAACCCTTAAGCCAATCCAGTCAACATTTATTGAGTTTTTGGCAAGTATGGAGCAGCCCTCTCTGTATTAGAACATGGGACAGAAAAAAATGCAAAATAAAAAAAAGGGGGGAAGACACAATCCCTGCCCTCAAGGGGCTTACAGCCTTCTTAGGGATGCAGAATGTACATATACACATAAAAGGTTTTAAAATGTATAAAAACAACATCCAAATGAGTGCAAATTGATATATATTAACCAAATACAAAAGAACTGAGGAGTAGGAACTGATAAGCTACCAGCCGGTGTTGGAAACAATCTGGAAGAACAGGAGGTGGTGGTGGTGGGAGCTGTCTAGAATCAGGGAGCTGCAGATGAGGAATGATAAAGGGCACATCTTTACCAACAACATGGGTGAGGCCCATAGAAGGCACTGGGAGGGCTATGAAGCCAGACTTGGGATTTAAAACAATTTCCACTTGCTCAAGTGATGGGCAGAAACCAAAAACGTGGTTTTAACAAGAACAGACATAAACTCCTGCACCCTGGTTAAAAAACTAAGTTGTCCAAGTACAGGACAGAAAGCTTGGCTTGCCAGAGGTTTATGGGAAATGGAACTAGGGGTTTTAATAGACCACAAGCTCAACATATGACAACAGTATGATGCATCTGTTAAGGAAACAAAACACAACACTAATGCAATCTGAATCTGCATGAATAGAAGAATATTGTCCAGATCAAGGAAGGTAACAGTCCAACTGTACTTTGAGCTGGTCGGACAACATCTGGAGCACTGTGTCCAGGGCTGGGTGCCACATTTTCAGAGGGACATTGACAAACGAGTGTATCCAGAGGGCGACCAGGATGGTGAGGGGTCTGAAAACCATATCATATAAGGAATGTTTGAGGGACTTGGCCACACTTAGCTTAGAGAATTCTTAACAGGGATATGGATAACTGACCTGAGACACTAGAGGGCTCTCATGAGAATAGAAGGGAGGACCATCACGGAGGGGGCAGGGAAGCTCACTCATGGAAAGATGTCCTCACAGCACTCCTGGGAGACGGCAGGGAGCTTGCCTGGGACTGGGGGCCCAGGGCCCAGCAGCTGGCTGACCCCATGTCAGGGGCGCAGAGACAGGAGACCCCTATAGGGTAGGATACTGGCCAAATGACCTCTAAGAGCCTTTCCAAGACTAAGGCTCTATGGATCCATGAATCTAAAAGCAGGGACATGGAGGGACACCTGGGTGGCTCAGCAGTTGAGCATCTGCCTTCTGCTCAGGGCGTGATCCTGGGTCCGGGGATTGAGTCCCACATCGGGCTCCCTGAATGGAGCCTGCTTCTCCCTCTGCCTCATCCTCTCTCTCTGTGTCTCTCATGAATAAATAAATAAAAGCTTAAAAAATAAAATAAAATAAAAGCAGGGACATAGAAATGATCCTGGCTGGGGAGAAGGCTCAGATAGGGTGCAGAGCAATAGAAAGCTGGCAAGAGGTGGGTGTTAGGGGCGGCTGCTGGAGGAGCCTGGGAGCCAAGCTGAGAATGTCGGGTTTGAAGTGAATGGGGATGCAGATTCCCTAGGAGGGTAAAGACTCTAGGTAAGCTTTTGGTTCTCTGGAATGGAAGGAGGCAGCAAGACTAGAAGCTGAATACAGAAATAATAACTGGATGCAGAGGTGATAGTGCCTGGCCTCAGACTGGCAGGGGGTTGGGGGCGGTGGTGGTGTGGAGACCTGAGGACTCCAAAAGGAGACAGTTGGCGGGATCAGTGATGGATAGAAAAGGGAGTAGGAGGGGAGGGAGTCAAGTGTGGGCCTCAGGGAAGTTGGTAGTATCAGCCAGCCTGGGTAATTGGAAAGAGGGTAGCTAATTTTAAGGGGTGGAGAGAGATCCAAATCAGTCTTACCTTAGAAACGCCCCTACACCGGCAGTTCCACCTGTCTCTCCTCATCCTGGGTCAGGGGGCTGCGGGTAGAGCATAGGACTGGCATAAGGCTTCAGCAGAGGCTGAGGAGTGAGGAAACCCCTTAAGTTTGTCCCTCAGAGGGTGGCATGTGCTCCAGCCAGAACTGCCTAACCCTTAGGAGAAATCGGCAAAAATCCCAGATAGCTAGGAAAGAAGAAACGCCCTTCCTCCTCCCTGCCTCCTATCCTGTTCTGAGCTCCACTTCCTCAGAGCAAGTGAAAGAAAGTCTCCCTCAAATCTAGAAGGGAAACAGATGCCAAGCCAGCCCCCCCCAGCCCCCCACACCCCCATGCCTTCCTGAGCATTCCCACCCCCTGTGGACTCTCACCTGCCCTCTGGTTGCTCCACGGGAGAATCCGCTGCCTGAGGCTCTCGATGACTCTGGGAACAGACCACAAAGAGCAGGCTCGTGGAGGAGCCAGGGATCATGAGGGGACTGTGGCCTCGCCCCCAGGGAGGGTTGCCCAGGGAAGTAGATGACAGTTATCGAAGTCTCCCCCAGCTACCCAGACACGGAGATGAGCCGCAGGGCCAGGAGAGCTTCGTAAGGCCTCCCTGTTGGTGGCGCCCCCACTCACACAGGCTGCTTCCTACCCCAGGGGTCGTTGGGCCCAGGCTCTGCGGAGCTCCCAGCGAGCACCCCGCCCTGAGGCTGGCACAGCATCACCCTCCTCTGCTGGCTCCCTCACCGGTGGGTTCTCTTCCACTCTCAGCCCGAGAATATTCTCTCCTGGTCCCTTCCCATTGGCCTTATAGCCTGGGTCTCCCCCAGTTTTGAAGAAACCCTCCATTTCAACCTCCTCTGTCCTGTGTTCAGGTGGCCTTCTGTCTTGGCACCTGAAGAACCTGGGCAGAGCCCAAGGAATCCCCCGACGCGCTTGCCCCGCTCCTCCGCCTGGGCTGTGCCCCCCCGCCCCGCCCTCCTCTCTCCCCTTAAGGGGCTCCCCTTACCCGCCGTCTCCGCCTGTACAGCAGGAGGCCGCCAACGGCCAGCAGGACCAGGATGACGCTGGGCACCAGGAGGCGGAAGGCAAACCTGGGGAGCTGAGGGCCAGAGGGTCCCTCCTGGTGCTTCTCGTGGCCTGCGTCAGTCAAAGGAACGGCGTTAGAGTGGGCCAGGGCCCCGGCCGCCCCCTCGCTCGCTTGTCCTCCTTCTGGCTGCGCGGGGCTCCTGCGGCCCCGGGTGCTCCTTCTGCCCTCCACGTCCCCGAGGGGCAGCGCACGGCCCCAGGAGAGCCTTCTGGGGAGCCCTGGCTGCTCGGAGAGGGCTGCGGGGCTGCTGAGGCCTCTCGGGGGCCGCGGTGGGGTCCTGGCAGGGCCTGGCTTCTGATGGTCTCCGGGCGCGGCAGACGGTCGCTCGGTCTTCTCAGGCGTGCGACTCTGGGCCGGGCCAGCGGGTCTCGCAGGGCCTGCCGTGGACGGGGGTAGGCCGGGCACGTCCCCTGGCTGCCGGCCCCCGGCTGAGTAGGACAGCAGAAAAGATGCTGACAAGAGGTCCCCGGGCCTGGCGGTCGTCTGGGCTTGGCCTCCGCCTCCTCCCAGCCTGGAGGGAGAAAGCTCTGCCCCTTGCGGCACGGGACCCTCACTAGCCTCTCCGGAGGCCTCTTCTAGGGTCCAGTTAGTGCCCAACGCAGAGTCCAGAACGTCTTCCATCCCAGGGACGGGGGCCCTGACAGAGGGCAGGCCCTGAAGTGAATCTCCGGCGGGGCTGGCCTCCACACCTGGGGGCTCCGGAGAGTCAAAGCTCTGGCAGGTGCTTCTGGGTGGTCGCTGCTTGGCATTGCCCGGGTCCAGGTCCACTGTGCGGAGGGGCTGCTCACTGGGCAAGAGGGAGCTGCCCTCTGTCCCCTCAGAGTCGGCCCAGGTCAAGCCAGCCATAGGGGCCATGGAGGGGGCAAGGGGCTGCTGAGGGGAGACAGAGGCCAGGTCACTGCTAGGGGTGGCTGTGGGGTACAGGCAGTTGCAATCAGGCTTGGTCACCATATCTGAAAGAACCACAGAGAGAGGGAGAGAGAAAGACAGGGAGGAGATAGAGTCACCAGCCTTCAGCACAGCTTTCCCGGGGGAAGGGGGGTGCCAGGGGGATGTGGGTCTGGGGGTCCCTCATGCCCCAGTTCAGCCCTGGGGCTCAGGAGAGGACAGGACTGGAGCCAGTGCTCACGACACAGGCCTCAGGCAGTGAAGGGACAGACACTGTAGGGTCACAGGCAGAGAGCAAAGAGTGGGGTTGAGAGGCACAGTCTGGGGGCCAGGGTGAGTGAAGACCAGGGAACGGCCTTTCCTGGAGTTCCAGCTGGCTAGGCGCCATGCCAGGATCGAGCAGCAGCTAGCCAGGAGGTTGAGCAGTGGCCTCCGGGACCACCACAAGTCACCCTCAAGTCGCACAGACAGTGTTGGTTGGAAAGCAGCAAGGTGGTTTCATGCACAGCCAGGGGCCACACAGCCACAGCCACGGGCGAGATCAAGCTGGGGCTGGAACGTGCCCAAGACTTGAGGCCTTGGGATTGAAGCCACGAGACTGGACTCGGCCACTGGCAGGTCGTGGGGCCTCAGCTCCTGCCTCAGGGAGCAAGGTTGAATGTAGGAGGGCAACGTGCCACAAGACGCAGAGACGAGGACACGCAGAGTACCCATGTGTGCGGCTGAGCCTGCACTGGGAGACTTTGAACGATGCTCAGACTTCAAATTCAGCCTTTTCCCTTGAGGGAACACTCAAGGCATCCTGGGGAGGTCTGAAGCCAGGGTCTCCTGGTGCTTCGCAGCAGGGCTCCTGGCGCAAGGGCCCTGGCTCCCAGATTGAGCCCGGCTCTCTCCACGGAGGCCCCTGTACGGAGCCAGCCTGCAGTGCCCGTGGGGAAAGCCTCTGAGCCTACAGGGCTCTCCGAGAGGGGCCCCATTCCCCATCCCTCATCTCACAGCCACCAGCGAGATCCTTCTTGATGCCTCCACATGCAGACATATTCGGTGTGCATGCACACACATGTCAGAAAAGACATGTGCTCAGGACTGCCCACAGGTACATGAAGCCACACGTGTACACAAGAAAAGCACATCTACACACACAGGAGCACGAGTAGCAGCCAGGCTGCCTCCCCAGGGTCCCTCTGGCCCCCACATCTCACCTCCTCATCCTGGCTCGGCTCCCTACACCCTCCCCTTGTCCTGCACTCGCTAGGCCCTCTGGTGCTTACCTTGGCTGGAGCACTTAGCAAAGCTGTTGTTGCAGTTCTTGCTGAAAATGTTCCAGTCCTTTTTAAGGAGATTCTTTGTTTCATTAAAGACATTCTTGATCTTTTCCAGCAACTGCAGGGGTGTCTCATAGAAAGTCCGGACACAGGCCTGGAAAGAGAGAAGCACTCCACCCCTTCAGTGAGGATGGGCCGTGGCCCATGTCTCTAGCATGTTTGCCAAACTCCCTTGGCCTTTCTCACATCTGTCTTCTTTTTCTCTTTCATTTCTCCCTCCCCTCACCCTTGGTATGTGGTGGAATCAGTCCTGAGATCTGGAGATTTGTTATTTATTCGCAGATCCATTTAACACATATCTGTGTGCCAGGCATATGGCAATTATTTGGGAATCATGCAACGAACACCAGAGACGTGGTCACTGGCTGAGCTGGACACTGAGTCCAGCAAGGCACTGGCATTAAACACATTGTTACAAGTGCAGTGAGTCACATGGAAAAGTGTGGAATGATCTGAGAATGTACAGCAAGGGGAACAGGGGACACCTGGGTGGCTCAGTGGTTGAGCGTCTGCCTTTGGACCAGGGTGTGATCCTGGAGACCCGGGATTGAGTCTTGCATCGGGCTCCCTGCATGGAGCCTGCCTCTCCCTCTGCCTGTGTCTCTGCCTCTCTCTCTTTCTCTCTGTGTCTCTCATGAATAAATAAATAAAATCTTTAAAAAACAATAAGAAGGGGAACATAGGGCTCAAGGGGAGTTTCCTCATGGAACCAGCTGAAAAATGAGCAGGAGTCAACCGGAAAGGACGTGGAGTTGGAGAGAGCTGTCCCATTGGGGTGGAAACAGACTGTGCAAAGGTCCTGAGGCAGGAAAGAGCCTATAATGTCAAAAGACTAAAGGACGGCTAGAGGGGCTACAGTAGTGCCATCGAGGAAGAAAGTGGCAAGAGATCCTGAGAGAGGTCAGCAAGGACCAGGTTCTGCAGGTGTCAAAACCTGTTAACTTGATCCACAAAGCAAATATATAACTTCTGAGGAGCTTTTGGGGGAGGTGGTATGGTAAGACTTAAGTTTTAGAAGACTCATCCCGCTGTGCTGTGGAGCAGGCCAGGGGGCTGTAGGTCCTTCTCTGGCCTCTGAAGCTGTCCCAGTCCTGCCTGTTGAGCTGTTCTGTTCTCTTCCGCGCGTAGGACCCAGGCTCCCTACACCCACTGGAACTCTGAGGAGCTTCACACGCTCCTGGTTTCCCTCCCACCTCCTGAGCTGCTCCTCCGTCTCCTTCCCAGGCTCCCCTCCTCCACCTGATTTATAAATTCTGGCATTCCTCCGAACCATCCTGGAACCATCTCTCCTTTCACACCAGAAGGTGCCACACATGCCCACCGCTTCATCTGAGGCCTCCTTGCCAATGACTTTCAAGTACCAAGTTTCCATTATACTGACCGAGCTGCACTGGGAAGGACCCCAAGCGTCACCGGCCGTGGAGTCCCAAGCCATCTCTGAATGCTCACGGCCTGTGCACAGCAGGCCCCTGATCGATGGTGACCCGCCAAATGAATGAACGGACACAGTTGTGAGAAGACTGGGCTCAGCACCACCATCAGCTAGGTGGCACCGGCCAAGCAGACCATGAGAAAGCGGCAACCATCAGACAGACGCACCTGCCAGGTGCCCACCTATGACACGGAGGCGGTGCCTTCTCTCCTCAGTGGCTCTGAACCCTGGCCCAGCCTTCTCCTCTCGGGGGGCTGGCTCCTCTCGCCTCTGGGGCTCCCTCCCTTCTCGAGTGCACCTCACTGCTCTCACACCACGGGCGGCTGGTGAAAATGCAGATTCCCAGGCCCACCCACAGACCCAGTGAGTCCGACCTTTAGGGGTGTAGACTGGGAATCTGGAATTTAAACAAGCCCCCCAAGTGATATGTCCGAACCTTAACACCTCTCCGTGAAAATGTTGTCTCCTGCGATCCCACACCTGCTCTGGGGACCTCTCCCTCTTCCGCAGGCGCACCCCCCCCTCCCCCCGGCCGGCACCCCAGCTGCCACCTACCCCAGCTGCCACCTGCCCCTGGCGGCGACCGCACACTACTGGATCCGCAACGCTGAGTTCCCGGGAGAGGGACTGCTCTTCCATCCTGACACCCTCACCGGGTTTCCCTCCCGCCCCCAGGCGGCTCCCTCCGGGTCCTCTTGCCGGGTGCCCCCCTGTGCCCGGCTGCTGAGGCCGGGGCTCCGGGCTGCCCTCGCACGGGCGGCCACGTCCTACACCTCCTGGCTTTGCAGGTCCTACACCTCCTGGCTTTGCAGTGACGTCGGGGCCCCTCCTCCGTGTGCGCCCAGCTGCCGGCTCCGCATTTCCGCTTGGCTGCCTCTCTAGCATCTCGGGATTCCTGTACCCCAAACTTAGCTCCTGCTCCCCGCTCCCCAGTCGGCCCTCAAGCAGGGCTCAGGACTGAGCGGTCCTGGGGCCGCCCCTTCCCTCCGCTGCTCACCACCACCTGCCACGGAGTCCTGTGGGGCCTGTCTCCCGGGGCTCCCCGCGCACCCCCTAGACCTGCACCACTGCCGGCCTCCCAGCCCCCATTCCTGTGCCCTGAAGGGCTACCACACGCTTCAGACAACACTGTGCATCCCTCCGGGCTCCCGCCACCTCCCCTCTCTCCCAGGCTCTCCCATGCCTCCAGCCGAGATCGGGTGCCGCCTTTTGAGCTTCTGAGTGTGGACAGCTGCTGCTCACCTCAGGGCTTGGTGTGCAGCCTCCGCTGGGCTGGAATGCTCTGACCAGCCTCGCTGCTTCCTCTTACTCCTCTTTGGACCTCAAATGAATGTTCTCTTGCCCAGAAGCCTTCTCTCCTTCCCTTCTTCCCTACCTCCCCCCCCCTTTTTTTTTTATCTTTTCAAGATTTTATTTATTTGAGAGACAAAGACAGAAATAGCGAGAGGGCAAGAGCGGGGAGGAGAGGGAAGAGCCCAGCTCCCTCAGCAGAGAGCCCAACATAGGCCTGGGCTGGATCCCAGGATGCTGGGGTCATGACTTGAGTGAAGGCAGCCACTTAACCTACTGAGCCACCCAGCACTCCCTCTCACCTCTCCTTTTTATTTATTCATTTTTAAAGATTTTACTTATTTACTTATTCATGAGAGACACACACAGAGAGAGGCAGAGACAGGCAGAGGGAGAAGCCGGCCCCATGCAGGGAACTCAATGCAGGACTCGATCCCAGGACCCCAGATCATGACCTGAGCCCAAGGCGCACCCTCAACCACTGAGCCACCCGGGTGCCCCCCACCTTCCCTTTTTAAATGAGAGTGCCATTTATCTCTCGGAGCACCAGGAGGCCTCCTTCATGGCTCCCTCCCTCACCCCTTTCAGGTCTTCTCTTGCCTGGTGTTCCCTTCCAGGGATGCACTTATTGCCATCCTAAATCCTCCCTGTTTTACTCATATATTCTGTTAACTGTCTCACGCCCTCTCCCAAAGTAAGCTCCATGAATTCGAGGGGTTTTGTCTGGTTTGATCCCAGCTGCTTCCTAGTGCCCAGAACAGTACCTGGCACACAACAGGCACTCAGTAACTATCTCTTGAATGAATCAATAGTCCTCACGCTGTGGAATTCTATATAGTTGTGTCATTGTTTGTTTAATTGTTACCAGCCTCCCCTAACCCTAAGCTCCACGAGGGCGGGAACCATGTAGTTTTTGCTCACTAAGACATCGTCAAGGCCCTGTACTGTGTCTCCCGCATGGTATGTCTTTAGCAGAGGTGTGTAGGGTGAATAAATGAATGGGAGAGTGAGTGAACAATGACACGGGGTGAGAGGCAAGCAAACACACTCTGCGTGTATGGGCAGGGATGGTACCCCCAAAGCCACCCGGGGCTCTTACTCAGTGCTCCCCAGGACACTCCTACCTTGTCCTGCTCTTCGTAGTCCTTCGTGAAGCAGCTCTTTAGCCTCAGAGAGAGTTCCTGGAGCTTCACGATGACATTGGCGTTGGGAGTATTGTCTTTGAAGCGCATGGTGTCCTCCATTATGTCTTGCATCAGGACAAACGCCTTCTTAAGGTAGCACACGGGATCTTTCTGGAAAACCAGAAACGGGAGTTGATGGTGCGCCTGATGTGGTCTGGGAATCCAGGCTCTGCGACAGATGTCCCCAATCCTGGCAGATGGAGGGCTGCAGCTTGCCTTACACCTGCCCCTGAGGTGAGGGCCAAGCCACTCTAGTATAAGAAGGGAGGTGCTGACCTTGGCTGCTCTTTCACTCTGTCTCTTTGGGATCTGGAATTGGGGTAGAGGGAAGGAAGTGGCGGCTCTGATTAGAGACCTCCTCAGATTTCTGGAAGATGCGGCTTTAATCCGAATGGGGGTGCGTGGGTAGGGTGGGCTCTGGGGAACTGCTGTCTTTTTGCCTGCTCTCACAAAAGTCCTTCTAAACCTCCAGGCTGCAGGGGGACTAGAGGACACCAGAGGGGACAAAGAATAACCTCAGTGTTTTGTCTTCCCGAGGGATGGTGGTTGCCTCAACAGACAGCCTGCTTCAGCTCTCTATCCTAGTACCTGGCCCCATCATTTCTGCGTGAGTGATCAAGTGAAATACTGAGGTTAGTCTTTGGGCCGTGAGGTGGTCAGGGGGGCAGAAGCTCAGAGATGGGAGCCCCTTCTGGGCGCACCGCGGTGATTTTGTATATGGCGCAAGGATGAGCCCATGTGCAGTAAGGGACAGGGTCTAGGCAGTTGGAAAGGCGTCACAGGCACGGGAGGAGCGCGTGCACAGGCTGGGAGGCAGGGAGGGGCAGGCAATGGCGGGGGCGGGCCAGGTGATGTGCCCTCGAAGCTGAAGCTGAGGAAGCTGAAGCTGACCCAGCTGGGCTTTCTCCCCCAGCGAGGGGGGCCAGGACAGGTTTGGAAGAGGAAGTGAAGGCAATAGGCTGGAGTTCCGAGAGCTCCCCCTACGGGCTGGATGATGGGTGCAACTGGAAGGGGAGAGGCCTCTTAGGAGGTGCTTGGTACTGTCCAGGCAACTGGTTGGGCAAGGCTGGGGCAGAACCCAGAGCTGCTGGGAGACAGAACAGCAGTGCGGGGGCTGGCTGGGTGTGGGGTAGGAGGAAGAGGGAAAGGGCTGGACGGACTCCCTGGCTGCTGTGCTGTCTGTTGGATGGAAATGACATCCTTAAGCAAAGCATGTGACACAGAAGGCCTATTGGTGTGCCTTAGGCCTTAGAGCCAGCCTGCCTGGGTTCAAATCAGGCCTCCACCACTTAGTAGCTGTGCTCCCTTACCCTCCCTGAGGACAATAACCAGATTAGCAGATCACATAGTTGTACCGTCAGGATTAAATTAGAAAGTGCCTGGCACATAGTAAGAGCTTGACATGTGCCAGGGCAGGAGAAGGGAGCAGCAGGGGACTTGAGGCCTGGACCTTGCTCAGCCCCAGACCCTGGCATCCCAGGACTGAGCACCGGGAATCATCCCACCCTCAAATCCTACCTGCCCAGGTAGAGGATTTCTCCCCCCTCCATGCTCCCACATATACCCACCTCGGGAAGCTGGCACCCGGGCCTTGTAAATAACCATAACTCACCAATAGCTCCTGGTCTACAAACTCAAAGGCAATCTGGCATGACGTCTCCATCTGACTGTCAATCTGTAAGAGAGAGCAGGCCAGTGGTGGCAGGGTGTCTGTAGCTCCACTGGGCCCACCTAAGAATGAGGGCTAGAGTCCCTGGCTGGATCAGGCTTTGAGCCTCTTCTACCTTCTCACCAACCACACTGGGAAAGACAGAGCCAAGGGAAAGACTTGTGCCTCCCGCATGCCCAGCGTGGACTGTAAAAGAAGTCTCTTCCTTCCACCTCCCACTCCATGAATCTGACAAAGACCAGTTAGTTATAAGGAAGAACTATCTCAGAGGATATTGGGCATAACCTTCCATGATAGGTAATGAGCTCCCTGTCGTGGTGGGACTTCAAGCATAGGCTAGACAAGTTCTGGGGGTTCAGAATATATAGGGGCTGGGGCTAGATATCCATCAAGCCCTCACTGGCCCCCCCAGAGCAGTGGTTCTGTGATTCTAAGGCTCAGAGAATGCTGTGGCTCTTGGTCTACCTGGGATAGCTGTAGCAGCTGTGTGCAGGAGGAAAACCATAGCGGTAAGAGAGGCAGCAGGCCCAGCCTACAGGCCCCAAGGAGCTGGCCTTAGCCAGTGCTGCCCCACCCGGCCTGGCCGGCTAGAGGGACGGTAAATTCTCTTCTGAGCAGGACAGCGGCCATCATGGTAACCTGACTCTGCCTCCCTGAATCACATTTGGAATTACTGACATCCCTGCCCGCCCGATTAGAAGAAGGCACGGGCTCCTCCATGGCGGCCTGGGTGAGCAGTCCTTCCCAGCCCCGGGGCTCAGGCAAGAGCCAGGAAAGTGAGGGTGGAGGGCTGGGAGGTAGGCTGGAGCCTCCTCTCCAGATCTGGCTGAGGCCCTGGTGCCAGGTTGGCGGCATATCTGGGAGTCCAGGAGTTAGAAGCAACATCTGGATGCAGCAGGCAGACACACTGGGCTGGCTCCCTAGAGGAAGCATCTCAGCGAGGGACCGCAGGCCTCACAAGCCTTTTCTAAGTCCATGGTTGACACCCTGGGCGATCATTAACCCAGGCCAGTGGCTGGAAGCCCACCCTGTCCATGGTCTGGATAGGCCCTGACCCCGAGAAGGTCACTGAGGAGAGAATCCGTGGGGCTAGGTGGGAGCCACAAACCACATCCTGCACAGCCATACTTCACTGCCTGCAACCCTTGCCTTTGACCCTGCTGCCTGGCTCCTGCCTCAGTTTCCCCAGTGAGGAGAAGGTAGACAGTCATGGTCCCACACTCACCAGCTGCTGGAGGAACTGCAGGTGCCCATTCCCAATCATGTGGCTACAGTGCTCTGACACCTCCTCGGTAGTACTCCGGCTCGCCAGGAGAGAGACCACCAGCAGCAGGGGCATCAGCCATGTCTATGATAGAGAGTGTGTCATTATTCCCAGCTCTCCGTCTCCTCAGGAACCCCCATGCCCTGGGGAGAGGGGAAAACCAAGGACCTCATACCTACAATGCTCCAGGTTCCGCCCTTTACCCCAGGATGCAGTGGTCCCTGAATCCAGCTTTCTCAAGATTTCCTCACTGGCATGCACTGTCTTGCTCTCCCTTGACAACCCACGTGTCATCTTCTTCAAGAAGCCTTCCCTGATTAACCCAGGCCAAGCTTGATCCCACACTGAACTTCTCATGAGGATATGGAAGGTGTTCCTACCAGTCTAAATTTCAATTACACAGGACACTCCTCGAGCACAGGACTTGCATCTGCTCATTGTTGTGTCCCTGTGACATGCAACACCGAGCCAGACATCTTGTGGGCTG
The DNA here is from genome assembly GCF_048418805.1 of Vulpes vulpes. Classification (NCBI taxonomy): domain Eukaryota; kingdom Metazoa; phylum Chordata; class Mammalia; order Carnivora; family Canidae; genus Vulpes; species Vulpes vulpes. The sequence continues at coordinate 117,008,518 of NC_132782.1, forward strand.
TCCACTCCTCTCAAGTTCATGTTCATGCACCCACTTCCAGACTTCAAGCCAGAGACGATTTCCCTGGGCCCAGCCCTTCCTCCCACCTGGTTCCACACAGGTCTGGCTCTGCTACTGGAAAAACCAGGGCCCCAAACTCAGTTTCACTGGGAACTTATCCCATGTTGGAGACCTTTTGGGTGTGTGTGTCAAAAGGAGCCCAACTGCTTAATCAGGGGTGGCAGTGCCGGCTCGAGGCCATCCTGCCTATCGGAGCCCCATCAGGCTCTGCCTCCAGGCTGCTAGCTCTTATTATGACCAGGAAGTTTCCTGAGATCTCCCCTCCTTCAGCTCCCACCTGGCCCATGAGCTGCCCACCCTCAAAGCACTGGGACTGGACCCTGACCACCCCCTGCCATCATTCCCTTCCTTCCTCTCTCCCTCCTCCTCAACCGGGGTCTCCTTAGCCCTCTCCCTGGCCCAGAGCTCCCCTTCTCCGGGCAGGGACAGAGGGACTCTAGAGCTTTCCTTCCCCAGCTCAAGGTTGCCTCCTGGCAGCTGGATGTCCCCAGATTCAGGGAAATGCTGTCAGGTGGAGTGAGAGCTGGTACCTTCCTGTGCTCTGGGCTCTGCCTCAGTAACCAGATGATGACACAAATGCCACAGATAATCAGTACATTGGAAAAACAAGGAGGGCTAGGAAACAGCACAACATGCTGGTTGACATAAAACCTCAAAAGTTTGTTAGCTGCTACCAGAGGGGAGAGGCCCTGGCCGGGCTACCAGGGAGGGTCAGGGAGGAGAGGCTGCACTGAGGCCTTGGAAATGATAAGATGTTGATGGCAGAGAGAGGGAAGAGGCATGGGATGGTCCAAGGCCATTCTGTAACAGGGATCTGGTGAGGGTCCTGGCCTCACCTAGGGGAGGGAGGGTGGAGAAGAGGGAGGATGGTCATGGTGGGGGGACTTCAGGCTCTGCTGGGCAGTAGAAGAAGTAGCCCTGGGTGGGAACAGCTGCCCAGGCTCTCCGGTACCTTTACTGCAGGACCCGCTGGAAACCGGACGGTGCAGAAGATGTGTCTCTGTTCCCGGCCGGCTATCACAAGCCTGTGAGCCTCCAGTTTTAGACAGTATGGAGGACAGAACCCGCGGGAAAGGGGATACTCAGGAAGACAGCCTTGTCATAGACACTTCAAGATATTGATGTCTGAGGACAGCTTAACTCAAAGGCTGCCTGGCTTTCTGAGCTATGTCAGGCATTGCTGTGAAGAGAGTGCGGCCACCACGTGGGAAGCTGACTTTGAAGGTGGCTGAAGAGGCCCTCCCCTGGCCTGCCCCTAAGGTCCTAGTTTTGCCTCTGAGGAGGAGCTGGATGGGCACCCAAGGGTTAACACTCTAGCTTGCAAGTGGCTGGGCTGGCTCTTCTCCCCTCCATTCTTCCTCCCACCCACCGGCCTCAGCCTTGGGGACAGCCAGGAAGGCTCCTTCTTCTGTAGGCCCACAGACATCTCAGCCCCACTGTCCAGCCTCACCTGTCCCATTGTCCTCATCAATGGGGGCTCTGGAGGGACCTCTGACTGATGGGCTTGATCAGAATTTCCAGCTGCTCCTGTCTAGAACCAGCCCCCACTGCCCCACCCCCCATCTGCCCATCTTTACTTTCCTCCTGGTCTCCCTGGAGCCTTTATCCTCCTCTTGTTGCCTATCAGTTCCCCTTCCACGATTTCCTCTCCCATCCCTGTCTCCTCTCTCTGAGTTGGGCTCTTCCTCCCCTGTGGACTTGCCCTTCTCTCAACCCCACCTGCAAACCCCTCCCATTCCCCTCCAAATATCTGTCTGCTTCTCTCCCAGCCAGGTTTCTCCTCCCATTCTCCTCTAGTGCTCCTCGGAAGTAAACCTACTGGGAGAGCACCGGACTGTTCATCAACAGTGCCACCCTGCTTCCTAGGAGCCACCCCACTTGTGCTCACAGTTGGGTCCAGACATCACCCAAGCAGCCCAGAGCAGCCCCTAGCACACCTAAGACTGCACCACTGAACCCCCTTCCACCTTCCTCTGAACTGCCAAGCCCGGGACCTTCCCAGCTGACGGAACCAGATTTTGCAATAAAAAAATTCAGAATTAGCCCCAAGCAGCCCTGGAGTCCAGTCCCCTGCAAAATAGACTTGATCGGGCCACCCGAGTCCCCCGGTAGCTCCTGCCCCTGTGCTGGAACAAGTAGCGGCTTGCCTGGCTCCGTCCTTCTGCCAGCAGGTTCCTGGGCACAGGCCCTGGCCTTCTGGGTGACCCCGGGACGGCCCCCGCCCAGAAGCGCCCACTCCCAGCCAGACCTCGAAGCGTGTGTGTGTGGCCCACGGGGAGGGTGCCCCCGGGAAGGTGCCACACTCAGCCCACAGCCAGGGCTCCGGTCTCTTGGTGGTGTCGCACAGAGGCGACAGGGGCAGGGGCTCGCGCGGGGCTGGGACAGAGCCCTGGCCGCGCGAAGCCCTCTCTGCTGCCAGCGGGCGGCTCAGTGTGCGCCTCCGTGCAATGGGGCGAGCAGCCTCCGCTTCCCGGGGAGCTCCCGCAGCCCCGGGAGCCGCCGCGGGGAGCCCCGGCCCTCGACCGGGGCGCGCCCGGGACCCGGCAGCCCGCAGCCAGCCTGGGGGGACGTCGGCGCCCGCGGTCCCGGCGGGGGAGCGTCGCGGGCCGGCGCGCGGGCAGGGCCCCCGAGCAGCCGCCGCCCCGCCGCCTCCCGCCCCGCGGCCGCCGCTTACCGTGGGGGGGCAGCGCCCGGCGGCGCCCCGCGCGGTCATGCGGGCAGCTGGGTCCCGGCCGGCGCGTCGGCCGCCCCGGCTCGTCCGCTCGCTGCCGCCGAGGAGCCCGCGCCCCGGCCGAGGGCCGCGCTGCCGTCCGGGGGTGCGGGGAGCGGCGGCGCCCGGCGCCCAGGCAACTTTCACTTTCCAGTGGCCCCGCTCCGCCGCCGGCTCCTCGGCACAGCCTTTTAAGCGGACTCGCGGGGCATGTGGTTTATGGGAAATCACCTTGGACAGGCGCCAAACAGACACACAGACACCGACACGCGCGCGCGCGCACACACACACACGCGCGCGCGCACGGCCGTACACCCGACGCAGACACTCTCGGGAGCCCCGCCGCCCCGCCCCGCCCCGCCGCCCCGCGGCCGGCCCCGCGCTCCTCGCCGCGCCTGCCCGCCGTGCTCCGCGCCCGGCCTCCGCCAGGGGCGAGGCCCCCCGCCCCCCCCGCGCCCCGCGGCCCCCGCCCCCCGCCCCCGCGCCCTCCCTCCCCCTCCCTCCCCCCTGCCCCCCTTTCCCCTAGCCCCCCGCCCCGCGCGCCCCCCCTCCGCGCCCTCCCTCCCCCCTGACCCCCGTCCCCCGGCGCCCCCCCGTCCCCCGGCGCCCCCCCGCCCCCCGCCCTCCCTCCCCCTCCCTCCCCCCTACCCCCCTTTCCCCTAGCCCCCCGCCCCCCGCGCCCCCCCTCCGCGCCCTCCCTCCCCCCTGACCCCCGTCCCCCGGCGCCCCCCCGCCCCCCCGCCCTCCCTCCCCCTCCCTCCCCCCTGCCCCCCTTTCCCCTAGCCCCCCGCCCCGCGCGCCCCCTCCTCCGCGCCCTCCCTCCCCCCTGACCCCCGTCCCCCGGCGCCCCCCGCCCTCGCGCCCTCCCTCCCCCATACCGCCCCGCCCCGCGCCCCCGCCTGGAGCCGCGGCTCCCCTTTTCCTTCCTTCCGCGCTCTCCAGGCAGATCCGGCGCTCGCTCGCTCTCGCCCTAATACTCCTCTCGAGGGACTTTCCCTCCAGGCCTGAAAATTCCCAAAGCTGAGCGGGCCGTGGGCTGAGAGCAGGGGCGATGGCTGGAGCCGGGGCCTCCCCAGCCGGGCTGCGGCCGCCGCACCTGGTGGCGCCTGAGGCCGGGGTCGGAAGCAGCTCCTTCCTCCGGCCGCCCGCCGGCCTCGGCTCGCGCTCCTTCCCGGGCAGGGCACACGCGGGACGCGAGACCCGGCCGGGAGGGGGGGACCGCGGCCGTGGCACTGAGCTGGTAGCCTCTGCTCCATGCCAGGAGACACTCCGGGCGCTTGACCTGCGCTACGGGTGATGCACACGCTGGCTGATGCCCCTGCTCCTTCCTGGCCGCCCAAACCCGGGGTGATTGGCACCTGGGCCCTAGATTTCCACCGATGCTTTTGGAAATGAATGCATTTACCGAGATGCTTAATCACACTGTCTCTACAGGAGAGCGAATCTAAATGAAGTCTAATAGGATGAACCTATTAATTATAACTCCTACCTCAGGCTCTTTTTCTCTCTCTTCGATTCATTGTGATTCATGTTTCAATCCCTCTGGGAAGCCACCCACCCTCAGCCCCTGGGAAATACATGATATGTGTCCTGGTCCCAAAGGGGCATCTTTTGTCGCTGGCTCCAACCCCAAACAGTAATCCTACATCCTCATGCCCTTGCTCATACTGGCCCCTCTGCTTGGAATGCTTCTCTTTCCTCTTGTCTTTAAGGCAAACTCCTCATCCTTCACGCCTGAAATAATACCACATCCTCCACCAGCAAATGCTTCTTTGACTCCCCAGGCAGATCAGTGGTTCCTATTTCTGTATTCCCACCGGACTCGCCTCTTTCCTTCATGGTGGTCCTGAAAAGTTGTTACTCATTCATTCTCCACATTATTCTCAGAAGTATCTAAGGGGGGACTGAGAGTTTTATCAGGCCCCCACTCTCACTGAGACTCCCTTCTGGCTGGTCCTTTGCTCACTTACCTCAGAACAACAGTGCATAACACATAGAAAGTACCCAGTTAACCGTGATTGAGTCAAAGGAGACCATTTGGGGAGTAGCACCTTGTGGCTACTGCATGCAAGGTGCTGTGCTGGCCCCAGGGATATGATGAAGGACATGCCCACATGTCCCGGACATGTCCCGGCTTCCCTGGCCTTGGGGGCAGCCAGAGCTCAGGAGTGGGCCAGCGATGGGTCCTCAGAGCCTTGCGGAAGGAAGATAAGAGACAGGGCTCAGCCAAAGGAAGGAGGTTAAGGATTTACTTCCTCCGGGCATGTTTTGTCAAGTGTCTCTCTGTACAAAAAAAACAAAAAACAAAAACAGAAAAAAACCAACAACCAAAAAATCCCTACACAACACAATAGTGCTTAGGACTGATAAGAAGTTAGAGGAAGTAATGTGAAGAGAGAAACCTCTTGACTTGTTGAAAGGTTGTCAAATTTTACCTGCTCCGTCCTTTACCACCTCCACCCTGCTTCAGGCTCCCTGGAGGGCCGCTGTCCTCCCCGTGGGCACGAATCTTGGGTCCTCCTTCTCCCTCAACTGAAATCATTTGCATGATCCAGGTTTGAACCCGGCCTCTGCCCGAGACATTAATTTGCCTTTCTTACCAAAGTGGTGAGGATTGAAAGGGATGGCACACGTCTGTGTTCCCAGGGGGCCCGCAGGGAGTGAGTCCCACTGTTGTAGTTACTCTTGTTACCATTTTTGTCTGTCCCCCCACAGCAGCCTTAAACCATGACACAGCCGGGTCCTGTGGACCTAGGAGCCCCAGCGCCAGATTTCAGTCCCAGCTCTGCCACTGCTTTGCGGTGTAACTTTAGACAAAGCCCTTAATTCTTCTGAGCCCTTCTTTCCTCAAGTGTACAATGACCATGGCAAGCCCTTTCCCCAAGGAATGGTTGTGAGGTCAAATGGGCGACACATGGAGGTCTCTAGGGCAGCTGACAGCACAGAATGAGGGCTTGGTTATGAAAGAACAGTTTGGAATGGAGGGCTATGGTATGGGGGGGGGGGCAGCTCTGTCCACACGGAGCTGCAGAGGGATGAGCACGCCCTGGATCACAGGACTCCACAGCGGGACTCACGGCGGCTTGCCTGTGTTACCTTCAAAGGGAGGTTCTGGGGTGCCTGGGTGACTCGGTGGTTGAATGTCTGCTTTAGGCTCAGGTGATCCTGGGGTCCTAGGATCCAGTCCTGATCAGGCTCCCCACAGGGAGCCTGCTTCTCCCTCTGCCTATGTCTCTGCCTCTCTCTCGGTGACTCTAATGAATAAATAAATAAAATCTTTAAAAAAAAAAAAAAAAGAAAAGAAAAGAAAAGGAGAGGCTGTGAATCTACTTGACTTCAGATGTGCTTTACCACCAGACATGGGGAAATTGAGGCTACAAGAGCTTATGTTACGTCTAATGGGCTTCCCTGGGCTGCATCTCCTGTGCTTTTTCCTGCACTGGGCCAGTACTCCTGCCCCCTCTCCCTGTCTGGCCTGGGATACCTTGGGTAGGCAGGTCCTCATTAGATATCAGGGCTAATCCTGCAGAACAGTGTCCATGTGCATCTAGCTCCTTGGCTGTTCATACCCGTGTAGGCCTGCGTGTGCCCAGCCATAGGCAGGGAGTGTTGGAACCACAGCACTAGAAGCATTCCCATCCCATGCTGCCTTGAATGAGCAAGTGAAGGCCCAGACAGGCCAAGGCACCTCCTCCAGAGGATTGCATGAATTGGTGCAATCCGGGGTGGGGTCTACAATCAGGAGTGAGACTCGAAGTGAACTAACTCTGAGTCCCGTGTGCTCTCCCTGGTCAGATTAGCCACTGTTCTCCACACTGACTTCTGGGAGAGTCATGTCCGGAGCTGGGTCACTGGGGAGGCAAAGAGGAATTTGGAACAATCCAAGATTTTGGTCTCGATGATTTCCTAATGTAGAATCATCAAGAGGGCAGCACTCAGCTGACCCTGGAGGAGGGCAGAAGGGAGTATGAGAGGGACCCTGCTGGCCAGAGGAGTGAACCAGGGGTGGGAGGAGAGAGGTTGAAAAGAGAAATGGAGGTGGATGGCAGGAAGTGGGAGGAAAGCCTCATTTGCTGGGCGTTGACATGTCATTTCCCTGAAATTATTTGATAGGCGATATCCCCTTGAGATCCTTGAGATCCAAGGAGTTGACTTCTATCGCAAAGGGCTTCCTTGCTGGTTCTTTCTTCTGTCCCTTTATTTCTTCTCCTCTCCTCGCCGCTCCTCTCCTCCTTCCTTGTTCCTTCTTTCTTCCCCTCAACCTTTTTTTCTCCTTTACTTTCTTTCCTCCCTCCCTTCCTTCCTCCCTCTTTCCCTCCTCCTCCTCTGTCTCCTTCTCTCTTTCCTCCATCAAAGTGGCCCCCGTGCTGTGGCGGGCCAGGGTGTACCCAGATCCTTGACTAACCAGGTTAGGGAAGCTAGGTATCCCATCTCCCGTCCTGCCCCATGCAGGTCTTTGGTGCTGCCAGCTGCCTTTTTAAACATGTCTTCCCCCTCTTTTAAGAGGGTGGGTGGACACAAAGGGTGGTAAAGCAACCATGATGGACAGATCTTGGGCTGGATTTCTCATCAGTTAAATGGGAATGGTAGCTCCCTGCCAGCTGGCTTCCCAGGGCTGCCATGAAGAGTTTGTATCTGATAAACTACCAAGGGGGATGGTAAGACCACTCTTCATCTGGCTGGGGGGGGAGAGCCAGCTGTCCCCCCTGTCCCTGAAGCTGGGGAAGTTCCTGTGCTGGTTTATGGCATGCCACCAGGAGTCTCACCCCCCGGAAGGCGGGCATTGCTGGTAGGCTCTCTGCATCATTATCGGGGCTCAGCTCTGCCCTCTGCTTCCTGCCACTACCAGGCTGGGCACCATCTCCTGGATGTGGGCAGGAATGGGCCCTCTTGGATTGGTGTCACAAACTTCTCAGAGCTGATCAGTGTAACCTAGAAATAAAGCAACTTACCTACAGTGAGTTTGGGCTTCCCAAGTGCCCTCCCTGCCCCACTAGAGTCACAATCCCTCAGCTGAGGAAACATCTAGAATGAAATTTTGTTCCAATACTCATTGGAAAAAGAGAACCACATTGAGGATGATGTGTCTGCTGTTGTCCAAGCAGCACACAAGCCCACTTCCTATCTTTGGTACTGTATGACTTCAGAGTGAAGGAGGCAGAGAATTACCTGGAAACAGGAAGTTAAAAGCCTACGCTCTCCATGTTCATCTGTTAATGCAATAAGCTTGTTCCCTGTTGAGTGCTTCTTGCATGCTGGGTCCTGCCTGCGCTCATCCAGTCCAGCTGAATTGCATGCCCCTTGCTCAAAGACTGCCAGGGACAGTCCAACAGGAGGCAGGGCGAGTAGTGATGGGGAAAGGTCCGAGGTGCGCCAAAGACCAGAGTGGCTTGGCTTCTGAAAGTCACTGCAAGGAGCCAGAAACCTGGAGAGAGAAGAGCGTGAGGGTTGGAAGAGTTCAGGTGTCAGACCCCTTTCTTCCACTCCATGTGATTTAAGAGGATTGCTCGCCTGAGGTCTCTATGTTGGTTTGCCTGAGGCCACCTGGGAAATCCCAGAGGAGCCTTTCACAATAGGGGTGGGGGCAGGCTGGCCAGGCTGGGGCAGCCTGGATCAGAGGGTGTGAATGTGGAGGGAAAGCCTTTCCAGAGTTCCCCTGGGTGAGGGAAAGAGAAGCATGAGTGACTCCCACTCTGGCCTGAAACATCATCTCTGTGTCTGCCCTAAACCCCAGGCCAGGCCCTCCCTCCAGCCTGGTGGCAAGTTTTCCTGTTGGCAGGTGCTGTGCAACTCTCCCCAGGGAGGGGGAGGAGTCAGTTCAGAGTAGCCAACACCAGGGGAGCCGTGGAGGGTGGGGAGCAAAAGATAATTTCTGTAGCCATATTGCTTGGATTGAAACTCAGCTCTGGGGGATCCCTGGGTGGCAAGGTGGTTTAGCGCCTGCCTTTGGCCCAGGGCGCGATCCTGGAGACCCGGGATCGGATCCTACGTCGGGCTCCTGGTGCATGGAGCCTGCTTCTCCCTCTGCCTGTGTCTCTGCCTCTCTCTCTCTGTGACTATCATAAATAAATAAAAATTAAAAAAAAAAAAAAAGAAACTCAGCTCTGCTTCCTGCTAGCTCTATGACCCTGTGTCATAACTTAACCTTTCTGTGCCTCAGTTTCCTCATCTGTCAAATGGGGATAATGATGGCATCTTCCACAGAGGGCTTCTTTAAAGTTGTTATTATGTGTAAAATGCTTAGAACATTGCCTGGACTCCAGCAGGTGCTCAATAGGGGGGAGAACTCCACAAGCCAAGAGGGCAGTGCATCTGTTGACCAGTCAATTTCGCACCAGTTAATTTCGCACCAGTGCAACCAGTTAATTTCGCACTACCCTGTGCGAAATTAAAAGAGGACTCCAGAGTGGCTGTGCTAATGCCTCCTCAGCAGTGCCTGGGCCCAGGAACAAGAGGGGGTGGGTAAGGAGGCGCAGCCAAGGCTGCCTGCTTCCACCTCAGGAAAGCCCCTTTCCACTGTGGGTGCCACGGCCCTGCTCCGGAGCCCCCAAGCAGGGGGCTTAACCCTGAATCCCGGAGGATGGATGGGCCTGTGCTCCCACTGGGTCCAGAGCACCAGGAGTTGCTGACGGGAGCAGGAATGCAGTGTTCCTTGGGAGCCTCTTCCCTCTCCTAACCACAATTGGCCCAGTAACCGCAACCACCAATGGTCCATTCATTGGAAAGCCTCCTGCGCAGTGAGCCGCCCGGGCAGTTCCCGCCCCCCCCCCCCCACATTCCTGCTCTCAGCTGGGCTCCTGGCCCTAAAGCAGACTTGCCGCCGGCAGGCCTGGAGGCCCACACTCTCTCTCTTCCCAGGAACAGCATCTGGAGCAGAGTCCAGGCAGGGCCACGGTGTGGCACGAGGGCTCTTCCGGGCTGGTAGGTGAGAATTCTCTTCCTAGAATTAAATTATTTTCCTAGAATTCTGGTGCTGTGCTAGAAGCTGGGCAGGGCCCAAACCCGATGATCCAGTCCCCCATTCAGTGTAGCAGAAGGAACACAGGATTTGGCTGCAGCTCAGGTCCTGTAATAATTTACAACAGGGACTTGTGGCAAGTTGCTAGAACCCCCAGAGCCTCTGAGCCTCTGTTTGCTCATCTATAAAATGGGCATTATAATGATTGGGGCCCATAGTATACAGTGATAGGATCCAATTAGACATTTCCTGGAAAATACTCTGTACCCTTGGAAGACTCCTGCAGATGTTGGCTGTCACTACTAAGGACTTTGGGTCTAAAACTAGAGAAGCCACATTCAGATCCCAGATCTGCTACGCTCCAGCTATGAGATCATGGGCAACAGATCTCTGAGCCTCAGTTTTTCTCATCTGATTAGTAGAAATAATGCTACCTGCCTTAGAGAGTTTGTGAAAAGTCAGTAGAGGATAAAAGCAGACCCTTGTCGCAGGGCAAGAGTTGCACTGAATGTTAGTTCCATCATGCAAAGGAGTAGTAGTGATGATACAGCCCGAGGAACTTGCCACGGAAAGTAACCCAGGCTCACAAGCCTCTTCTGTTCCACTCAGCTGCATCTCCCCATGCTATAATCATTCAATAAATATTTGCTGATTGATTGAAGATGACTGATCCTGGACTCTGGTGCCAAAATCTCTCAAAAAGCTGGAAACTCCAAACCCCCTGGGTGCTAGGCCCTGGGCTGCTCTACAGGAGATGGAACTATCTTGCCTGGAACCCCCCACCCCTCCCTGCACCCCAGACTTAGATCAGATACTTGTTTCCCTGAAAGTTCACGAAACACTATTTCACGAAATTGTATTTTCACTTATGCAAGAACATTGTCATGCCAAAGCTATTTTATTATGAAGAAGCAAAAAAAAAAAAAAAAACCCATAGAAAAAATATTTTTAGAACACAACAATAAAAATCATATTCCGGTTCTTCCTTGGATGTTAAAAAATAAGACCATGGGCTATACGCCTGATTTTTTTAAGCCAACTTCAAAGAGGGATCTTCTTAGAGTTGAGTTTTGGGGGATCCTGGATCATGGGCTCATGTCATCCAGGATAATATGTCTTTGGGGGAATTTGTCCCCTTTCTGCCAGTGGGAGCCAGGGCCAGAGAGAAAAATTAGACATGTGCCTCTGAAATCATTAGCATTTCTTCAGACATTAATTAAGTCATTCATTTAATGAACATCCGGGGAGCACCTACCAACTGGTCAGCCCTTGACACTAAAGCTAAAATCATCAAACAAGACTCGTCCCTACCCTCAAAGAGCTTGTAAACACACAGTTCCTATAAAGAACAGCAGTGCCCTACAGTGTTAGGAGAAAATGTGAGTGGGAAGAGAGCCAGGAAGGCTTCCAGGAAGAGGAGAGCTTTGAGCTGCACTGAGAGCAGAAGTGCCCCATGTGCAGAAATGAGGAAAGGCCATTCCAGAGGGATGAGCACACACAAAGGTCAAGAAAGGTAAGCAGTGGGCTTTGGCAGTATAATTATTCTGGAGTGACTGGAGCTTAGGTGGGAGAACACAGTGGGAGAGAGGCAGACCAGACCCGTTCCTCAGGTGCCTGTAGGTCACACGTGACATTTGACTTTACCTTGAGGAGCCACCGAGGAAGCTGGACTGGATGACAGGATCAGATCCATCCATTCGATGACTGTTTTTTGAGCTTCAGGTGCTGTTCTTAGTTCTGGGGGGCCTAGGAAGAGGCACATGTTGTACCACGTGGACTCTTATCCTCAGGAAATGCAGCATCTAATCAGGAAGCGAGGGGATTTGGGATGTGTGTGTGTCAGAGACCTGACCACATATATTATCAACTAAAGGGGAAGGGAGCCAGGGAGCTAAACAGATGAAGTGAGTCAAGGCCACGGAAGGAGAAAGGTCCTAGGGGCGGGCAAGGTAAGATCAAGGGCGCAAGGAAAGGTTTGAGAGGTCAGGAGGAGGGATGTTTCACTTTCCAGGCCTAAGCTCTGGGTTTGGCAGAAGGAAAGGGGCTCAAGAGACTAAGTGCTACTGAGAGAGAAGTGATCAGTGGTGGGTGATCAGTGGGGAGGGGAGGCGGAGGGTCCGAAGTTCACTACCTCGTTCAACAGGGCAAATGATTACTAAGTATGACCAGGGGGCCAGGGACACAACCCATGGCTGTGGGCTGTGCCCCCACCTCTGGGAGCTCCTGGCCTCTTTCTGCCCAGCTTGCTGCCCCGACCCACCCCTCCCAAGTCCTTTTGTTGAAATCGCATCTCTGAGGGTGCCTGAAATGGCCCCTCCTCAGAGAACTTTCCCATTTGCCATCAACACGAATGCTTTCTCCCTCTGCTCGCCCTGTGGTGCTTTGGTCTCTGTCTCTCCCTTTTGTGTGTATGCTTCTCCTCCTTCCTCCAACTCAACTCTGAGATTCTTAAGGATAGAGACAGCAATTTGTGTCTTGCAGCACCCAAATAGACGAGGGACTCCATAGAAGTTTGTTGAATTGGATGACTGACTGAATGAATGAATGCATGAATGAATGAATGGACTTCAAGAGCCCAGGTCACTCCTTAGATGGAAAAGACCACAGCTCCCCTAAAACCCAACCTTTAACTGAGCTTCTCCTTTCCATCCGGCTGCTGCTTGTCCCAGGGCTGGCTGCTGTGTCACATGCTGTCACAGGCCCTCTGCACTAGGGTGAGGTCAGGGCTCTGGCAGGAGGCAAGAGCTGCTGGGTTTGGACTCACTCTGTCAGTGAACCCAGGTGACAGCAGAACCCCGAGGGTTCCCGCAGGCTCACCTATGCCCCCTGAGACCTGCTGACCAGGATGCTGAAGCAGCCCTCAAGGCCTTCCTCCCCATGATCTCCACTTTCTCTGTGCCTGCCCTCATGTCCCTGCAGGGCAAGCCTGTCAGTGGGCACCATCAGCTACCATGCTGGCCTCGTGCTGCGCTGGCTCCCTGCGCCACCCATCCCCACCCCCACCTTGCCTGACGGAAAACCTCCCTCCGGTTGGTCCCAGTCTTCTGCTTGAGCTTTGGCTTTCATTATCACCTGCAGCCCCCGCCCCCCCCATTAGATACGTACCCACTCTGTGAATCTTTTTTTTTAATGTTTTATTTATTTAAGTAATCTGTACACCCAACATGGGGCTCAAACTTAACGACCCTGAGATCAAGAGACGTTACTACTACTACTCTGGCGCCTTTGACTGAGCCAGGCAGCCACACCCACTAGATGAATCTTTATTCAATGTTTACTACGGCCCAGCTCATGGTTAGTTGTTGGAATTTCCAAAATGAAAGACAGTCCATTCTCAAGGAGCTCATGGTCCCGCAGGACTGGAGGGGGTTAGGCAAGGAAGTGGCCAGTTCCAGTGTAGGCCTCATCCCATAGTTAGAGCCAAAGGTGGGAAGCCCAGGTTGCCATGGGAGCGCTAGGAGGGGGTCTGGAAGGCTAATAGGGAGGGGAGGGGAATGCCCAAGGGAAGAAGAGAAGGGAGGGAAGAGAGGGTGTTCCAGCCGGTAGGAGTGGTGACAGCAGAGGGCTGAGGGGAGACTGGTTTGGTATGGCTGAGCGTGGGCAACTGGGGGTTTGATGGTCAGATAGGCTGGACTGGGCCACAGGACTGTCACTATGTGCCCATGCCCACCTAGGGAAAGAAACCCCTCCTTCAAACCTTCTCAGCTGCCACCTCCTCCAAGAATTCCTATTTCCCCAGCCCATATGGTTTCTTCCTTTTCAGCAACCAATGGCTGTGTATCCGAGGGCCCTCTTCATGTTCTAGTTTATTTGAGCCTTATATGTGTACCTGCCCCAGCTCTCCCACTGGACTGGGAACTCCTCCAGAGCAGGGACACATCATTTCAACATTCTCCATAAACATCTAGAGGGGATATACTCTGGGCCAGGTCTAGGGTCCCTCGAAGGCAGCAGAGATGTCCACAAACTGAATAGAAATGCCAAAGTCCCCACCCAGATCACCTCTGTCCCTTTATCAGGCTTATCGGTGAGTCATCCGGAGGTTGCTTGATGAGCAAGGGACCCATCCAAAGGAAGGGCAGTCATCTGATGCCACTTGCTGTGTGACTTTTGGCAAATCCTGTAGCCTTTCTGATAGGAATAAAAGTAACTCCTCCTTCAGGGACTTGTCAGGAGCAAGTGCGCTAACAAATGTGGAAGTGCTAGGTGAACTTTAAAGCAGCCTCCAAAGGCCAAAAGTTTGGGAGTACAGTGCTTTTCCACTATTCCTGTCCTGCCTGGACAAAGCTGGCTCAGGTCAGCTTGGCCCTTGGCTCACTGCTCCTCTCTCTCTGATTTGCCTTCCTTTTTTTTTTTTTTTTTTTGCATTTCGTATCAGCAAGGAAAAGCTTCCAGTTCTGCTAGGAGGCCTCATGTGTAGGCTGTGATTTCCAAGGCTGCAGAGCATCCTCTGTTTCTAGAGGCTCTACTTCTTGGTTTCTTTAACCTCTGGGTTGAACTAATCTGCATTTCAACATCGGGAGAGTGGGAAGTTCTCAAACATGTTCACATGGTGGAGCCTCTAGAAGCCAAAGCCTATTTCGTGGAACTTAAAAAAAAAAAAAAAAAAGTAGCACGTGCCACCTCAAATCATCCTTAGCTGTGCTAAACCAGAGACCATGTGATCTTTGGTTCTCCTGGAGCAAAGCAGTAGCAGGGCAACAGGTTTAAGGTTGAAGAAGAATGTCAGAACCTTGAGTCCTAAGTGGAGAGCACTCTACACTCAGCCTTCGGATGGGTCTTTATGTTTAGGGGTAGGACTTCTGTTCCAGGGAACAGAATTTGAGAGCTCTGAGTCTCAGAGTCAGACCAAACCTCAAAGAAACGGCCGAGCATCCTGAGAGCTCTCCTGGCCTCTTGGCTGCCCTAGATTTCCTTACTTTCCATTTTCCTTTCTTTTCATTCATTTCTTTTCTTTTTTAAGATTTTATTTATTTAATCACGAGAGACACACAGAGGCAGAGACACGGCAGAGGGAGAGGCAGGCTCCCTGCGGGGACCCCGATGCGGGACTCGATCCTGAGACCCCGGGGTCACGCTCTGAGCCAAAGGCAGATGCTCAACCACTGATCCAACCTCAGGTGCCCCAGCTTTCCTTTCTTAGATGCTCACCCCCATGATGCTCAAGACTATCTTGAACTTGCATCTCTTCTTGTCTCTTCCTGGAAAGGTAATGGCACATGGCAGCTAGGCAAGGACAAGCGCTCCGAGCAAGACTATCTGGATTCAAATCCAACCTCTGTGCTCACTGTGTAACCTGGGACAAGCTCTGCCGGTGCCTCAGTTGCCCTATTTGTAAAATGGCAATAATAATAGTGCCAACTTCCACAGTCCTGGAGAGGACAGTTAGCGCCGGGGCCAGCGCACCCTTTCCGTAAAGGGCCGGCAAGTAAATCGTTCTGGCGTGCGGGCCTACGGCGAGCCCCCAGGAGCAGCCGGCGGCGGCATGTCCATGATCAGTGAAGTGGGCCTGTGAAACTTAATTTCTAAAAGTAGGCGGAGAGCCAAGTGGCTTGCTGACGCCGAGTTAATGCATGATGAAAGTGTTTGTCAGAGAGTAAATAAGAAATGTTAGCAATTATTTTTTTTAAATTTATTTATTTATGATAGTCACACACACACAGAGAGAGAGAGAGAGGCAGAGACACAGGCAGAGGGAGGAGCAGGCTCCATGCACCGGGAGCCCGACGTGGGATTCGATCCCGGGTCTCCAGGATGGCGCCCTGGGCCAAAGACAGGCGCCAAACTGCTGTACCACCCAGGGATCCCCCAATTGTTTTTTTTTTAAGATTTATTTATTTGAGAGAGTGTATGTGGGGCTGGGGGGACGGGGCGGTCAGAGGGAGAGGGCGAGAGAGATTCCTGAGGGGGCCCCCGACTCTCCTCCTGTCGCCTGACTCAGAGCCCTCAGTGCCCCTGGCCAGACACCCACTTCTGCTCTTCACATCTGCCCTGGGGTCCCAGGCTTGCCATAGTCCCCTCCCCACTACCTGCAGCCAGAGGTGCTCCCTTCCTGCCACCCAGCAGGGCAGCAGGAGGGTCGGATTCCACTTCCTTCTGTGCAGGGGAGGCTGGACCTCCAGGCACAGGGAATGGGGTGAGCTTCCCTGGAGCCACTCCCAGAGGCAGACCCTGGAACTGGAAAAAACCTTGTGAATCCTGCCCTTGGGTGCGGGTGCGTGGTTCCCTAATTCTTTGTTGGTTTACAAAACGCCTGTGCATGTATATTCTGGACTGTGTTCCAAGTCCCCTCTCTTCCTTTCCTTCACACCCCAACTTGCAGCTTCTTTTTCTCTATTTTTTAAAAATATTTTATTTATTTATTTGAGAGAGAGAGAGCATGAATGGGGTGCTTCTCTCGCCCTTTCTTTCTCTCTCTCTTTTATTTTTTAGTTTTTTTAAAAAATATTTCATTTATTTATTTGAGAGAGAGAAAGCACAAGGGGGGTGAGGAGCAGAGGGAGAGGGAGCCCAACATAGGGTTGGATCCTGAGCAGAAGGCAGATGCTTAACCAACTGAGCCACCCAGGCGCCCTGTCTCTCTCTTTCTCTCTCTCTCTCTCTCTTTTTTTTTTTTATCTTTATTGAGGTATAATTGATAGAGAAAACAAACTGTACATAGTTAATGTATACTACTTAGAGAGTTTAGACCTAGGCATGTACCTGTGAAGCCATCAGCACGATTGGGTAGTGGACAGATCCACCACTTCCAAATGTCTCTTTGTGGCCCTTTGTGTTTTGTGTTGCTTTGCTTTATTTTTGTGGTAAGAATACTTACCCTGAGATTCACCCTCTTCACAACATTTTAAAAGCACCACGTTGTGTTGTTGACAATAGACACCGCAGCCTTCCCTTACTAGACGCTGTGGGCCGTGTGACACGACTCTTTTGCAGAGAACACAGTCTAAACCCCAACAATGTCTGGAGCTGGAGCCAGCCTGCCATGGTGGCAGCTGCAGTAGGTTCGCTCTTGCCAGCCTCTGTGTCAGAGGGATGGGTTTCCTGACCCAGTCTCAGCTCCAGGTTACACCCTTCTGGGGGCCTGTGGCCCTCTGTCCCCTCTTTCAATGCTCACTTCCTTAAGAAGCCTTGCCAGACATTGTCCCCAGTTCCGAAGCCCTCACTGGTGCTAGCATCTCCCTCAGAAGGTATGCCTCAGAACCCAGGCCCAGCCGGTGTCCCCTCCTCACCCTGACAGGCCTGGGAGGGCCAGAAGGGTGCCTCCTCTCTCCTTCATGGCCTTCACTACCTCCCTAGCTGGCTGGAAGAGGTTTCTAGAACTGCCTGACTCACCCACAACTGGTGTTGTCAGGCTGGCTGTCATGTGGCACGGTGGGTCCCAAGCGGGTAGGCGGGCAGCACGGGTTGGGGTGGGTGTGCTCCCAACCCATTCGGGGGCCTCCCTCCCCTCTCCGTGTTGTCCTGTGTTGCTGTCTTGGTGCCCAGGAAGTTGGCTGAGGAGGGAAAAGTCTGACCCCTCTTCCTGTCAACAATGACTTTCTGCTCAGAGCTGACCCCTCTGCGGTGAGTCACCGGGAAGGGCAATCAGCCTCTGCCAATGGAGGAGGAAGCATCAGTGTTAGAGCTTTCCTTCCACAGCCCAAGACAGCCAGAGGCCTGCGGCTTAGTCGGCTTAGTCGAGGGCCTTCCATCTGAGAGAGGAGGCTTGCAACCCCTCCCCCAAAGTGGGGGGCAGTCTCTAGTCCATCTGGGGTTCTTAGGCATGGCTTTGACCCGCATCAAGCTTGCTTGCAGTCTTTGGAGGCTCTTCATTTCCTCTAGAATAAAGTCCAAATGCATTAGGTTGGCCCCAACCTTCCTTGGCTTCATCGCCCTTCACTCCTTTCATGCCCTCGGCTCCAGTCTGGGTGGCTGGCCTCCTTCACTCCTGCACGTGAGAGTGCCCACAGCCACCTCCACACCTTTGCCTTTGGCATGCCCCTTCCATGCTCTAATGTCTTTTTCTTTCCAGATGTACTTATACTTTACTTTCACAACATCCATCCTTTCAAAGAATATTTGACGAACACCTTTAACTGTCAAGCCTTGTGCCAAGAGCTGAGGTTTCGGCCACCAACTAGCTAGACAAGCTAAGCATTCATGGGTCAGCGAGGCTTGTGAAGGGTACAGAGACATAAACAGGCACTTGCAATGAAGCAAGGTGGGCTTAGGGGGCTAGGGAAATACCTGGGAGGAGCACCTGGCTCCATCTTGAGAAGATCACCGAGGACTTGCCAGAGGAGGTGACACTGCTGATGTCTTGATGAGTGAGGAGGAGTTAGGTAGGCAAGGGAACCAGGGAGTGAAGGGGGCAGCCAGGATGTTGAGACCAGCAGAAGAGGAAAGGAAGAAGGTCCAAGGCAAGCGATGGTACATTCTAGGAACTGAACGTTGGTCATTAAGTCTGGAGTAGATGGTGCAAGGGGGCATGGGGGGAGAATAGGTTGAAAGCTACCTAGTGACTGCACAGTTTGGATTTTATCCTCAGAGCCATGAGAAACTGATGGAAGGTTTAGAGCAGAGGCTCACAACAAGCAGACTTGCACCTTAGATGGTCCAGGTGGTCCACGGGAAGGCTGCAGATCGGATGAGGGCAAGCAGCAGGCCCTGGACACTGGTTAGGAGGCAATGTCTGTGGTCTGGGCCAGAGGCTTGGTGGCTGGAACCGAGTGACAGCCCAGGAGCTGAGCACGGAGAGGAAGCTCCAGCGCTCCTTCCAGCCACCAGACTTGGTGATTGCCTAGCTGGGGGTGGAGGGGAGGGGAGTCAGCCTCGCTGTCAGGTTTCTGAGGAAGCAGGGGGGAGTTTGTCTGCAAGAAGCAGTCTGCGGTTAGGAGGATGATGAGCGCAAACTTGAACCCATTCCGTTTGGACTTTCTGAGGGGCAGCCAAGGGCAAGCAGGTGCCCCAGGGGTGGGCAAAGCTAGATCTCTGGAGAGAGGTTCCTGTGGAAGGACAGACTTGGAGGCCCCGGGTGCATATGGCCTTTGAACTGGGAGACGATGAGATGGCCTCTTCCACGAAGCCAGCCTTCGCCCTCTGGCCCACTGTACCCAGCCCTAGGCCTCCCTTGACATAGTACGTGCTGCCTTGTGGGAGTAGCTGCTCTCTAAGTATGTGCCATCTTCCCTATCAGAGTTCTCAGAGATCAGCCAATTAGGAGATCCTTGCAGTAAGTCCTCACAGCAGGGGTGAGAGCCTAATCCAGAGACAGAGGACAGATACAAGAAATATTTGAAAAGGGGTTTTAGTGGGACTCATTCATGATTTGTTGGGTATGTGGGGTGAGGGAGAAAGAGAAGTCCCAGCTACTCCCAGTTTACTGGCATAGGGGTTCCTCTAGAGGACAGGAGGAGGGACAGGTTTCAGGAGGAGGAAAATAGGTTCAGTTTTGGACTTACTGATTGTGTGGTGATGCCTGCAGAAGGAACCTCTAGCTACAAGTCCAGATGGTCACAGGACACAAGAGTCTGAGGCTAAGAGGAGAGTCTGGAGTTACACATGAAGCAGCCTCATCCACCAGCCCTCTCCCTGCCCCAGCCACATCGGCCTTCCTTGCAAGCTCCTTTGTCACCTCAGGGCCTTTGCACGTGCTCTTTCCTCAGCCTGAAACATTCTCTCCTTACACATTCACATGGCTTGTGCGCACAGGTCATTCAGAGTTCTCTAGAGTAGCCCTTTACCCCATCACTCACTATCTGCTGGCTCTGCTTTCGCCGTAGCATTCTATTGTGAATCATTTATGTGTTTTGCTGTCTCTACACCTGGAATTTAACTTCTTTCAGGGCAGGGGTTCGGTCTGTCTGGTTCACCCCCACCTTGAAGGCACCTGAGGGTTTTCAGAGCAGGCACCTGTAAACACAGGTAATAGAATAGCTCACCGGGGAGGGGATGGCTGTACCAGCTGCCAGCACCAGTGCAGAGAAGGGTGCCAAGTGGACGCAGAGTAGGAAAAGGGGCTGGGACAGAAGCTGACACCTCAGGCAGGGGAGAGGGGCCCCAGGTGGTCGATGCAGTGGCAAGATGCCCAGGGGATGGCGAGCCCCAGCAAGAGGAGGGCACCCTGACCACAGAAGGCCTCAGAGAGCTCTAGCCTGGAAAAGGCCCTGGGAACAGGCTACTGGAGGGGTCAGACCACCAACACCGTGAGGAATGAGCTGCAGACTGGAGGGGAGAGGAGGAGAGATTCGAGCGGCACTGGACGCTGTGCCACCTCCCTGATGGAAACTAGGGTGGGAATGGAGGTACAGGACAGCCGTTGTGATGAGCAATGCCTGCAGCCCCCTGACTGCTCTCCTGGCCTCACTTCGGCAGTGAACTCCCCGTGCAGAGTAATCTCAGAAGTACAAATCAGATCATGTCACTCCCCTGCTCAAAAACATAGCTTAGAATAAAACTCAAACTCCCTAGTGTGATAAACAAGGCCCTCCAGGCCCTGGCCCTGCCTTCTCCCCTGACCTCATCCCCCCACACTGGCTCTGCTCACTGCGCTCCAGCCACACGGGCTCCAAGCTGGTCCTTGGGCCAACAGCCGCCCTGCCTCAGGGCATTGGCACTGCTGTTCCCTCTGCCTGGAATGCTCCCTCCCAGACTGTCACCTGGCCCTCTCCCATGTCTATAGTCCATCTCTGCCCAAATGTCACTTCTGCAGAGAGGCTTTCCTTGAGCATCCCAAGATGGAGCTGTCCCATCTGCTGCTGCCTTACCCCGCTTTATTCTTCTGCACAGCAGAACATTGTATCTCCTTTTTATTAGATCTGCATTTATTTGTTTCTTGTTCACCTTCCCTACTAAAGTGCACGTTCCAGGAGGACATGGAGTTGTGTCTGTTTTGTGCCCGCTACATCCTCGGCACACGGAAGAGTGCCTGGCACGTGGTCGGCGCCGGGGTGCTTGCTGTGGGACGGATGTGGGAGCAGCAATAACTGGATGTCGGAGGCAGGTGTGAGGCGGCGTCCTCCCCTGCAGTGGCTCTTCATGACAGCTTTGCGAAGGGTCATGCTTCTCAGACAGAGAGCCCAGGCTCGCAGCCAAGCGGCTTGCCAGGCAGCCAGGGCCCCGCTGAGCTGAGCGCCGCGGGGAGCACAGCCCACTCCGAGGCCCTTCTCTGGGGCAGGCCACCTGCCCCCCCCTCCGGGGGGCCTCCTCTGGAGGGGGAGCCCGCCCACCGGCCTTGCTCTCTCCTGGTTTAGGCGGGAAATGAAGAAGGGCCTGGGAGAGATGCTGGGAGGGGAGGAGAAGGAGGAACCCAGGAGCCCAGAAGGGCAGGGAATGCCAGGGAGGGATGGGGGCGGCCTGCCCGTGTGGGCACCATGGGCTTCCCCGAGCCCTGAGGGGACACCTTGGACCCCCGTGGCCCAGTCCTACCTCCAGGGGATAAACAGGGACTTGCCTCAGGAAGGGATGCTCCTGCTCATGAAGTGCTGACCTGGTCTTGCCTTCTTCCCTCCACCCCTCCCCTCCGAGTTGCTGGGAATTCCCCCATTTCCTGGTAGGAACAGTAGAAGCTGGGGGGGGGGGGGGGATTTTCCTCTGCCCAGGAATGTGGGACACTTTCCAGCTTTTGTTATGGCTTCTTCACACTCTGCAACACGACTTCTCCATGCTCTCCCCACAGGTAAATTTGGAGAGGCTGGGCTGAAAGGAGAGGATAGTCTCCCGGAGACCTCTGTATCTGCTCTAGAAGCAACCCTTTCCCCTCGCATCTCCCCACACATAGGGAACAGGTCGGCTCTGTCTGTCTGCCCTCTCTTCAGGGTGACTCAATGGCAGGGGCCAACCGCAAACACACAGCCCCTAAAACCAAGATGGTGCCTGGTCAGTCGCGGCTAGAGTAGGAGGCTTCTGCTGGGGCATCTCAGTGCTCCGGTCCACTTTCCCAGTGAGTCACTCTAGCCGGCTCCTCTGTAGTTCCTGATGCTGCCTCTGCTTGCTGGAAGCTTCCCTTCCCTGTGCCTGGCCGCATGCGGGAGAGAGTGGCTATAGGGTGGGCTGGGAGGTGGCGTCAGTCCACCGGCCTCAGGGGGCCCTCCAGGACAGGCCGTGACCTGCTGGTGCCAGGGGTCTAGACAGTCACATGAATCGTGAGCACTCGTCTGGTCTGAGACATCTCCCAAGCCAACTATTTACTCACAGGTCCCCAGAGCACTTGCTACTTCTGAGCAAGTCTTTCTCTGTTCATTTCAGCAAATGTTGACCCTGCCAGGCCTCCTACAAGGCAGTAGAGGGAAGAGGAATGAAGGAATGAAGTAGACACAGCTTCTGCCTTCAGGGAGACTGAGGCTCGTGCTAACAGATCACCCAGGGGGGCTTTTTTGACACACAAGGCTCTGAGCAGGGGCGTGGGGCCTCAGATAAATGAAAACTCAAGCAACGTAGGTTTTGCCTGGGAAGACAGGTGTACACTGGTAACTCCACAACGTGCCCTTCTCAGCACACGCCTGGCAGGGACCAGTGTTCTCTCCTGGGATCCCCAGAGTCTCACACAACTAGACATATTTGCAAGGTAACTTCCACAAACGACTTCTAAACAGCTGACTGTATCACAAGACTGAAAATGCATGCTAGATAGAGAGCTTGGCAATTTCCTGCCTTTGTTGTAGAGGAAGGGGTTAATTCTGAACACGAGGATCAGGTAAGGGACCCAGGGAGGAGGCGTGATCACAGCTAAGCCCTACCGGTTGGAGGTGGAGAATGAATGGGAAGGACATCCTAGGCTGAAGGGACAGCACATACAAAGCCCTAGAGGCAGGAAAGAACATGGCTTATCACAGCAAGTGTAAAATAGCCAGAGGGACTGGCACAGGGTACATGGAGGGAGAAGCAGAAGATGTGGGTGGCAAGGAACACAGGGCAAGGTCAAGAGGAATCATGAATACCACACTAAGGAGTTTGATCTTTGTTCTGCAGATACAGGGATCCTCTGGGAAATATTGAGGACAGGAGTCACAGGGACTAAGCAGTGTTTGGGGAAGATTATACTGATGACCGTGACATACACTGATGTCCATGTGGTGAAAGCATTGCTAGGAGTGTCTTCTCTTTGGCCTTGGCCTCTTGAAGAGAGGAAGAAGCCAGAGAAAGTTGGGGTGGGGGATGTGCAGAGAAGTCACTTGGGAAGCCATTGTAATGTTGGGAGGCAGATGACAATAATACAAATCGGAACAGGGGCCCCGGTCATAAAAAAGGCAGAATTAGTGACCAACTGGATGGGAAAGTCAGACTCTTTTCCAGCCAGAGTGGAACACAAGAGAAGGTGCAGGCTCTCTGGGTCAGGGGAGGAAGACGAGGCACATGGTTCTGGGTTGTTCCCCTTCGGGCTCCTTGGGCTCCTTACATAACATTGAGAAGAGAAGGACTCGTAGGAGATTCTCTCAGTGGATGCCTTAGCCTAGGAAGACACAGAGGAATCCATTTTGTTCAAAGCTCACACAAAATCGCTTTCTACTATGGCAACATCTCCCAGTCCCCTCCTAGTTTTAGCAGCTGCCACCTCCCTGCTTCCCACCCACCACCATAGCAACCCACGTGGCTTGACAAACAGGGACGCGTTGCCAAGAAGCAAGATGTCTGCAGGACCCACGGAGGCCCTGCCATCACTGTGGATGATGTCAGCCTCTATGATGTGACCCAGCCCACACCCTAGCCTCTTAGTTGCTCCTCTTCTCTATCTCTGACCACCTCCTGTCCTACTGTGTCATGGCCACCCACTCCCATAACCACTCCCCAGACTTACTCACTACCCAGAACTCCCCCACCTCTGAAATTACTAACTCTGGCACCCTTCTATACTCTCTGCCTATTCACTCAGTCATTAGCCTACACCTGTCTTCTGACTTTATCAGAAGCATCTGTTCACAGCCCCCCCCCCATCTTCCTCCCTATCCTTCCCTTTTCTTCACCCTCCTCTTTGATGGCTTAGATTGTAGGGCTCAGGATTTCATTCATTCTTCCCCATAATGTAAATTCCCCTTTGTTGCACCACCTGGCAAAATCCCAATGGTGGATCGAGAGCTCTTCTTTTCCTCTGAGGTGTACCTACGTCGGAGGTGATTTGTACCCGGAGAAGACCACACCAACAAGCTGACTGGATCCACATCACTGGTGGTCACCAAGCTTGACCGGGTCCTCGGTACTGCCTGCTGTGTTTTCCCTAGTCAACATCTATTCAACTCCTTGTACAATCACCTTTTTAAACCTTATCCCCTGTCCTCAAACCTTCCACATATTTACCTCCATCTTTTAATTCTTAGAGGTTAATATCACGTCTCCCTTCAAAGACAAAAATGGGAACCATGAGCCAGGGAATCTTTCAACATCCTGCCATTCATTCTCTCAACCTGCCTGTACCCTCCATTTGCTTCCTGGTATAATGGGAGGTGTGTATCCTGTTTAATCTTGCCACTTATTTTTTGGATCTCAACCCTTCCTTTCTGCCATCTCAGGATCTTGCCTGTCCCCTCTTCTTTCTCATCTTCAGCTTCTTCCTCTCTACTCATGTCTTCCCATCAACATTTGAACAAGATCAAGTGTCTGATAAATTAAGCCCTCCCTTGATCCTATCTCTTTCTCCAATGACTATCTTCTCCTTCATAGAAAAATATTTCAAATCTTCCCGTATACTGCTCTCACCAAGGCCACCAATGACTTGTCTATTCATTCAGTGAATGCTTTTAGCCTTTGCGTATTTGATTTTTCTGCTCTGATCATTTCTACCATTCTTAGCTCGGTGACATTCTGCTTTTTTCCCTTCTTTTTTCTCCTGTGCCAAAATCCTAAATGTTGGAGTTCATCGGACCCTGTCCTAGGCCTTATCTCCTCTATATATTGGTCCAAAGCACCTCTACAGTTCCAATGCTTCAAGTGCTTCCCTATGCTGGCAATTGTCAAGCATATACCTCTGTCTAGACCTCTCCTCTCTCCTGAGACTTAGATCCATGCATGCAATGGCCTGTAGGGTTATAAGGTTTAGCAAATAAAAATATAGGATTCCCAGTTAAATTTGACTTTCAGCTAAACATTGAAAAAAAATGCTTTAGTGTGAGTATGCCCCATGTAATATTTAGGACAGATTTATCCTAAAAAATTATTTGTTGTTTTTCTGAAATTCAAATTTGTTCCTTACTTTCTGTGGCAAGCCTGAATGACTTGGCATCTTTATTGAAGCCTCACAATTGAACCTCCCATGGGACAAACTCAACTATACACTGGTCATATAAATGAAAAAAGCAAAATTATCCCTGGCTCCACTGCTCTTCTTTAGCTCCTGAATCCTCCTAAATATCCCTGAAATCTGACAGCTATCCTCTCCAGTGACAGCTGTCACCCTAAAGAGGCTGCCATCATCTTCTACCCACCAGTTTCCCCTCTGGCCCCTACAGTGTGATTGCCACATAGCAACCCAAAATATCTTATGCCTATTTTTATCATGATTTCATTGGTTTGAATTCTAAAATTTGAAATTCTTGGGGTGCCTTGGTGGCTCAGCTGGTTAAGGGTCTGCCTTCAGCTCAGGTCATGATCCTGAGGGGGGCTGGTTTGAGCCCCACTTCCATCTGGGTTCTCTGCTCCGTGGGGGAGTCTGTTCCTTCCTCTCTCTCTGCCCGTCTCCTGCTCGTGCTCTCTCTAGCACTCTATCTCAAATAAATGAATAAAATCTTTAAAAAAAAATAAAATTTGAAATCCTTACCACTAGTGCCCCCATGCCCTGCGTGTTGTGGCCTTTGCCCATCTCTCCTTCCTCTCTTACTTACTCTACAGTCACTCTGAGCTTCTTTCAGTTCCTCAGAAGTCCTGAGCCCACTCTTGACTTGGGCCTTCCCTAAGCTCATCTCTCTGCCTGGAACACTCTTCTCTCCCTCTTTTCCTCTTCGCTCTCAGTAGTCCTTTAGGTCTCAGCCCCTGTCCTTTGCTTCCTGTCCTCAATCCTGTGCTTCTCTCGGCACTCTCTCCTCACCTGTTTATGCCTGGACCTTGTCTGTCTTCTCCATTGTGTCCTAAAGCCCTAACACAGTCCCTACCCCAGAGAAGGAGCTCAATTAATATTTCAGGGATGATTGTGAGAGTAATCCATCTCCCCTTTCAGCCTGGGAGGTCTCCTCTTATCTTCCTGTGAGCTCTCAGCACGGGGCACTCCCAGGACTGGAATGGTTTCCAGACGGATTTAGAGTTTACCTACCACTACATCTCCCAGTGGGACATCTCCATCCTCCAGATCCAACATCAGTAACCCAGACCTAGCCAGAGGTGTCTCCCTTCTGCATGTCAATAGGGTAAAGCAGAAGGCAGAGTGGCCAGAGACATGGAAGAGCAGATAGCCTCCTGCAGGATGATGGCAGGCCTGGTGAATTGAGGCCAAGACCCAGACATCAGGGCAGGCTTGTCTCCAGGCCTGGCTCCTGAAATGTGGCCTCCGGCATGGTGACCCAAGTGCCACAGAAGCCCCCCAATAACGGATGTGTGGAGCTTGGGTGTTGCAAGGGCTTCCAGTTGCACCCGCCAGTGGGCTCTTGCAATCGAGGGCCTGGAATCGAAGGAGGAATCGAGGCTATAGAGTCACTAATGAGCAAGTGACCATCAAAGCTGCATGAGTGGTGAGAATCCCCCAGGGAGACCATGGGGGTGTCTGTCCAAGGAGTGAGACAATGACAGAATTTGGGAGACATCTGGCTTAAGGGATTCAGCAAGAGGAATAAACTGCAGAAGAAGTAGAAGAGGAACCAGAGCTGTAGAAAGAGCATCACAAAGGCACACAGGTTGAGAGATAACATTTAAAGGAGGTAACATTTAAAGAAGCAAAGACTGAGCAACAGTCAACTGCCCCAGAGAGGGTGAGCTCTGAGAAGCGGAGGCTGGGGTTGGAAAATGGGATGTCAGTAGTGCCCTTTGAAGAGAAAAATTAGCTTCTCTCTCTGGTTCCAGCCCCTTCTACCTTCACTCTGAATTCCCCATTGTGTCCCTTTCTTTTTTTTTTTTTATGATTTTATTTATTTATTCATGAGACACACACAGAGAGAGAGAGAGAGAGAGAGAGAGAGAGGCAGAGACACAGGCCGAGGGAGAAGCAGGCTCCATGCAGGGAGCCCGATGGGGGACTCGATTTCGGGACTCCAGGATCATGCTCTGGGCCGAAGGCAGGCACTAAACTGCTGAGCCACCCAGGCATCCCTCCGTGTCCCTTTCTATAAGCGAGAGAACCATTTATGACTTGGGAAGTAGTTAGGAAGAGGGAGAGAGTCAGTTCCGGTCAGGAAGCTCACATCTTCTGTGTCTGGTCTCCAGAGCCTGTGACTGCTGAGAAGGTGGTGGGATGGTTGCCACCTTTCAGAGGCTAACTGTCTAGTGCAGGTGTCTAGGGCCGCTGCTCAGCTCTGCCCCTGCTCAGGCCAGGGGGCTCCCAGACAGTCCTCTTTTCTTGACCAGGCTCCTGCAGACTGCATCCTTTTCTGTGTTTCTCCTTGTCAGCGCCCACTCTTTTGCCTGGAGTTTGTCTTTTACCTCCCCCTTCTCAGAGTCCCAGAACCTGACTGCAGAAAAGGTCGTTGTCTCCCCGATTTTCCATTTCATTCTATCCCACAAGACAAGCCTACAACATCCTCCTCTACCTACATCTACTTCGGGAGACAAGCAGCAAAACAAGCAATCAATCCAACTTGGGGTTCAGAGTTATGAAGTCTGACAACTGACAAAGCCATGAGTTCCTGATGTTTGCTCCCAGTCCCTCCTGGGAGCCTCCCTGGACCTTGACCTCAAGGGCCTCCAGCACATGAGGAATGAGGGCTCGGACGTGGAGGACAGAAGGTGTGCTGGAGTAAGGAATGAGTTACTTGGGGCTCCTGTGTGGGCAACTCCCGACAGCTTCTGCTCCAGCCTGACCCATTTTCTTAGGCCTCCGAACATTCTACGCCAGAAAGGGCCAATAGGCTTCCACTGGCCAGCTCTAACCAGTCAGTGATGGCAACACTGAGAAGGAGTGTGCATTCAGGGGCTGTAGGAAACAGTATGACCATCAGTTCACAATGTCTTCCGTGGACAAGGGATGGAAGAGAGGGGTGCCGTGGGCCATGTATTTGCCTAACTTGACCTATGCTCTTTCAGCCTCTTGTCCTTGACTCAAGCAATTCCTCCTTCCTGGGAACCCCTCCTTTCTTCTTTCCTTGTCCAAATTCTTTTAGGACCTAGAGACTTCAGGAAGCAGGGCTAACTTCCTGCCCTCAGAAGCCTCTTTCTCATCTGCACTGTTTAAAGATAATGACTGGGGGCACCTGGGTGGCTCAGTGGTTGAGCGTCTGCCTTTGACTCAGGTCGTGATCCCAGGTCCTAGGATCGAGTCCCGCAACGGGCTCCCTCAGGGAACCTGCTTCTACCTCTGCTTAGAGCTCTGCCTCTCTCTGTGTCTCTCATGAATAAATAAAATCTTTAATAAATAAAGGTAATGACTGTTGAGGGACATTTAGTTTGTTTTTAATTTCTAGAGGGGTTGAATGGAGCTGCTGTGAGCAATAAATATATAAGTAAATAAATAAAACCCCCCAAAAGTCATAGCTCTTCTGCTCATTTGACACTAAACCTAGGCTGCCCTGTCAGGTGAAGTTCATTCTGGAAGGTTTACATGTTCTCTCCCTGACGAGACTGTGAGCTTCTGGGGGGCAAGGCTCACTGTACCACTTTGTCTCTTGAGGAATAGAGAGGCTCAGAGAGTTTGCTGAGTGGAAAACCTGTTCCTACCCAGGAAAGACCAGAAAGATCCTGGCCCGGAACAGGGGTGAGGGAGGTGCTTGAGAGTTGGGTGCCTGAGCTGAAAACACAGAGGAGGGGGGCAGACCCCTGGGTTTAGTCAGAGGCCTTTCCCTAGAAGTCAGTTTCAGAATCAGGGCAGGATGTTTCTGGTGAGAGGAGGTGGGGAAGTTCCAGCCCCTGGGAAAATGTGAAGGTTCAGAAGGGGAACCGAACAGTCTGCTGGGAAAGTCTCCCTAGAGAACAATCCTAGTCCTTATTCTTTCTAGTACATGAGACCATTTGCACATGGCCAAGGTGCCATCCTTTTTAAAAAAAAATATTTTATTTATTTATCCATGAGAGACACACAGAGAGGGACACAGGCAGAGGGAGACACAGGCAGAGGGAGAAGCAGGCTCCCCGTGGGGACCCCGGGATCAGGCCCTGAGCTCAACTGCCCTCCTGCCTGCACAGCATATTGCCCCAGACCGAGAGCACTGGCCGCCCCCACACTGCTCATCTGCGTGTTGGTGAAGAGACTGAAGGTGTCGTGGTGCCCTGGGGGTGGCGGCCAGCAGGGTGAGCGCCCCAGGAGCTGCCAACCCAGGCCTGGAGCTGAGCTGTCGCCAGGGCCTCACAGAGTCGTGATTTATGGGAGGACAGTCTCTACCTCCCCCTGGGCCTGTTATGTAGGGGCGCGGTCTGTGGAGGGGGGCGGGGAGGAGTGGGAGCAGAAGGAAAGAATGGAAATCAAAGAGCAGATGCCTGGTGTCCCGGCTCAGCAGGGACCCTCCCCCACGCTCCAGTGGCATTGGTCACCCACGGTGTGCTATGGAGCCGTTCTCACTGTGCTCTATGTGTGCCTGCCCGCTTAGCCTCCTCTCCTCTTTCCCAGGCCCCGGGAAGCAGACGCTGGCTTCTGTTGCACCGTGTGCCCCCCGCCGCAGCCCTGGGGGGCTCCTGGGAAGCCTGGAGACGTGCCAGTGGCCGAGCCACTGGCTGGCTGAGTGCGGAGTCGTGGGGGTTAATGAATCCTAGAAGGTGGGCTCCTAGAAGAATCCCAGCTGCCAGCTCCCCGAGGGCCCACCAAACTCTTGGTGGCACCCTGTGCCCTCTCAGGGCGCCCGGGGTGGGGTCATGCCTCTGCTGTCTCTGTTGGGCCTCCCCCTCCAGCCTCTCAGGACGTGTCGCTCGCCTCCAGGTCTGAGTGTGTCAGCTGGTTCTGTGAACTGGCTGCTGAATGAATTTGGCCACTCCCAGGTTTACAAGTCCCGTTGGCAAACATCTCCCGCCTTGCCTTCCTGCAAGGCTGGGGCCTCTGCTCCCTCCAGGGGAAGCCTAAGGCCTGGGCCTGTTGCTTCTCCAGGCCCTCACGCACCCCCGTCTCTCATTGAGCAGAATTTGCTGGGCCCGGGTTCTGGGCGTGGATGTGCCAGTGACCCAGGGAGCATCAGGAGAATCGCCGGGAGGGCGCCTGCCCTCCTGCAGCTCCAAGTCCACCAGGGCGACCAGAACCCGTTGCGAAACTCTGCAAGACATGCTTGCTTGCTTGATAAGCACCACATGTGTACAGAGAGCGCTGGTCCCAGCCCAGCTGGGCTCTCCTGGGTGGGCTGGGGTGTTGGAGGGACCCACATGAAAAAAAATGAGAAGAAGCTTCTTCCAAGAGCATGGAGAGCCAACTACTTCGGCTACTCAGCAGCTGTGTGACTTTGGACAAGTCACCTAACTTCTCTGGATTCAGGTTCTTTCTTTCTTTCTTTTTTATTTTTTAAAGAGGTATTTATACAGGGCTGCCTGAGTGGCTCAGTGGTTGAACGTCTGCCTTCGACCCAGGGCGTGATATGTGGGTCCCGGGATCGAGTCCCACATCAGCTCCCTGTAGGGAGCCTGCTTCTCCCTCTGCCTGTGTCTCTGCCCCTCTCTATGTTTGTCTCTCATGAATAAATAAATAAAATCTTTAAAAAAATAAAGGTGTATTTATTCATCTCAGAGAGAGTGAGCAAGAGGCTGAGGGGAAGGGCAGAGGGAGAGAAAGAATCCCCAAGCAGAATCCCCTTGAGCACAGAACCCAAAATCATGACCAGGGCCAAAATCAAGAGCCGGGTGCTTAACCCACTGAGCTACCAGGCGCCCCTAGATTTGGATTCTTATCCTCACACCAAGGTTCCCTGACCTAGGAGCTGATCGTACCTGGCACAGAGCTGCGGGCCAGCCGCTAGACAGAGAGAAGTTCTTGGAGTCCTCACTGAGGTGAAGGCACAGGTCCACCAGGGATGGACGTGGGGCACGTGAACCTAAGTCAACTTCCCACGATCAGTAGGTGCAAAGGGCCACAGCTGAGAGGCCAGGGGCCCTAGCGCCGCATCCTCCAGTCTGGACACCAGGTGTCCCAGACCGGAGCTTCACCTCTCCCTGTGTCCCCTACCCCAGAACCACAGCTGGGGTGGGCAAGGACAGAGGGAGCCTAAGCTGAGCAGGAGCCACATGGGCCCCAAGCAGTACAACAAAGATGAGCTGTTCCCCCCAGCCCGGGGTTGTTTATTTGCAAGCAACAGTGTTTGCACCAGCCAGTGTTCTCCTGCCGCCCAGGCCAACAGAGGCCGTCTGTGTGCTTGCCCAACCCCCTCACCCGGGCTCCGTCTCTGGCCTCCACCGGGGCCTACTCATGTGCAAATCCCCTGGCTCTTTGTAGCAGCTCTCCACACATGGAATCTGAGCAACAGGCTGGTTGGTGGCAATTTAGGAGGCAGTTTAGAAAGGTGGAATTTGGGGATAGCCAGGATGGCCAACAGCATAGGAAGCAGGCCCAGTGTGTGTCCTGTCACATCCCAGACGCCTGACTCTGGCTCCCCTCAACATGCCCTCACCCCTATCCCAAATCCAGGGCCCTGATGTGTCAGTGCTGGGAATCTAGGGCTCAGAGCACCTCCAAACTGGACTCCTACAGTCCTGAAGCCCTGAACCCAGATCAAACCTCTCTGAAGTTTTGGCAAGGTTGGGGGAAGCCTCTGTGAAGTATCCCTCTGGGCGGTCAGACAACCCCTTTTTAGTGATTCTCTCCTTTGGGATCAGCACTTTTTATGCAGGGTGTCATTGAGCAGGCCACTGCCCTTGGGAAAGGTAGAGCACCTCAGCCCCAACACCCAAAGAGGGAAGTGTTTTCTTCTCCACCAGGAGAAACTGGGTAGGGTCCAGGGGCCTGGGCAGAGAGGAAACACCCAGGGAACAGGGGAAAAGAGGTGGAGGAGGTGAAGGCTCAGCAGCAAGGCCAATAGAAATATTGAGGCTCCCCTTTGCTGAGAGGGAGCCCTGGAGAACAGGTTCCTGGCTTTGGAGCAGAGGCTTTGGGGTGAGACAGGTCGAGGACACATCTGAGGGCATCTAGGGGATAGAGGTCACCACATGCAGCCCCAGGACCACCTCCTAAGAAGGGAAGTACTCTTTCTCGCTCACATCCCAAAACTGTGTCAATGCAGCAACCTCCTTCCCATTCCCAAGGCTTAGGTCATCCCTGCAAGCTTGCCCCCTTCCCAGGACGGGCTGGGAGGCTCCAGAGAGGGTGTGGCCTTGGTAAGAAAGCCAAATTGACCCAGAACTGCTCCTCAGCAGACTTGTAGGCCCAGTCAGGAAGGAGGTGTAGTGGGGGCCAAAGAATGGGTGCTGGATGTGACCAAGACCTTGGACCTCGAGACTCTTGAAGTCGGGCAGCTGAGGGTACAATCAGGGACCCCAGCTGTGTGGGCGACAGGTTCAGGGACCCCTCTGAACCTCTCTTGACCTCTCTGAACTTCAGTTTCATTCAACTGGGGATAATCCCTATGAGAAAGCAGGGTGTGTGTGTGTGTGTGTGTGTGTGTGTGTGTGTGTGTGTATGCGCGTGTATGAAAGTGCCTACCACAGAATAAGTGTTTATACATGTTTAAAGCCTCCCTTGTGACTCAGGCAGGCAGCAGGGTTTTATGTCTGACTCCTCAGCAAGGCTCCAGTAAGGAACCCAGAATCCATCAGGAGCTCCTAGCCTGGGCTCGCGGCTGGGTCGGCTCTTGGCCGCCTGCACTGGACGGGCCGAGTTCTGCACCTCTCTGAGGGGAGAAGCACCCCTGTGTCTTCTGTGGAGTCACCCTCTAAAGGAGGACCAGGGCATCACTGGGCTGAGGTGGCAATGCTCTGACCCCTGCGGTG
The DNA here is from genome assembly GCF_048418805.1 of Vulpes vulpes. Classification (NCBI taxonomy): domain Eukaryota; kingdom Metazoa; phylum Chordata; class Mammalia; order Carnivora; family Canidae; genus Vulpes; species Vulpes vulpes. Next base: position 117,041,187 of record NC_132782.1, read on the forward strand.
GTACAGGGCTGGCTTGTGGATTTCCACCGTCTCAATGCCCCCCCCCCCACACACATACACACGCACACGCACACACACACACACACACACACACACATGCTGCTGCCATATCTGAATGAAATCGGGGTCAGATCTGTGAGCCCACATAATTTGCCTCTAAACTGTGAATCCAGTGCTCTGGAAGGGCAAACGAAATCCTGAGGGTGAGAAAGCCACCCCCCAGCGCGGGCACAGGAACCTTGGTGAGGGGGGTTTCAGAGCCGACTCTGTTCATCGGAACTCCAGATTTTGATCGCAGCAGCTGCTGAGCCTCCCTGCCTTCTCTCCCACCTGTTACCTCCCTGACTCAGCCCACCTGTCTGCCCAAGGCCTCTGAGGAAGTCCCCAAACATCCTAGTCCTGGCCACCCCCTACTTAATTTCAGATACCCAAATAAGGAGTTTTGAAGTGCATCCAAAAGAAGTCTCCATCACTTAAAAAATAACAGGCCTAGGGAGCTCTGTAGCTTGGAGGCAGATTGGTGTAGTGGAAAAGGGGGTGGAGTACAAAGCCAAAGTCAAGCAAGATGAGGGAGCTATTGTCCTGAGTCCTGGTGACAACATTTGCATATCTGCCTCCTGGATCTGACCACCCAAGGCATCCAGGCTTTGGCACTTGCATGCTGAGTAAACATGATCAGTTTGTTGCTCCCTCTGGCATGAGGCGACTAGTTTCTACCTCCTGGGGTTGTAAGGATGGAATGGGATCAGGGTGCAAAGTGGATGACACAGGTCCCAGCCCAGTGTATGTGGTCAGTAGCTATGACAACACACATGATCTCAGTAAATGGCAACTCCATTCTTCCAGGATCTCAGTCCAAAAACGGTGCAAAGGAAATAATCAACAAAACTAAATGGCAGCCTACAGAATGGGAGAAGATATTTGCAAATGACACATTGGATAGAGGGTTGGTATCCAAGATCTGTGAAGAACGTATCAAACTCAACCCCCCAAAAACAAACCCAGTTAAGAAGAGCAGAAGACATGAAGAGATACTTTTCCAAAGAAGACACCCAGATAGATGGTCAACAGACACATGAAAAGATGCTCAACATCCTCAGCATCAGGGAAATACAACTCAAAACCACGATGAAATGCCATCTCACACCTGTCGGGATGGCTTCAATGAACAACACAAGAAACAACAGGTGCTGGCAAGGATTCGAGAAAGGGGAACCCTCTTGCACTATGGATGGGGGTGCAAACAGGTGCAGTCACTCTGGAAAATAGTATCGAGTTTCCTCAAAAAGTTAAAAATAGAGCTAACCTATGGCCCAGCAATTGTACTACTGAATATTTACCTAAAGGATACAAAAATACAGATTTAAAGGGGTACGTGCAATGCACCCCGATGTTTATAGCAGCATTATCAACAATAGCCAAACTATGGAGAGAGCCCAAGTGTCAGTCGGCTGATGAATATAAAGAAGATGAGGGGAGTGGAATATTAATTAGCCATCAAAAAGAATGAAATCTTGCCATTTACAATAACATGGATGGAGCTAGAGGGTATTACGCTAAGTGAAAGAACTCAGTCGGAGAAAGGCAAATACCATATGACTCACTGATATGTGGAATTTAAAAAAGAAAACAGATGAACATATGGGAAAGAGGAAAAAAGAAAAAAGAAGAGGGGGAAACAAGCCATAAGAGACTCCTAATGACGAAGAACAAAGTGAGGGTTGCTGGAGGGAGGGTGGGGGGATGGGGTAGCCGGGTGACCGGGCATTAAGGAGGGCACTTGTGATGAGCACTGAGTGCTGTATGTAAGTGATGAATCACTGAACTCTATTCCTGAAATGAGTATTGCACTATGTGTTAACTATCTAAAATTTAAACAATAAAAAAAAAGATAAACACACACAAACTGTGGAGTCAGCCCTCACTCCTTTATCTTGCACATCCCTCATGAAAACTACCAGCAAGTTCTTTGGTCTCTCCCTGCAGCCAACATCCCGCCTCTCCTTACCACCTCGGCAGTCCTGCCTCAGCACAGTAGCCAGAGGGACTGAGCCCTCCACGGCCGAGGCCGCTGCTGACCGGCTCACCCTCGCCGCCCCCCTGCTGAGCTGCACCACTGAGCCGGGCACCGCAGGGCGCGCAGGCAGGTAGCTGGGTACCCCGCCCTCTGAGGCCCCTCTGGAGCACTGTGCGCCCGGAACCCCCCCCCGGGCACCTCACGCCTTCTAGCACACCCCATGACATGACCCACAGGCACACGAGGGCAGAGATCTTCGTTTTGGCATCCCAGGCACCTAGAACTAAATACGTGTCATGTGAGTGATGGGATCCCAAAGCAACTCTGGGAGGTGGTAAAGGCAACCAATTTCTTTTAATGACAGAAAGCCCTGGGTTGTTTTTTTTTGTTTGTTTGTTTGTTTGTTTGTTTGTTTGTTTGTTTAAATATATAGTGAACTTCTGATGTTTCCCAGGTGCCTGGGGTCAGGGTGGGGGTCGCTGCCCTGTCTCCCCAGCCCCCTCCCCTCTTTGATTCTCTGCCCTGGGATGCTGCCCCTTTCACCCTTCTGGCACAAGCACAGATGTGAAGCCATTCCTTTGGCTCCCCTCTGCACAGCTAGAGCCAAATGGAACTTTCCTGAGTTTTTCCTACTTCCTGCTATGGGAGAAAATTAGGGAAATAAACACAGAAAACACTAGAAATATAAAAACGGCCTGGTTGACAAAGTGCAGGATTCTGGTTCAGTCTTCAGAGCATGTAGCTTCTATCTCGTTTCCAGTACCTTCTGAGACGTCTGCAGTTTTGCCCCCGGTGCCTGGCCTGGATCCCCTGCTTCCTGGGTGCCAAGCTTCCCTCACTTTACCTGCTTTCCTCCTCCTCCTGCCCGCCCCTGGAGCTGAACCCCAAGACCTCCCAGCCATGACCTAGAGAAGGCCACTTTTGGGGGATGGTTTCTTCTGTAGAATGGGAAGAGTAATGCTGTGGCCTCTGAATCCTGTTAAAATATCGGTGTGATGGGCATCGGGAACTTTCAAACTTTACGCCAACCTAAAAGAAATGGGAGGGTGTGCAGACTGAGTCAGGTCCTGCCCCAGAGCCAGAATGACAAAGAACCTGAAGTAGGGGGCAGCTGGGGCTGTTGACACAGCTGGGATCTGCAAAGGTCACCCTTGCCACATCAGGTCACCCTTGGGGAGGGGGGGGACTTGTGATCTGATTACAGACAAAGAAGGTTTTAATGTTTTTATTTAATTTCCAATTAGTTAACGTACAGTATATGTTCAACTAAACAAAGACCCTTTGGTCTCCTGACTAACAGGTTGTAGATGAGGCTGAGAGTGGGGAGCTGGGCCACCAGGGACAGGGCTCTGGGAGCCTCTTGTCCTGCTTGGTGTAGTGGAGCGCTGCTCAGCATTGGGCTACAGCAGCCCTCATGGGGGACGCTGTCTGGGGGAGTCACAGACACCCATTAAGTGAGTACACGAGTACTTATTAACCACCGAGGCAAGAGCCTGGAGGGGAGGGACAGGGTACCACAAAAGTGCATAATAAAGATTCCAGGACGATCGGGTGGGGGTGTCAGGAAGGCTTCCCTGAAGGGCTGTTTGATCTGAGAACCAGTTGTGATGTGGTTTTGGAATGTTGGTGAGGTCCGGAGCCCACGGCCGAGAAAGAGTCTTGAGACGCCTTTGGTGGGAAAAAAAAAAAAAAAAAGGTGATTTTATTAAAGGTCGGGGGTCAGGACCGTAGGCAGAAAAAGCTGCTGCCCTGGGCTTGCGAGGAACGGCCGGCGAGTTGGAGGAGGTGAGGACGGGCGGGGCTGGAGCGACTGGGGTGCGCTGAGACCCGGGGCTGGGGGCTGCGGAGCCGAGGCCGGGCTGTGCGGGGCGAGCTGGGGTTGCTGTTCCTTCTGGGAAGGCGTCAGGGGCCCGTCGGGAGCTTGCGGGAAGGGGGCGCGCTCCTGTGCAGTCCTCGTCCCGGGTTGCGGGCGCCAGAGAGGCTCCACTTTGTTGCCTCTCGCTCGTGCCTGTTTCCCGGGTCACTGGTGGCGGGCGGGTGGCGCTGGGGCCGGGCCGCGGTAGGGCCCTCGCTCGGTGGGCGCCCCGGCAGCGCCCGCCCTTCGTGAGGTCACCGGGCCCTGTCACCGCCGGGGGCAGCCATTCGCTCCTCCTTCCCCTTGGCGGAGGCGGCCGGGGTGCCCGGGGGAGCCCCACGACCCCCGGGCTGGGGGGGCAGCGCTGCACCCCGCCCGCCTTGCGCTCCTTCGTCCGTCATCTGCGAGACGCTGCTCAGCGGCCTGCAGCCCCCGGAGCCGGGCGGCGCGCGTGTTCCTGCGGCCGCGGGAAGCCGGGCAGCGCGGCCCGACGCCGTCGGCAGGGCCCGGGCAGCGGCTGAGACCTGGCGGCGCTGCGGCCGCAGCCTCCTGCGCGCCCCGCGCCCCGCGCCCCGCGCCCCGCGCACGCGAACGGGGGGTGGGGGCCGGGACAGCGGGGCAGGGCCCATGACCTCACCGCAATGGTGTCCTACAGCCCCGCCAGCAGGAGGAGAAAACAAACACCGAAAAGTCCCCCAGCGCTCCCAGATGTCTGCTCAGGAAGACGCAGGGCTCCAGGCCACGGGCAGCCTGCCCGGCTCAGGAGGCCTGAACAGAATTCAAAATTCCAAAGATTGCTCAACATTCCTTTGACCCCAGGAGTTGGGGTTTGGCAGGAGGTGCTGGAAGCTGGGGACTCAGCGCCTGTGAGCCTGCCATATGGCTCAGGACTGCCCCGGAAGAGCCCCTCCCGCCTGCAGGGGGGAGACTGGGGGGGCGGGAGGGGGGTTGCTAGAGAGACCCCTGCGCTCCCGCCCTCGGGCTGAGAGAAGAGTGAGCTCTGGTGGGGCTAGAAGGAGGAAGGGGAAACCGGCGCACTGGGCCCAGGTTCTCCCGCTCTGGTGCAAAGACCTGTTTTTTCAGCTCTCAGGTGCCACGGGGCTAACCCACTAGGGTCAACTTTCTATGCCCACTGGGAAGATGAGCTCCCTCTCCCCAGCTCTCTGAGAACCTTGGCCCAAATGCCCCCTCTTCCAGGCAGCCTGTTCCCTGCCTGGATTGGGAGCACTTATCACCTTGTGGCTCACATTAGAGTTGTCTCTCTGTCTGCTCTTCTTTACTAAGGACGAAAGGTTCTAGAATGTAGGAGCCGTCTGGATCCATGTCGATATAATTCTGCAGGACTCAGCTGGCACAAAGCTGTGGATGCCAAGATGTTCCCCGCAGCTTCACTTACAATAGCGGAAAATGGAGAGTTATCTAAACGTTTAAGACTTAGGGGTTTAAAAAAAAAAAAGACTTAGGGGTTTGATTTAATACTTTAGAGCGTACCTATACAAATACAGTAAAATCCTACCCAAATGTGATACGTGTGGGGATGGAAATTAAATTGTATTAAATGTGGAGTTGCATTTTGGAAAACAATAATGGGGGAGGAGTCTATATTATCACAAAAGACACAATATGAAGATGTCGAAAATTATACTGCACTCAGCACTCTGTCCACTGAAGTGAGAAAAGCCCCAAATGACCCTGAGGCTATCACTTCCTAACCTCACCCACCTCATCCTCAGAAGGGAAGGGCAGCGGGTGGCCAGTTTGAGAATGGGCCTGGGAGAAAGGAAGCCTACTGATTACATCCAATTTTGCATACTCACTGAATTTGACATGTATTTTTAATGAAATACTGTATATGAATATGTGTTTCATATCCTTTCTTATTTAGCATTATATCTTTTTTTTTTACCCTGAGAGCAAACCTTTATTTTTTTTAATTTTTTAATAAATTAATTTTTATTGGTGTTCAATTTACCAACATACAGAAAACACAGAAAAACACCCAGTGCTCATCCCGTCAAGTGTCCACCTCAGTGCCCGTCACCCATTCCCCGCCACCCCCCGCCCTCCTTCCCTTCCACTACCCCTAGTTCATTTCCCAGAGTTAGGAGTCTTTATGTTCTGTCTCCCTTCCTGATATTTCCCACACATTTCTTCTCCCTTCCCTTATATTCCCTTTCACTATTATTTATATTCCCCAAATGAATGAGAACATACACTGTTTGTCCTTCTCCGATTGACTTACTGCACTCAGCATAATACCCTCCAGTTCCATCCACCTTGAAGCAAATGATGGGTATTTGTCGTTTCTAATGGCTGAGTAATATTCCATTGTATACATAAACCACATCTTCCTTATCCATTCATCTTTCGATGGACACCGAGGCTCCTTCCACAGTTTGGCTATTGTGGACATTGCTGCTAGAAACATCGGGGTGCAGGTGTCCTGGCGTTTCATTGCATCTGAATCTTTGGGGTAAATCCCCAACAGTGCAATTGCTGGGTCATAGGGCAGGTCTATTTTTAACTCTTTGAGGAACCTCCACACAGTTTTCCAGAGGGGCTGCACCAGTTCACATTCCCACCAACAGTGTAAGAGGGTTCCCTTTTCTCTGCATCCTCTCCAACATTTTTGGTTTCCTGCCTTGTTAATTTTCCAATTCTCACTGGTGTGAGGTGGTATCTCATTGTGGTTTTGATTTGTATTTCCCTGATGGCAAGTGATGCAGAGCATTTTCTCATGTGCATGTTGGCCATGTCCATGTCTTCCTCTGTGAGATTTCTCTTCATGTCTTTTGCCCATTTCATGATTGGATTGTTTGTTTCTTTGGTGTTGAGTTTAATAAGTTCTTTATAGGTTTTGGAAACTAGCCCTTTATCTGATATGTCATTTGCAAATATCTTCTCCCATTCTGTAGGTTGTCTTTTAGTTTTGTTGACTGTATCCTTTGCTGTGCAAAAGCTTCTTATCTTGATGAAGTCCCAATAGTTCATTTTTGCTTTTGTTTCTTTTGCCTTTGTGGATGTATCTTGCAAGAAGTTACTGTGGCCAAGTTCAAAAAGGGTGTTGCCTGTGTTCTCCTCTAGGATTTTGTTGGAATCTTGTCTCACATTTAGATCTCTCATCCATTTTGAGTTTATCTTTGTGTATGGTGAAAGAGAGTGGTCCAGTTTCATTCTTCTGCATGTGGATGTCCAATTTTCCCAACACCATTTATTGAAGAGACTGTCTTTCTTCCAATGGATAGTCTTTCCTCCTTTATCGAATATTAGTTGACCATACAGTTCAGGGTCCATTCTGGATTCTCTATTCTGTTCCATTGATCTATGTGTCTGTTTTTGTGCCAGTACCACACTGTCTTGATGCCCACAGCTTTGTAGTACAACCTGAAATCTGGCATTGTGATGCCCCCCAGCTATGGTTTTCTTTTTTAAAATTCCCCTGGCTATTCGGGGTCTTTTCTGATTCCACACAAATCTTAAAATAATTTGTTCTAACTCTCTGAAGAAAGTCCATGGTATTTTGATAGGGATTGCATTAAACGTGTAAATTGCCCTGGGTAACATTGACATTTTCACAATATTAATTCTAGCATTATATCTTAAGCAACAATCCATCTGCTTATTTTCAAACTGGTCATTATTGTAAATGTCCCTGTTTTTTTTAAAGTCTTATCTTTAACTTCCCCCTTATCCATGGGGTACAATTGCTAGGTCAAAAGGTATACACATTGGGGCACCAGGGTGGCTCCGTCAGTTAAGCATCTGACTTGATTTTGGCTCAGGTCATGATCTCGGAGTCATGAGATCAAGCCCCGAGTTGAGCTCTGAGCTCTGCACAGAGTTTGCTTGAGATTCTCTCTTTCCCTCTCCCTCTGCTGCTTGCTCTCTCTCAAATAAATAAATACTTAAAAAAAAAAGGTATAAATATTTTAAAGATTATTGAAATATATTTCCAAATGTATCTCCAGAAAAGTTGTTCCAAATTACACTCAGTAGCCAATGAGTGTTGCTTGCGGCTCTGTCCACAGGTGGCTTAGCTGCTGTTTGAATGAGTGGACAGCTCTGAGAACTGTATCCAAAGGTAGAATTGATGGGGATCCATGATTGCTGGAGTGTGGGAGTGTAAATCATGAAGAGTGGATGGCATTGAGGTTCTTGTCTCAGGTGTGTGTAAAGATGGGAAAGCCTTTAGCAGAGACAGGGAAAGAAGGAGGGGAATTGGAAACCAGAGAATAGACATTCAGTTTGGGAATACTGCATAGTTAAACAAACACACAAACAAACAAAAAACTATGTGCAAGACCCAGAGGATAAACAAGCAAAAACATTTCCCCCAAAGAAAACATGCAAATAATTAAAGAATAACAAAGTATCAACTTCATCATTTCATGAACTAAGATTCATTTGGTTGAAAATAATAGAAATGTTAAGTTTTACAAGTTCAATTAAAGAGGGAGAATTAAGGGAAGATTCACAAAAGACTGGAAGAGCAGAGGGAGAGAGCTATCACCAGATCCTCACACATTGACAGGAGTCACTCTCTCTCTGCTTTTCTCTACAGGTTAACCTTATTCCCTCTTGGACTGGCCTCATTCTACATGGCAGGAAGCATGGCTTCCAAGAGCCCCAAAGGTCATCTCTCACAGCTTTGCTTCCAGAGAACTACTGGGACTTGCTCTCACTTGTCCCAAAGTCAAAGACCCCAAGGAAGGGCTCTTATTCACCCAACATGGTCCATTAACCAAGGCCTAGAGTGAGCTATTGTGACTGGCCACCTTAGGTCAGGTATCCTTCTTGGGCTAATAAACTGGGATCAGGATTTGGAGGAGAATGAAGCATGTATGTGAACCACATGTTTAGTGGGGGAAAGAACTCTGCTCAGAAGAAGGGGGATGCAAAACGATGTATAGTCACCAGATTCTTGGGATCTTCACCTAAGTTTCTTTCCATACAAGCTATGCCCACAAATTGTCCTCTCTTACCGTGGGCAACCTTCCCCAATGGGATATTACTCAAAGTCATCCGACTTCCTCGTCCCACTCCACATCCAGAACCTATGGGATGGAAAATCTTTTTTTCCTCTGATAGTTTTTAAGTTTTTCTTGTGTATTCTCGATGTTCTGCAGATCTAAACATGGATAGGTGAGGATTTGTTATTTATTCTACTCAGTGTTCAGAGGGCACTTTCTGTCTGAGGATTCTGGTAAATTCCTCCCTATTATCTCTTCAGTCTTTTCCACCATTTGCTCCGTTTTTGGAACCTTTTCTTGGGTGGAGCTTCTCAAACTCTTCCATGTCTAGTAATTGCCTTTTCATATTTTCCATTTTTCTTTTTTTTTCCCTCTCTCTCGTGCTGAGTTCTGGGTGAATTCCTCAGCTCCATCTTCCAAAGCACTAATTGTTTGTTCAGCTCCACTTGGTCTAGAGCTTCCCCCATCTGTTGTTTTTATTTCAAGTATGGGATTTTTTTTTTTCATGTCCGGTGTTTCTAATAGTTCCTCTTCCATATCCGCTAACTCTTGTTTGCTTCTTCCTTCATCTTTTGAGGATTCTAAACACGCTCACTTTACAATCATTTCCACCTTGCTCTACTGTTTTCATCCGGAGGGAGTTCATCTCCTGTCAAATGCTTTTGTTGGCAATCTTTCTTCACTTTAGTTTTCCCTGTTTCTTTTGTGCTATCCATGGAGATGTTTCTTCTTTTGAAATGTGTCTGCATCTTTCTATTTTCCTGTTTTGTATGTCTCTCTTTCCCTGGAGAGGCATGTGGAGTCCTGGGTAAGAGCTCAGGTTCTGGAGGTGGCCTGCATGCCTGTCTTGGCTCTGTGATTCAGGGGCTGTGTGACCTCAAGCAAGGGTTTCTTCACCTCTCTGAGCCCTCATTTCCCCAGTTGGGAGGATTGAGTGAGCTGGTGCACATAAAGCTCTTAAACAATGCCTAGAACATAGTGAGCGCTTAATACATGTGAGATGTTTCCACATGTTTGGAGAAAATAAGTGAGTTTGGGTGTGGATAGAAGCGGTGCTCAAAGCATTAATTCTGAGGACCATTTGGTAGCAAGTATAAGTCCAGGGTTCCTGAGGGTGTTTGTTCCTCTTGCTCAAGTCTTCTCATGGCTCCTCATGCTCCTGTCCTCTTTGGGTATGTGATTCCTGTAGTCACCAACCACTTCCAACACATGTCATGTACAATGCTGGTGGGAAGTAGGGTTACTGTTATAAATGCTACCATTTAGATGGGTGAAAAGGAGGTGACACACAGTGGTCACTGGTCCAGCATTTAAACCACAACCAGCTGGACAGGGATGGTGAGGTCAGAGCTGTGGTTGGTGAATATCACTGCGTGTTGGCAAAGAGTGAGTTCCTTGGTCACCAGGCTGACTCTTCACGTTTTGCCTATTGATAGTATCTCCCTTGCCCACATCTGCAAGACCCTTCATAAGCAGAGCAGTGGAGAGGATTCTCTGCCTCACAGCTATCCTGCCTCACAAATCACTTCCTGCTGTCCAGTTACCTGAGAAATACCTCATCATGGAGTTGTGAAATGATAGAAATTTCTGGGGAATTTGGTGGAAAAAAACTTATTTTAAATCACATCCCACATCTACTGTCTTTCTGTGTCTTTTCTGTGTCTGGGAAGTGCTTGGGAATCTGTATTTTTAACAATCATCCCAGGTGGTTCTTATCATCATGAAAATTTGAAAAAAAAGAAAGAAGATTTGAAAAATAATTACCTTAGTGGTTGAGCAATCACACACCTGAGTTTGGCAGACTTGGGTTTTATAGCACTGCAACCCTGAAACACTTGCTTCTTCTGGGCTTACACTACATGTCTCTCACAGCACCCTCCCAAAGGCTATGAGAAATCATCGATGTATTCTCTCATCCTCGTGTTTTTTCTTTTTTTTTAAGATTTATTTATTTATTTATGATAGACACAGAGAGAGGGAGAGAGAGGCAGGGACACAGGCAGAGGGAGAAGCAGGCTCCATGCCGGGAGCCCAACGTGGGACTCGATCCTGGGACCCCAGGACCCGCGCCCCAGGCCGAAGGCAGGTGCCAAACTGCCGAGCCACCCAGGGATCCCTCATCCTCGTATTCTAGTACTGAGTCTCCCAAAGTGTAAGTCTGAATGACACATGATCTGAGTCCTATGAGCCACTGGAAAATAATCTAACTGACTGGCTTGATAACATAAAAACAGGAATGTGGGGCATCTGGGTGGCTCAGTGGTTAAGCTTCTGCCTCTGGCTCAGGGCGTGATGGTCCTGGGATCGAGTCCCATGTCGGGCTCCCTGCATGGATCCTGCTTCTCCCTCCGCCTGTGTCTCTGCCTCTCTCTGTGTGTCTCTCATGAATAAATAAATAAAATCTTAAAAAGAAAATTCTACACCCCAGTTCAGGTTCCAGTTTCTGTCTTTCTTGTAGTGGTAAGTGAGAGGAACACAACTCAAGCTAATTTCTGCAAAAGAGACATTTATTGGAAGCGTCACCCAGCCAGAAGAGCAGGGATGCAGCTGACCAATCCTGCAGAGACTTCTCCCTGCCCCTCTGCCTTGCTTTTCTCTGTGTGTCAGTGTCATTCTCTCCGACAGGCTTTGTGCTGATGGCAGAAACATGCTCCTGGCAGCTGCTATGACTCACTTCTTTCCGCACCAATACCGAAGGATAGGGTTTGTATTCTCTAATCCTAAAATTTTTAATTACAAAGAAAGGCTCTGAATGGCTTAAACTGGTTGGGGATCCGACTTGATTTTGGACTACCTGTTTATAAGGGAGGAGAAGATGCATTTCCCAGAAGAGTCTTTTCTGGGTAGACAGAACAATAGATGTGCTCTGCCCAGAAAATCAAACAAATGCAAATTAAAATGGCATTAAATCCCACCGGAATGAAATGAAATGAAGATGCCCAATGCAGTTTTATTGCTGGGCTAACAGATCACTAAAAAACTTAGTGACTTAGAATAACCCAATGTATTCACTTATATTTCTATAGTCAGAAGTCCGACACATCTTTTTGGCTAAGATCATTGTGTCACCAGGGTCGTGTTCCTTCTGGAGGCTCTAGGGGAGAATACATTCCTTGCCTCTTCCAGCTTCCAGACCTCTCCCACATTCCTTGGCTCATGGCCTCTTCCTTCTTCAAAATCAGCAACCTAGGGCTGAGTCATTCTCACTCAGCTGTCTTTCTGGTTCCCTTCTGCTTCCTTCTTTCACTTCTAAAGACACTTGTGATTATATTGGGCCCATCTGGGTAATCCAGGGTAATCACCCCATCTCAAGATCAGCTGGGAAGCAACAATGCTCCTTTGTTATATAAGGAGACCTCCTCAGGTTCCAGAGATTAAAGGGGACATCTTGGCACGAGGGGTGGGACAGTGTATTTTTCTACGTACCACAGCTGCTAAGAGTGTAGTGAGTAGATCCTCTCAAATTCTTCTGGTAAAGGTGTACATTTGCACAAAATTTCTGGAAAGAAAGTTGGTAGTTTGATAAAATAGGTCTTAAAACGTTCATATTGGTTCTTTCAATGATCTAATAATCTGTCCCAAAGAAATAATGTTAAATATGTGTGGGGGTGGAATTTATACACAAAAATGTTCATTACCACTCTACTTATACCACCAAAAAACTGGAAACAACCCTAATGTCCAGTGGCGGTAAGGCTAAGTAAACCATATGACATCCATATAAGGAAACATTTTGTTGACAGTAAAAAGTTTGTTTCTGAGAAGCTTTTAATGAAATGAAAATATTTGTGTGCCCTGATGTTAAGTAAAAAGAGGAGGGCGTTTGTACTTTCTGCTCAATTTTGCTGTGAACCTAAATCTGCTCAAAAATAAATGAATAAATAAATAAATAAATAAATAAGTGGGGCGCCTGGCTGGCTCACTTGGTGGAGTATGCGACTCTTGATCTTGCAGTTGTGAATTTGAGCCCCATCTTGGGTGTAGAGATTACTTAAAAATAAAATCTTTAAAAATAAACAAATAAAATAGGCTCCTTAAAAAAAAAACAAAGTCTATTACTTAAAAACAAAAACCAGGAGTTTCAATTTCTAGAAAAATGATCATGCAATCCCCATGTGCAACACCAAGTTTTACAAAATCTGGATCATTGTGTAATGCCTGTCAGAGCCTTTTTGTGCATTTTTTGCTTTCAGTGTTTGGAACTTTGTTTTGCCTTCTAGTATACACATTAAAATGAGAATAAAAAAGAGAAGATCACAGATACAATATGATCTAAGATATGTATATATATTTTTAAAAACCTAGAAAAGAGAAAGTTAATGATGATCGTTACCCTGTGGGTGGTGGGATTACGTGCAGGTGAATTTTCCCTATGTATCTAGCTTTGATTTCTTTCTAAATTGCCCCTTACATGCAGAGAATCAAGTTGATCATCATCCTTCATGCATGGCCACTTCTATTTATTTATTTGGTCTGTTTGCTGGTTATTTTGATAATGGAAAAAGTACCCCCACACCTAGTATTCAAAATGAAAGCACCCCAAAGCATACCCAGAACCTGAATCCCGTATTTCTTTCTTTTTTTCCCCCTCTCCTTTTTATATAGTTTTATTGCATCTATTGTGTGGTATTGTGCCAATACCCTTCCAAAGCCCTTTTCTTTCATTTTCTTCCTAAGAGTCTTAAGAGGAGGGAAGCATGTTTATTCTTAAAAAGAATTCTACATTCGAACAGGAAAGGTGGATAGAATAGTAACTGACAAAATGCCCTTTTAACTATTTATTTTTCAAAGCATCCATAATCATTCCAGTTTTACCCTTAGTTCAGGAGAGGTAGTTCAATGCCTGGGTGTGTGGTGATCAAATCCCACTCATGGTGAAGGCAAGTGTTTGAGGAATGTGGGACCTGAGCCTTTCTTGTGGGGACACCCACTTTCACTGGTCTCATTCTCTAGACTGTGTTAAGATGGTGTCAGGCCATTTCTGCCTCACGAAACACAGTTGACCCACCTGGAATCCAGATGGATAAATTCAAGGACAATAGCCCAAGCTTCTTCAGGTCAAATTAATTATAGCCCCCGCCCCGCCCAACCTCGTTGCCCTGCTTGACATCCATGTTCAAGAATTTCCCTTTTAGATCCCTGGGTGGCGCAGCGGTTTGGCGCCTGCCTTTGGCCCAGGGCGCGATCCTGGAGACCCGGGATCGAATCCCACATCGGGCTCCCGGTGCATGGAGCCTGCTTATGTCTCTGCCTCTCTCTCTCTCTCTCTCTCTCTGACTATCATAAATAAATAAAAAACTTTTTAAAAAAGAATTTCCCTTTTATCTCTTAAACACTTAGTAAAAATTTCACCTGGAGACTTCTCATGAGCATCAGCTATATGTCTTCAGACCAATAGGTCTTAACCTAGGCATGAAGAAAACAAAAGATGGGAATCACTTGGGAAGCTTTTAAAAAATACAAATGCCTGGAACCAACCCCATTCTAAGAGTTTCTGTAGGGCTGACACAAGAATTTTTTTTTTAAGATTTTATTTATTTATTCATTCATGAGAGACACACACAGAGAGGCAGAGACACAGGCAGAGGGAGAAGCAGGCTACCTGCGGGAAGCCCGATGCGGGACTCGATCCCAGGACCCTGGGATCACGCCCTTGAGCCAAAGGCAGATACTCAACCACTGAGCCACCCAGGTGCCCTTGATGCAAGAATTTTAAAGTACTCCCCCAAAGGCCAGCTACGTACTCTTGGTTAAGAACCATAGTGTCACACAAGGCTCATGCCTGTCTTTGTCTTTGCCAAACTCTTCAAGGCAAGTCCAGCTCCCCAGCTACCTGGCTTTTAGCCCTGTGTCTCAGGAAACAGATGTCCATCTTTTGTTTTCCTCATGCCTCCCTGAAAATTGACATTCACCTTCTGACTATCAGGAAAAGAGCCAACCGTCCTTGAGAGATGCTGGTGTTGGCTGTTTTGCATACTTTGGCCACAGTAGTTTCCTGCGGACATTTCAGATCTCTTTCTTTCTTCTGGCCAATCTCTGCCTATTGCTCTGTCTCTTTTTATCTCTCTATCCCTTCCCATCTCGCATTTCAGATTACCCTGCAGGTCAGCTTTGTTCTTTTCCCCATAGAACAGGCACCTGCAGGCTTCCATCCTCCACTTCTGAGACCTAAGAGGCAAAAGGATTTCTCTCTCTAGGATTAGTTTGAAAGATCCTGCAGAAAGACTTCATTTGAGAGGCAGCTCAAGTAATGGCTTAGAGCAAGGGCTCCAGAGCCAGAGTTCCAATCCTGGCTGTGTGTAGACAAGCAAATTATTTAAACTCTTTGTGTCTCTGTTTCCCCAACTGTAAAATGATGATAATTATATCTACTCCACTGAGCTTTGGGGAAAATCAGTGAACTAATGACACACTCAGAACAACTCCTGGTACGTGGTAACTATTGTATAGGTAGGTGACCATACCCTCCCTCCGTGATGGCCCAAGAATGTTGTTGTTATTGTTTTTTAAAGATTTATTTATTTATTCATGAGAGACATAGACTGAGAGAGGCAGAGACACAGGCAGAGGGAGAAGCAGGCTCCACACAGGGAGTACAATGGGGGGACTCAATCCTGGGACCCTGGGATCACGACCTGAGCTGACAGCAGACACTCAACCACTAAGCCACCCAGGGGTCCCCTCAAGAATGTTTAATTTGCTTTATGAACTCAACTCTCTGAAAGTAGAAGAGACATGATGAGCTCTGTTGCTGGACCTAATTCTACATGTATCAATATTGGTTTACAATGTAGAAGTGATATCAGGGAGCCCTTTATGGTACAAAAGGGACTTGGGCCAGTAGGACATATTTCGCCATGTTCACTTCACTTTAGGAAAGCAGATTTTGACCAGTTGGGAAATTTGCATGAGTCAGAAAGTTCAAAGGAGAATGTGGTTAAACAAGGACGTAAATCTCCAGAAATAAAATTCTCATTATACTATCACAGATTAATCAAGGAAGCATGCTTGGCCACTCTCTCCTCCCCCTCCTTTGTATGTTTCATCCCCTTCCAAGTACTTTCCATATGACATCCCAAATTTGCCTTGGCCTTTCTTCTCATCCCCACATCACCCACCCACTCTTGTTCAGGCTACCTTTATTTTGCAGTGGAGCTGTAGCTTCAGCTCCCCAACTGGCCTCTTCCTGTCAGCTCTGCACCTTCCACAGTTTCAACATGTTCTTTACCCTCTACACTGCAGCCAGAGTGATTGTTTTGAAATACAAATCTGATCGTATTCTTGCCATCCCTATCCCACTTCCACACCCTAAAACCACTCAATGGCTTCCTGGAGCTTTCAGGATAAAGAAAAACAGCTTTAACAGCCTACTGGGCTCTGCAGAGTTGGGCCATCACCTGTCTTTCCAGCTCTACCAGGTCCACCTGCCCTGTCTCATTCTTTCCACTCACTGTTGTGGGCCTTCCTTTGGGCCCACATGATCCTCAAGTCTCCCTGTGCCACAGGACCTTTGAATGTGCTAGTTTCTTCCTGGAACACTCCTCCTCTTGCCTTGAAAAAAAATAATAAACTTTATTTTTCAGAGCAGTTTTAGGTTTACAGTAAAATTGAGAGTACAGAGATTTATCATATATCCTGTCTTTCCCTACCACACACACACACATACACACACACACAAGCAGCCTCCTGTACCATCAAAATCCCACACCAAATTCCTACACCAAAATTCCACACAAAATGTACAATGGATTGTACACTTTTTACACTACACTCCATGAATCAATATTGACACATTATTATCAACCAAAGTCTATTGCTTACACTAAGGCTCACTCTTGGTGTTGTACATTCTATGGATTTGCATAAATGTATAATTATAAATATCCACCCTTATGGTATCATACAGAATAGTTTAACTGCCTTAAAAATTCTCTGTGTCCTACCTATTCAACTCTCCTTCTGCCAGACCCTTAGCAACCACTGATTTTTTTCTTCTTCTTCCATAGCTTTTGTGCTGAATAGTATTCCATTGTCTGGACATATCACAGTTTATGTAGCTACTCACCTACTGCAGGACATCTTGGTTGCTTCCAAGTTTTAGCAATTATGAATAAAGCTGCTATAAACATTTGTGTGTATGTGTGTGTGGACAAAGTCTCCAACACATTTGGGCAAATTATAAGGAGTGTAACTGTTGGATCCTATGGTAAGAGTATGTTTAGTTTTATAAGAAACTGCCAAATTATCTTCTCAAATAGTGGTGCCATTTGCGTTCCAACTAGCAAGGAGAGCTCCTGCTGCTCTGTACCCTCCTCAGCATTTGACATTGTCAGTGCTTTGGATTTGGCCATTCTAATGGGTGTATAGTGGTATCAAATTGTTTTCATTTGCAATTTCCTAATGACTGTGATGTTGAGCATCTTTTTATATGCCATTCACCATCTGTATATTTTCTTTGATGAGATATCTGTTCAGATCTTTTGCTCATTTTTTAAAAGATTTATTTATTTATTCATGATAGACATAGAGAGAGAGAGAGAGAGAGGCAGAGACACAGGCAGAGGAAGAAGCAGGCTCCACACAGGGAGCCCGACGCAGGACTGGATCCTGGGACTCCAGGATTGCGCCCTGGGCCAAAGGCAGGTGCCAAACCGCTGAGCCACCAGGGATCCCCTTTTGCTCATTTTTTAAAGAGGTTTTATTTATTTGTTTGCTTGTTTGTTTGTTTGTTTGTTTGTTTATTTATGAGAGAGAGAGCATGGGGAGGAGCAGAGGGAGAGGGACAGACTCTGTGCTGAGCATGGAGCCCAATGTGGGGCTCAATCTTAACAATCCTGAGACCAGGACCTGAGCTGAAATCGAGTCGGTTGCTCAACCAACTGAACCAACAAGGCATCCCTCTTTTGCTCATTTTTTAATTGAATTGTTTTCTTCTTTCTTTTTGACCTCAGTAAACATTTCCTCTTCATCTTTTAGACACTAATTCAGTGATCCCTTTTTGCATCTTAGACTAGATTTAAAAAAAAAACAAAACTCATAAATTCTTAGAGTGCTTTGTACCTCTTCTTCACAGTTATCAGAGTTGCAATTTTACACTATTTGCTTGAATATTTGAATACTGTCTGTTTCCCTGAATCTGTAAGAGCAGGGACCACATCTGGCTTTGTTCTCTGGTAAATCAGTAGTTTCTAGTATTCTGCCTGACATGTGAGGGGGTGACAGGAGCATTTGCGGAGTGAGGAGTAAACTAATAACCTCGCTGAGAAAGAAAGTAGAGTGGATGACAAGGGTCATTTAAAGAAACCACTGCTAATACAGGATGAGTCCAGAATTTCAAAGAGCATGTCTAACAGTGGGAGGAGGCAGAGGGCCAAAAACAAATGCCAAAAAGCACAAACCTGTGAGGCTGGTGTCAAGAATACTAATGTGTAAAATGAGCTGAGCCTTCAACAAATGCCTAAGACCACAGAAAGCCTGATTTAGAAAATTATTTGGAGCAAGAAAAATAACAAGGAAGAACCAGGCGCCACACTTAGTGGAAGGGGCATAATTTTTTTTAACACATGTTTTTCTCAAGAATAGTAATTCTTGGGGCATCTGGGTGGCTCAGTGATTGAGCGTCTGCCTTTGGCTCAGGTTGTGATCCCGGGGTCCTGGGATCGAGTCCCACATCGGGCTCCCCTGCGAGGAGCCTGCTTCTCCCTCTGCCTGTGTGTCTCTCATGAATAAATAAATAAAATCTTAAAAAAAAAAATAAAAAGAGTAGTAATTCTCAAACTAGAAGTGTAAGGGCAAATTCCAGAAGAAGAATATCAAGCCTAAGATCAGAGAAGAGGTGTGGGAGCATCTGGCGAAATTACACAAGCTTCAGCTTCAGAGGAATCTCATCAGAACTTGGAGATAAGATTACAGAGCCACTGTCCATGAATTCTGAGAAATTTGGGAAAGAAGCCAATAGCCAGGGAAACACGAGATGTTTCTTAGTTCTCAAAAAGGGAAAGAATGTGCATTTGGGTTAAGTTTAAGTACCTCTGACTTCCAAACGTGACATTGATTCATGGCACAAACGTGGACCACAAGTGTGATGGGATATGTAGAGAGTGGAATTTCCCATCTTCCTACCTTGATAAGCTACCGTTTTAAGGACAGCAGCCAGCAAGGCGGAGGCAGCAGACCACCTCGGAGGATGCCCTTGTTCCTACAATGATGTCACGAGTGAATGGTACCTTCGGTCATACAGCTGTAGGCAGCGGGGTGCCGTCATCCCGAGAACACGATGTAACTGAACGTTCCCTCTGGCCTACAGCTTGACAAACGCCGTTCTCTGTAGTTTTGGCCCACCTCGCTGGTTGCTGGAAGCAACTGGACAGATTTGCACAGATACAAGGAGCCCGGGAAGAAAAGGGTCAGGACCCACCTCTCAACTTGAGGCTAAATACTGTTGGATGTTCTCGGGCTGAACCAGCCAAGAGCTCCCCACCTCCCAGAGAGTACCTAACCGCGCCCAAGGGGAGGTGTCAAATGTCCCTTGATTATTTGCCAGCATAGTGTGTGGCTGAGGCTGATGCACCCTCCGCAGCCGAGGACCCGGAGGAAGAGCCCCGCGTGGCTTGGTCCTGTGTGAGCACGACGCGAGGAAACTCGGGGCGCCCGAGAGCAGGGCTGGAACACGGCCTGGGTGGGGTGCGGCGGGTGCGGCCTGCGGTTCTCGGGGAGCCTGGTCCCCCAGCTCCGCTGCACAGCGCACACGGGCAGCAGGGGGTAGCGGTTTTCATTGAGTTGGTGTCCTGGACTGAACAGTATTTCTCCCCCCACCCCCCTACCCCCCAAATTCAGGTTTATCTGAAACCTCATAACATGAACTTATTTGGAAACAAGGTCAGTGTAGATATAATGAAGATGAGATCATTCTGGATTAGGGTAGGCCCTAAATCTAATACAACTGGTATTCTTATAAGATGAGAGAAGGACCCACAGAGACACCCAGGGAAGAAGGCCACGTGACCACGGAGGCAGAAATCATAGTGAAACACGACAAGCCAGGGAACACCAAGGATTGCTAAGAAACACCAGAGACTGGAAGAGAAGCATGGAACAGATCTTCCCTCAGAGCCCCGGGGAGGAACCAATCCTGCCAACACCTTGATTTCAGGCTTCTGGCCTTTCAGCTGTGAGAGAATCCACTTTTATTGCTTTAAGCCATCAAGCTTGTGGTACTTTATTGTGGCTGTCCTAGAAACAAATTGATTTGGGCATGTAGGGATTTGAGATATGAATCTGGAAAGTAAGAAATGATTTGAATCTTATTTGAATTCCAGTCTGGTAAAACAAGTTATCCCAGTTCCAGATTATTAAGCTGTTGTCTTATCTGTTCTGATAAATCAAGAAAATGCTAAAATGACAACGTCTTAGAATATTTTTGTGGATAAACCAGAGAAATGTGGGTTAGATGATAGCCACAAGTATGAGAGTTTATTAGCTAGCTGAGCACTCTTTTGGACCGATTGATTGATGTCGATCCACTGAAGATGGCACGCCTCTCGGTCCTTTATAGTGACTTGGCTAAGACTTGGAATGTGTTTCTTATTAAATATATAAGTAATATAGAGTTGGTAGGGATAAGATGATAGATGGCAGATCCCACATCCAAATCAGTCAAGATAGCTAGAATGAAATTTTATGGCGAAAAAAATGTAAAGTTAGGGTTCAAAAAGTTATCGTGCAAAAGTGAACTGCAGGAGATCTGTATTGAGAACAACTCATATGGGAAATTTTCTAGACATTTACAGTTGATCCCAGCTTAAAAGGAGACAGCGATATGCCTTGGTTACTCAAAAAGGCAATACAATTTTAGACCACATTGATACAGATTCACTAATAACAATTAATTCTGTAATCAAGTTCCTTACCAATGGTTAAAATGATTTTCATATAAGTTATCAAAGTGTTTACTGGGGAAACCAGACAATTCATGGTTAACTTTGAGACATAAGAATGACGAGGTACATGTACTGGTGAGGGAAGGATTCCCAAGGAAAATGCCCAGAATACAGGAAATACAAAATGAGCAGCCTTGAGATTCCCAACTGTTCCTTCCCAATGAAGCCCTTCTAGACTGAGCAGTCAGAGACGCTGGAGCCGACCAGGCAGGAGCTGCAGGCATGGCACTGTGCTGACCACAGGGTAGACTAGCAGATGAGCAACAAGGCATGAGCAGAGGCACTGTCTGACCAGCCCAGACCTCACCAGCACTCTCCAGTCAACTAGGTCAACTGATACTTTGCAAATCCAACACAACATCTGAAAGACTACTTTCTAACTTTTATTTAGAAATAATATTAGACTTTCAAAAAAGTTGCAAAAGCATTCCTATATACCCTCCACTCAGCTTCCCCAAATGTTAACATCGTACACAACCATAGTACAATGATCAAAACCAGGACGTTAACATTGATATCCTTAGCTAATTTACAGATGCTATTCAAATTGAGTCAATTGGCTCACTCTTCTCCCTTTTCTGGTCCAGAACCCAGTCCAGGCTCTCACATGGCAGTTACTTGTCATGTCTTCTTAGTCTCCTTCAATCTGGGATAGTTTGTCAGTCTTCTGAAAGATTTTTCCAGAGTAAAGTTAACAAACTAGAAAATGTCTAGAATGGTGAGGGTCTGGAAAAGCAAGAACCCCAAGCAACTGTTGTCAAAACTGGAGCTGTCAGTCTCGAGTGGAGAAGTGTTAAGGGGGCACATTACTTGTCTTCAAAAGCCTGAAGGACCCTCACGCAGAAGATGGAGTAGAGTATTCAATATTGCCCCAGGAGGTGGAAATAGGACCAAGAGGTGGAATTCCTATTAGGAAGATTTCAGCTCGCTACTAGCCAGAACATTCTGTCAGTTAGAACTAACTAATCATACACAGGGCCTTGGCAGAACTAGGCAGGATCCAGGCAGAAGATAAGCCTGGGTGATGAGAAGCCAGAGAAAGGGAAGGGGAGTGAGAGCAGGAACAGCCATGGGGCCGCTGGCAGGGCCCTCCTGCCTTAAGGATGTCCGACTCAGCAGGGAGAGGAAAGCACACAAAGGTTTGATTGCCAGGTCTAGTTGAGTAGGTTAGCAAGACAATAGCAGGAACAGAGCCGCACTTCCTCTAACAGGTTTGCTTGCCCAAGTCCACTATTAACAGGCAGTAGGAGGCTTTGCCCATAGCCCTCCCAGCAGACTGTCCAGCCTGCTCACTCTTGCAAGCTCTCTAACTCTCATGAGGTGGAGGGTGTCCCCAGAGGGGCAGAAATTATATTCTTAGGTCTGGGAATTTGGAATCGGTGCAGAAACACAGGGGCCCCTCCTAGGGGGTATTGGGGCATGCTGGGGCTGGAGAGGTACCAGATCTGTGGCATAGACTCTAGTTTGGACAGTTCCTATGGCTTCCTGGCCTGAGGTCCTTCAAAGGATGTTAATCATATGTATTTGAAATGCATATCATTACTGAAAACAAAGCCAACCAAGTGGTAACAAGGAAAAGCAATTGGTTAATGTGTAAGTTAAGATCTCACATGTCTGTTTTTCAAAACCAATCAATAGCCAAGATTTTTCTGCCAGGTTAGCTAAGCAAACATTTAGTCCACCAACATCCTCGTGAGAAAGTAGCTCATGAGAAAGTAGCTAATGACCGCATCACAATGCAGCACTGTCAATCCTGTGTTCTTGTCCATCTACCTGGCCGCAGATCGATGGAAGGTCTATCTTGCCATTCATCCATCCATCATTCGTCCTTCCAGCCATCCATCTACACCTCCATCCATCAAGCCAATATTTGTTTAACTTCTACTATGTGCCAGTCCTATGTGGGACACTGGAGGTATAACAATGAAAAGAAAAATCTTTCCCAGTCTCAAAGTGCTAGAGGTTGAGTGGGACCTAGAGGGGGATGGAGGTAACAAAACAATGAAACCATCACTGGGTGAAACGTAGACTTAAACTAAGAAAGTTTGGATTTCCATTTATAACTCCCCAGTTGAGCAATTTCTACAGATGATTCAAAGTCATCTGTAAGGAGGGAGGAAAAGTTATTCGAATTGCCATAGGCAGGTTCAGATTTTATGTGACTCATGAGAAATTCTTGGGATTGGAATCAGAGTCAACGGAATTCAATTTAATGAATGTGCACTGAGAGGAAAGGGATCAATACCCAATACTTCAATACTACTTTCTCAGACCCAAGATTATGAGAGCCTCTCTGACAAGCTGACCTGAGGACCACTGGTGGGAAAGGCCCCCCAGAGCTGCCACCAGGAGGGGAGGCAACTGTGAAGAGGTGACTTGATCGTCACCTTCCAACCCAGATGCGCTAGCAGGATGACCTGTGTGTAGAGGCCCATCTGTGGAGTTTTCTGGATTGTGACATGGACAGCATGGGAGTGTTCTCCCTTGAAGAACCACCAGGGTCTGTGCAGAGATCCGAACTGTTGATAGCATTACATCTGTGAGGGTGGGGAGCAGGGAGGACTGTCTGTGGTCCATGGTCAGTGCTCATGCCTCAGCTGCAGGCACTTCTTTTTTTGCTCACGGGCCCCCAGAGATGGCTCACTTTCCCAGCCATAAACTGGGAACATTGCAATTCCCTTCTCAACAGAGTTCTTCAGACGCTTAACAGCTACATGGAGAAGCTATGTGGGCCAGATATACAACTAGAACAGGGATGTGTTTTGGAAACCAGCTCTGCCAGCATTTTCACATCCTTAGATGGGTAAGCATCACCTCCTACTAATTTTCACTTTGATCTTCGGTGAGAAAAGTTGTTGACAGAACCCGAAATCGTTTGTTGTTTTGCCCTACTTCACGCAGTAATTTCTTTGCTTTTTTTTTTCCTTCCTGTTCTAACATTTCTAAGCCTAACTGTGCTGTAAACTAGGGTAACACAATGTACCTCATAGAGTGACTGACAAGGTATCAAGTGTCTACTACTAAGGCAGGGCTGGCAAAGGTGCAGCATGCGCCAGAAGTCAATTTCCACCCCGGTCCTGTCTTGCTCCCATCCTTAGCTCTGATGCGGTCAAAGTACTCAAGACCAGCTCACCAGCAGGGGCCCTTAGGTGGCTCAGGTGGTTAAACATTTGCCTTTGGCTCAGGTCATGATCTCAGGGTCCTGGGATGGAGCCCCCCGTGGGACTCCCTGCTCAGCAGGGAGTCTGCTCCCTCTCCCTCTCTGCTCTCTCTCTCTCTCTCTCTCTCAAATAAAATCTTTTTAAGGAAGGGAAAAAAGAAGACCAGCTCTACAGTTATTGAACACTTGTCATAATAAGCCAGGCACTGTTGCTATGTGCCCTTTTGTGTTAACTCATTTCATTCTCACATCAGCCCTATGGGATACACACAGTTGCTACCCCCGTTTCACAGGAAGGAAAGAGGAGCACAGAGAAGTTCAGTAACCTGGCCAGCATCATACAGCTGGGAAACAGTAGAGCTGGTATACGCATCCACATGTTCCATTCCCAGAGCCCCTGCTCCCGAATAATGTATGATGATGCCTTGTAGTGTGTGTGGTAGAGACACAGACTCATGAAATGAAGGTTACTTCTTTTTTTGAGAGAGAGAGAGAGAGAGAGAGAGAAGGAGAAAAAGAGTGAGCAGGAAGGGGAAAGGGAGAGGGGAATCTCAAGCCAACTCCACACTGAGAGTGGGGTCTGACACAGAGCTCAATCTCATGACCCTGAGATCATACCCTGAGCCGAAATCAAGAGTCAAATGCTTAACCGACTGAGCTACCCAGACACTTGGAAATGAAGGTTACTTCTAATCTGTACCAAACCTTGGCCGAATGGTGCTTAGTTCCACCTGCTTTTCCCTGCCTTTCTAAATCATCTCAGTGATGTTTTAATCAGCTTGTCTCTCTTGATTTGTTTATGCTGCTCACCTCCTCGGGAGTAATTTGACCTTTTACACTTTAACAGTACTAAATGGTCACATGCTTATGAGAGAGAGAGAGGGAAGGAGAGAGAGAGAGAGAAACAAGATTAACATAATACCATGTATCGTAAATAGTAGCCTGGGTCCAGCTGGACATAAAAACTCAGGCCAAATTGGGGCAGGGCAGGGTCAGGGAGGAGGATCCTCTTTTGAATAACATGTTTAGAAACTAACATTTTGCCCTCAAAAGGCACAGTGCAAAATAAGAATTTCCCATGTCAAAGAAGCCTGGGAATGGTACAGACTGCAGCTCCAGATATGATGATCAGTGTGAAACAGAAAGAGAGGTCCAGTGTAGTTGGTGCCAAGGTAGAGGATGCAAGGAAGACAAGACGTATAAGCGTCACTGTGGAAATCTATGGTGCCAGGAGATGTGCCCAGAAGCATGAGGGAAGGGAGTGCCCAGGCCAAGGATGGGGGCCAGTGGGCGGCATTTACTTAAAGGGACTCTGCTGGGCTCTTCGCCTTGGTGTCAGAGACAGGGGTATCCTGGCTTTCATATAAACTGAGGTGAGCTAGCCCACACTTATGCTTCGGGCAGTGATCATCCCCCTTGGTGAGTATCAGGATGCAAAGATGAACCAAGGAGCCCCTTGTCATTGTTTTCAGACTCCCTGGTCATTGGAGAGCTTCTCCCTCCCCTCTGCTCCTCCCCCTGTTCATGCTTTCTCTCTCTCTCAAATAAATGAATAAATAAATAAATAAATAAATAAATAAATAAATAAATAAATAAAATCTAAAAAAAGAAAAAAAGGTGAACCAAAGATCACTCCTCAGGAAGTTTACCATCTACTGGGACAGATGGACCGGCAGGCATATGATGCCCATGCTGTGTAACGATTGCTTTTGTGGACCTGGGGAAAGAGGAGCAAAGAGAGAAAGCCAGGCCCAAGATGATGTCTGGGCTGTAGCTTGGAGCACAATGTGGTGATTTCCAGGTGGGTGGCACTGGAGGGTCATCATTCTAGCAGAGACACGGTATCAGCAAAGGCACTAGGGTCTGAGTGAGTTTGGCCCGCGCTGGGAATCATGTTGTTGCCTGGAGCCCAGGGTCTGTGATAGATGGGGCGGGCAGGGTGGGCAGAAGTCAGGTCACGGATATTGCCTTTAGTTTACCTTGAAGGTGCCACCTCCTCTGATGGTTTGTAAGAACTTTGAAGGGGATGGACTTTGCCTGCCTGCATGCCACTGGTCCCTGGAGCAGGACTTTTCACTATTTTTTCAAACGACAAGGTCACAAGCCATCAGTAGATGATGAAATCAACTTTTTCAAACTACATTCTTAAAAAAATAATAATGAAATAGATCAGAACAGGGCTTTTCCAATGATCTGTCATTCACAAGCTGACTTTTTTTAAAAATTCCAATCTGTCATGGACTGATACTTTTGTAAACTGTAATAAAGCAATAAAAATGAATTAGTAGAAAAGGGATCATGCTCTTGGATGTCACAGCAATGTCAAATTGCTATAAAAGTTAAAAAACAAACAAACAAACAAATAAAAAAATGCTTACTCTTGGGACACTTGGGTGGCTCAGTGCCTGAGCATCTGCCTTTGGCTCAGGGAGTGATTCTGGGGTCCCGGGATCAAGTCCCACATCTGGCCACCCGAGGGGAGCCTGCTTCTCCCTCTGCCTGTGTCTCTGGCCCTCTCTCTGTGTCTCTCATGAACAATAAATAAAATGTTAAAACACAAACAGACAAACAAAAACGCTTACTCTTGAGTAGCTCTACTGAGAGGTAATTCACACACCGTACAATCCAGGCTTTGAAGTGCACAACTCATTGGTTTTTAGTATATTCACAGAGTTGTGCCCTCACCACCACAGCCTATTTTGGAACATTCACATCATGCCTGAAAGACGACTTCCACCCATTAGCAGTCGGTCCCCTTCCCCTCCAGCCTCTCTTCCACAGCCCTTGGCAATCACTAATCTACTTTCTCTACTTGAGATTTGTCTGTTCTGGATACTACATGCAAATGGAATCATACAGTATGTAATCTTTTATGATTGGCTTCTTTTTTTAGCATAGTGTTTTCGAGGTATGTTGACACTGTAGCACTGATAAGTACCTCAGCTCTTTTTATGGCCCAGTACCATTCCATTGAGTAGATCCAGTCCATCCTGTCGACCCATTCATCAATTGATAGACATCTGGGTTGTGCCTACCTTTTGGCTGTCACAAATAATGCTGCTGTGAACATTCACATACAAGCTCTTGAGTGGACATACATATTCCCTTCTCTTGAGTACATACACCCAGGAGTAAAGCGGCCAGGTCATAGAATTCTGTGCTTCTCTCTTTGAGGAAACGTCACATGTTTTCCCGAATAGCTGTACCATTTCACATTCTCAACCAATTTTTTCACATCCTCATCAACACTTATCTTATAGCCGTCCTCGTGGGCATGAAGTGATATCTCTTTGTGGTTTGCGTTTGCATTTCCCTGATAGCTAATGATGTCAAGCATCTTTTCATACACTAAACACTTACTCTTAATTTCTGCCCTTATTTCCTTCCTGGCTGGTGATAAGCAGTTCACAGTCCTCGCTGCAAACAACACTGGACTGGAAAATGTGAGAACATCTCACAGAAGGAGGTTCGGTGGTGTTTCAGAAAACGTTCATATCAGTTACATCACGCGTGTATGTCTGGGATTGAGATGTAAAGCGTATTTGTGTTTCTTACTCACGGAAAGCCTCCCCAGCCTCCATCTTCGTGGAGAGTGGAACAGCCTATCCTTGAAAGGGGTCACTGTCCTTCCAAACACATGTCATGGCCAAGTGCCACTGCCCCAGCCCTGGGAAAATCTGACCGGCAGCTTCAAAATACGAAGCTAATCAAAAAAGGTTTAAATCCCAAAGCAATTTAATTAATAAAATCAACCCACTCTTTTGAACCCAGTGAAAAGTTTAAAAGACTTTTTCTATTGTGTTTTAATGCCCAATTAATTTAACAAAAGTTTTTAATACCTGATGTTATTTCATGAAAATGTGATTGCTGCAAAGAGTTGGTTTGTTCTGAAGTATAAGCAAAAGCAGGTCATGCCCAGGTCTACCCCTGGTGGGAGTGTGTGTGCTTGGCACTCGCTTGTACATGTGTTCATGCACAGGTACACACGTGCAAACGTCCTTGCTTTAACGGATGGTACTGCTTATCCATATTCCCTGCAGCATTATTCACAATAACTAAGCAGTCCACTGAAAGATAGGTGGATTTAAAAAAGGTGATACGCGCAAGCAGTGGAATGTTAGGCCGCCTAAAAAAATAAGGAAATCCTGTCACATGCTACAACATCTTGGCGGCATCATGCTGAGTGAAATAAGCTAGTCACAAAAGGACAAATAATGTATGGTTCCACTTACACGAAATACTAGGGTGGTCAAAACCATAGAGACAAAGTGGGGGGGGGGGCCAGGTGCTGGGGGAAGGGGCATGGGGCACTGTCAAGCAATGGGTACAGAGTCTGTTTGGCAAGATGAAAAAGTGCCATAGATCTGATACGCAACAATGTGAAAAGACTTAATACTACTGGACTATACACTTAAAGACAAAGGTGATAAATTTGATGCTATGTATTTTTTTAAGATTTTATTTATTTATTTATGAGAGATACAGGCAGAGGGAGAAGCAGGCTCCCTGCAGGGAGCCTGATGTGGGCTTCAATCCCAGGACCTGGGATCACGACCTGAGCCAAAGGCAGATGCTCAACCACTGAGCCACCCAGGTGTCCCACTCTACGCATTTTTTTTAAACCACAATTTAAAGTAAAAAATTTGTAAAAGATGATGCTAGTCGCAAGCAACATCACTTGACAGAACTTGGGTGTTGGAGCTCACACAATTGGCTGTAAAGCCCTGCTCTGTCCCTTCGGAGCTGTTGGGTGAAAACATCAAACCTTGAGTGACACTTGAGTGCTTTCAGCAGGGAAGCAGCTGGTTCTCGGTGCTAGCAGGTGGGTCAGCTGGGAGTCAAGCGCCTGACAGGTTGAGGGGAATCCAAGGGGCTGTGACTTCCAGGTGCAGTATGCAACCACAGCCCCTTCCCATTGCACGTCTGTCTGCCTGTCTGGCTGTTGTCTGGTCTCGGGGAGCCAGTTGAGAGCACTGTGGTGGTAGTACCCGGAGCTCCCTGTGGTCCCCCCTCCCTGAGGATAGCCTCCCAGCCACTCAGGTCTGGGTTATTCCCTCTGAAAACAAGATCCTTGGAAAATTCTCTGAAGACCTGAGGTATCCAGTCTTGGGGTTCCTTGTGAGAGTCTTTTACCAGCTCAGCACAGCTGCCTGCTTCATAGGAGGCAGCCAGAGACAAACTGCAGGATTTTAGGTGTGTTCCAAGAGCAACAGTGGGGACTTTCTGTACCCAGGAAAATTTCTCAGCCAGTCGAGGCCTCATCTCTTGGCTCAAGGTTTTGCCCTCATAAAACACACACATTCCTGAGATCATACTAATACTCTTACAATTAATTAATTTCACCGTTTCCTGAGCTTTTATATAGAGAATATTCATCCAGACTTATCAGTGACTGTAAAGTGGGGTTATAATCTCTGCTTTTACAAATGAACATTTTAATGAGCACCTACTATACGTCAGGCACTATTCTAGGCTCTTCCTCCCAGGTTAGCTTTCTCTGTGTAGTAAGGGGTTCAGAGACCACACAGAGCCAGGTCTTCTACATGCGGTGCTTTTCCCAGAATCATTTTGCCTCAGTGTGAACCATCGGGCAGGGAGCAGGGTTTCTTGGGAGCAAAGAGCACGGCAGAAAGGTCCCTAAATGAGGCAGGCCTGCCAAACGGAGGAGTACACAGTCAGGGGTGGCAGGATGGGGGGCCACAGGAATGGGGAACCCGGAACTATAGTGGCCTCTGGGCCAACCTGCCCTGCCTGAGGAGCCCTCCCCGTCTCCTCCCTGGGCCCTCTCTCTGATGTTGCAGCGAGGTCACTGGCTGGAGAGGCAGACCGACCCAGACTCGAGTCTCCGTAAGCCTCAGCTCCTGAGCCAGTGCAGGGCGGATCATCAGAGTGCCCAGCCCTAGGTGGACATGAGGAGGCAGAGAAATGATGGACACCAAGTGCTGGACATCATCCTGGTGCATGGTGGGAGCTCAGAAACTGCGGCTCTGGGCGCGCCGGTCCTCCCCCTCATGGGTCCCTACCTCCTGACCCCCATCCTTCCCCACTCCTGCTCCAGCCAAACCTCCACCCTTGAAAAAGCTGCAGGGAAGGGCACGAGCACCGAGCACCGGGGGTGGGGCGGCTGGCGGGGACAAGGGAGAGGCAGGGCAGCGACAATCTCCACAAGCTCCCTGTCCTCCCTGAGGAGGCCTGGCCCTAGGGACCAAAGCCGAACTCCCACCTTCCTGGTCACTCCACCAGCATCTGGGCATTCAGCGGGGCGTCCCAGGGCCTGTCCCACTGTGCGAAGGGCTCAGAACACTGAAGAAAGACCTAGAGCTGGCAGGTGCAGGGTAGGCCTTGCTGGGCTCGCACCACCCGAGGAGTGCTCGACACAAGCTCAGTCTGATGTGGTGGCGGGGACCCTCCTGCCATTGCTGCTGGTGACGTCCAGAGGAGGTGAGGGGTCTTTGGAAACCCTGCCCCTCCCCCCCACCTGCCCTGCAATCTTCTCATCATAGCGGGGAGTGTTCCACGGTGGCTGCCTACTGTCATTCTTGGGGAGATGCCTTAACCTACACCCCATCCAGCTCCAGGTCCCTTCAGCGAGACTACAGAGAAATGTCTTCCTATGGAGACAGTGCAACACAGTGGGAAGACTTAGGCTTGTGTTCAACCTCCAGCCACAATATTTACTGAAAGTTCTTCAGCCTCTTGAAACCTTGGTTTACTCACATCTCTAGTGACTATAACAACACTTACTCTGTGAGGTTATTGCAGGGCATAAATAAGATGACATGGGAAAGTACCTAACACACTGGGTACGCATAAAAGATACTTGACGTACGTTGTTTCCTTCAACTGCTTCTGGAGAGCACATCATAGCTCAGTCGATCAACCAATTAGCACCCTGTTCCTTTCAGACTGTTATTTGGTGCCCCATAAATGATTACGGGGGGGAGGAGTAGTCTCAGCCCTGGAAATCTTTCTATATGATTGAGGGAAGCCATAATCCATGGACTCTACTAGCAAACCAAGATGGTGCCACCCATGCCTCCCCTGGGTCCTACAGACACTGGGAGGCCACCACTGCTGCTCTCAGGCCTGGCATGGCTACGAGGAGTTACTTTCTGATAAGAAAGTGGGGTCTGCAATACTCATCCAGGGCACTCTGTCCTTCTGTTGAGGAGGATCTCCTCAGATGGGTCTATCAATTATCAAAGGCCCTCTCCTGAAACGGAGCTTGTAAGAAGATTCTGGCTGTCTCTGTAGAAGGCAGAGGTGCACCTCTGTAAACTAGGCTGCTGTGGACAAAAGTGTTCTCACGGAGGAAGGGACAAGGCCAACATTCCTCTCCATTTGATCCCTAGGCATGGGGTGGGCGCCGTGCTGTTAGTGGCATAGGGGCCAGAAGCTGATGATGACTTTGTGCGTGAGACTCTGGGCATGTGCAGGTGCTGTTGCTAGGGGATACAGGGGCCAGAGTGTGCTACCAAAGCGGGAAGTGTCATGCCTCTGATGGCTATTATGATTGTATGTTGCCCTCCTAACATACTTTGCAGGAAGAAATTACTGGCACATTAGGAAAGCTGTCAATAGCAGAAGAGCTGGGCAGCCCGGGGGGCTCAGCCGTTTAGCGCCGCCTTCAACCCAGGGCCTGATCCTGGAGACCCGGGATCGAGTCCCACGTCGGGCTCCCTGCATGGAGCCTGCTTCTCCCTCTGCCTGTGTCTCTGCCTCTCTGTCTCTCATGAATAAATAAATAAAATCTTTAAAAAAAAAAAAGATTTATAAAAAAATAGCAGAAGAGCTAAGCAGCCAAGCTGCCTAGGTTTGGGGCAAACCCCTAAACTTCTCTGCCTTAGTTTCCTCATCCAAAATGAGGACAATAGTGTCCACTCCCAGGCAATGTGAGCAGGGCACTGGGAACAGGGCCTGGCGCAGCAAATTTTCTACATAGGCGTCAGCTGCTATTTTTTTTTAGTCATGTAAAATATTTGCCCTTCGGTGAGTTCTCCCACGTTTTCTCCTATCATTAGTGACTAAAGAAAAACTGCCCAGTTCTTTTTTCCATTATTCCACTTCCCATTTCTATTTCCGGCCTTATCTCACTGGCTATCATGTCAGCCCTTCTTGAGAGTGGTAAAAACCACGACGAATATTTGAGCAGCACTGGAGGGTATTATGCTGAGTGAAGTAAGTCAATCGGAGAAGGACAATCATTATATGGTTTCACTCATACAGGGAATATAAAAAATAGTGAAAGGGATCATAGGGGAAGGAGAGGAACTGAGTGGGAAATATCAGAGAGGGAGACAGAACATGAGAGACTCCTAACTCTGGGAAATGAACAAGGGTTGGTGGAAGGGGAGGTGGATGGGGGGTGGGGGTGACTGGGTGACGGGCACTGAGGGGGACAGGATGAGCCCTGGATGTTATGCTATATGCTAGCAAATTGAGCTCCAATAAAAAAAAATATACAAAAAAAGAAAAAAAAAGAAAAAGAAAGAAAGCTGCGTTTTAAAAAAAAAGAAATGAAAAATTATAAAAAAAGAATATTTGAGCGGTTCCAAGAAGGATGGATGTGAGATGAGAGTGGCTAAAAGTAGAGCCCTGGCTGGGACACTGGTATAATAATTTAGCTGTGGTGTGAAGATGGCACGACTGTGGATAAAATCCTAGAACCCCATGGGTTGTCACAAGTTAGTTCCAAAATACTTTACAATTTGTTACTGTTTATAAAAGTGTTTTTAGTTCACAAAGCAAACTCACACACCTGGCCTTATTTTCATCTTCACAAAATTCAGCTGCACTGAAGCTTCAGATATGAGGCATGGCCATGTAGTGTTTAAGACAATGGCTCTGGGGAACCTGGGTGGCTCAATGGTTGAGCGTCTTCCCTTAGCTCAGGTCATGGTCCCAGGGTCCTGGGATCGAGTCCCGCATAGGGCTCCCCGCTCAGTAGGGAGTCCCGCTCCTTCCTCTCTCCTTTTTGCTCATTCTCTCTCTCTCTCTCTCTAATAATAAAATCTTAAAAAAAAAAAAAAAAAAAGACAGTGGCCCTAGAGTTTGGCTTCCTAGCAGTGTGACCATCGGTTACTTAATCCCTCTACATCCCAGCTTCTTCATCTGTGGGGGGCAATAATATGATTCCCATCATTGGCTTGCTTGGCAACGTGGTAAGTCCCCTATAAAGGTTAGCTGTTATCATGAATATCCAGGAACTTTACGGCTTGCAAAGCTCTCTCCTGGTTTCACCTGACATTCTTTGCTACTCACACGCTTGTCACACATCCCCTTGCCATTCTCGCTGCAGTTCAAGCATGGGCTGTCCTGTTACCGCGTACCTCATGAATCTGCCTCCATCTTAAAACCCAGGCTCAGTCAGGGGACAGATGCTCAGCACCCTCTTCAAGAGGGGAAAGCTGCCAACCTGAGTGTCGCCCTGTTGGGCCCTGGAGGCAGGCCATGAGCTCGGTTCCCCATGCCCTGGACACCCACGGTAGCCCCTCCAGAGTGCCCATACAGCTTACACTGCTATTCAGTCATTAGTCCAGGGCAACAGGCCAGAGCCAGACCTGCCCTGAGCAACCATCTGGCCATCTGACCTAGGAGAGATCCTTTTTCTCCCCACACCGAAGTCTTGGTCTCATGTAGTCTAGCCTGGCCCTGGCCCTCTGCCCTGCTGCCAGGAGGCCTACGAATGGGCCCCCACAGACAGGACTTCACCATGAATTCTGCTCCTGGGCCTGTTTTTCTCAGCCATGCCACCAAGACACCCACAGAGGAAGGAAGACAACGGTGACCAGAAGGCAGAAATGAGCACTAGGGACATGTTGGGCACAGCTGACAGGGCTCTTGGGCAGATGGGATCCCAGGGGGAGGCTGCTGGACCCCTGGGGAAGCAGACTTCCAGGAGATGGAGGTTTGGAGGAGCAGTCTGAAGGGGTGTCAGAGGAAGAGCAGGATGTGACAGGGAAGAGAAGGGACAGTGTGTGAGAGGCAGCCGTGGAGACGGGCTAGGCCTGGGGCAGGGCCGGGAGCAGCTACTTGGCTGCAGTGGAAAATCCCAATCAGAGGCAAGAACTCCATTCAACAAATATTTATGGCACCTACTCAGTACAAAGAAGAGGGCCAGGCTGAGTCACTGGGCACAGCCCTGTCCTGGCACCACAGTGTTGCTGACAGAGGGACCTTCAGAGTCCATGAGCAGATGAGGGGCTTAGGGGGGTACAGGAGCCAGGGCAGGTGCCAAGGACCACCTGGGCTTGAGACACCTCAGCCCTGTGGGGACCTGAGCTCAGCAGCCCACGGAGGCCCCGCCCTCTGGGAAAAACTGCTGAGTCACAGGCCACTCAGGACATTGCCCAGGCTAAGCTAGGGTGACCCGGGGGCCGGGGGACCTGAACCTGCTGCCATAGTAGAGCATGGGGAGAGCAGGGCTAGGGAGAGGCATCACAGGCACTAAGAGCTAAAAAATCCTTTTCCTCCCCGCCTCCAGCCTTACCTCCTAGGCAGGCCCAAAGCTGAGATGCTGAGACCGGGGTGTGGGGCCAGCGTAGGGAATGTGGCGCCATGCGGGGAGTGAAGGCTCCGCCTGCCCCGTTCATCTGTTTTTCACCCTGTCCTTCACCCACATCCTCACGTGTCCACCCACTTCTGGGCTCACCCGCCCGCTGCCCCGTTGTCCTATTTTGTCCTGTGGCAACAAGGTCCGGTCCCACTGGTCAGGGTGTGCTGGGTGTACTGGCCCTACCCTCTCCTGCCTCACTGTCTCAGTGTCTAGAATTAGCTCTAGAGCATTGTGCAATTCCAGATTCAGGCTTTGGTCTCAGTGTCTCCAGGATCACTCGAGCAGGCCCCCAAGACGTGGGGTGGGCAGCCGTGGATCCCAAACCGAGCAACTCCACAGAATGGGCAGTAAAGGTCAGAAAGCTCACTGCCTGCAGGAATGCTAACCTGCCTGGTAAGAGCAGCCTTCTGTGGCCATTCCCCAGGAAATGGCACCCAAAAAGGTCAATGCAGAAGTGGGGCTGCTGGTGAGGTGCTATCCCAAGGACGCCTCGCATTTGCAGAGTTATTTGCAGCCCGTGCAGCACTGTCACGTCTGATCCTTACAGAAACCCCAGCATCACAGTGATCTCAATGCACAGAGGAGGAAACTGAGGGTGTTAAGTGGCTTGGCAGCTGCTAGGTGTCAGAACCTGCCCTTGAACCCAGCCGGTCTGATTTCAGGTCCCGCGGTCTTTCCGCTGGACCAACGTCAAGATTCTTTCACTCTTCACCCAACATCAAGTCCAGAGGGTGGCTTGGTGATCGCTGCCCCATCTACGGCAACCCCCCCTGCTCATCCAGTCCTCGTGATCTCCACACCCCTGTGCCTCTGCCCGTCATCCTGGCCCCAGGGTGCCACCTACCCCTTGTCCGGAGGTCCCTTCCTGTCAATCACTACTCTTCCTTTAAGAAATGCCACCCTCTCTGTGAAGGCTCCCTGTATGACCCAGCACAGCCAACCCCTCTCTCTGGGCACCCCCATCTCTCTGCCCCCAGACCTCCACATGCTTGGATGTGGACTCACTCATAGCAATTAACCACTCTGCCCATCAGACAAAGAGCACTATTCCTCTTTGTCCTGGGTGGCTGTTTGTGGTTGGAAGGGAGGAAGGAAGGAAGGAAATGAGGAAGGAAGGAAGGCCAGCCAGAGACTGGTCTTGTGTCATTAAGAAAGAGCTTACATCAGGACGGCTGTCATCTTGAGAAGCTGGAGAAGCTGAGGCCAGGAGAAAGAATGACTTCACTGGCCCTTGAGCCACCCGAGGGTCACATGCCCTTCTCCTTTCAGCCTCCCCCGTGAGGACATTACTCAACAACCCCTCAGCTCCACCCACTCTTCATTGCTTTACTCAAGAAAGGGACAGCTCATGGAGTCATCTTTCCTGCCTCTGTCTTTTTTTTCCCCCACTGTCCATGGAGTCTCCCTAGAGCCACCTCTGCCTTCACTGCTATCCCTGGTCCCTGGTCCCTGGTCCCAGAGAAGCCCCCTGGGTTCTCCCTCAGACCTCCCTCCCCTCCAAGGGAGCCAAGGGAGCAGCCAAGCGTAGATCAATGACTCACTCTGACCTTTGGGGCCTCGAGCTTGGTGAAGACAATGGCACCAACAGTCCTCCTGCCCTCCCTCCCTTGAGCCAAGGGCCAACAATCTAGCCCCGTTTCCTGTAGAGCCAGCCCATTTCCATGTGGGACCCTCGAAACATAGTTCTAGGAAGCCCCGAGGGAAGGCCATCCCAGCTAGCTGTCCAGACTGCTGGGTGTCAGAGCCGTGGTCTGGACAGCTTCTGACAGCCCCTAACCCCATGACAGCACCCTCATGCTCCCCGCCCTCAGCCTGTCAGGATGCTTGCTACCATTAGAATACATTCCCCTGATGGAACCCAGCCTTTAGCTACCTTCTTGGGAAGCCCGCTGATCTTGGTGGGTTACTTACCTCTCTCGGACGAGCCAGCTGGCAGAGGTGGGGCCTCTTGGAAAAGCAAGTCTGGAGGAGGACGCTGGCCCCTGGGCCTGGCATCAGGACCAAGAGTGCCCGGGATTCCCAGGCTAGGAGAGCTGGAGCCAAGGGTAGGTTTACCTGAGAGAGAAAGGAAATGAAGGCTTGCCCTGTGTCCCAATGCCAGGGCCTGGGGGAGGGGCTGGGCGTAACAGGGTTGGCACTGCAGGTGTTAACCGGGGCTGCCCAGCCTCCTGCCGAAAGCAGCTCAGGAGTGCCTCCTGGGTGTAAACAGAGGTGGGAGGCCAGGCTGACCTGGTACCTCTCAAGCCAGAGCCTCCCTGGGGCAGCCCCTCACCCCTCCCTCGCACCCAGCCCTTCCTTGAATCCCTGCCGGAATCCCAGAGGCCGCCAGCCCTGGCACAGGGCACAGCCAACTGACTCATCTGCAAAACCACAGCCTCCTCAACCCCACTCACTCCAGCTGCATCTGGTTCTCTTCGAGCCCGCTCCCCTCTCCGGCCAAGCCGGCCCCACTCCAGCTAAGGGGAGGATGACCTGTCGGCCCAGGCCGGGACCGTCGCACCACTGAACCAGTTGTTCAGGCCGCTCATCATAGACTCCTCCATGATACGTGTGGTGTCATGCTCTGCCTGGCACCTCCCGACCACTGTCCCCAAGCCACTCCTGCAGCCAAAGGGGGCTTTTCCAAAAGCGAGCACGACCACCTCGCAAGCCAGCTTCAAGGCTTCGGCGGCTGGGCGGTCCCTGGCCAGAAGGCCTTGCCCTGCAGCCGGGCATTCAGGCCCCCACGGGCACATAGCCCAGGTACATCTCCCTCTCATTCTTCCTCTCGCCATCTACCCGGAGGACTCCCGATTCCCTGAAAGGCTCTGCTCTGCCACCCTGCCTTTGTCCCTGCAATTCCCACCCCCGGGATGCCTTGCCTTTCATGTCTGGTCTGGCTTTTTCATCCTTAAGGGACCTGCCCTCTAGGCCTTTCCTGACCTCCCAGAAAGGTGTGATAGTTCCTACCACCCCAGGATGCCTGGGTGGCCCCATGGTCAAGCATCTGCCCTCCCTGCTGTGATCCCGGGGTTCTGAGATCGAGTCCCACATCCACTCCCCGCAAGGAGCTTGCTTCTCCCTTTGCCTGTGTCTCTGCCTCTCTCTTGCATGAATAAATAAAATCTTTTATCTAAATAAATAATTTTTAAAAATTCCTACACCGCTCATAGGTGCCAGCAAGATCCCTGTCCCAACAGTCTCAGGAGCTCGGCAGGCCTTGCATACAGACTGCAGGATCCCAGCAGCCCACCACTGCCCACCGCGACCCACCACCACGCTGGTAGTGAGGCAACAGAGACAAGGCTGAGGGAGATCATGAGGCCTGCTGACTGAGTGGGCACCTGACCTGGATGCCCTACAGATTTAACCCTCGAAGAGAAGAATAGGAAGCCTCTGGATGGTGTCCGGGGGCCATCCTCATTAGCTCCAGCCCTGACATCCCTGCCTCCTCACCCAACCCTACCCTGGCTGGGGTCACCAAGCAGGCAACAACCTGGAGGCGCCTAGTCTCCAAGGGAGACCTCCTCTGTATCCACCCCCAAGACTTTTCCAACCCTCTCCCCCGCTGCCCTCTGCCCCTTTTAGAGCCGGTTACCCACGGTCTGAGACTTGTGACCCCCTGGGGGCCCTGGGGATGAGAAAAGTAGTCTGATGACCCCAAGGTCAAGAAGGAGAAAAACCACACAAAAATGTCTGGTGGGATGAGGGGTTGGGGGGCACCAGTTATGCTAAGAATGAAGACCCTGGAGTAAACTCACCTGATTCAAATGCTGCTACTGGCCCTGGGTGAGACCTCCCTGAGTCCTGCTCTCCTTGTCTGTAGAATGGGCTAACAACCGTGCCTATATAGTGCTCAGCACGGAGCTAGTGAATGGCGGCCACACCAGACCTGAGACAGCTGCCCCCTTGCCTGGGAGACTGTGGGCAGCCCCTTCCCCTTTGGGCTGCAGCCATTTGGCTGTACGAAAAGGATGGATGGGCCCCCACACCTCATAGGTCTGTGGCAGAATCAGTGGGTTCATCAGTAGGAGGTGTCCCCATGGACACACACGGACTCTCTGCTCAGGCCCCCAGGGCCAGAAATCACATGCCCCTCCACCCCCCGACCAGCAGCACTGAAGACAAGACTATAAGGCCACACAGCCAGCCCACCGCGCATCCCTTGAACACTCTCCGCATTGCTCAGGCACTTGGGCTCCTAGCTCTTGACCTTTCCCCTATCTTGCTGTGTCCTCCCTTCCCTTGGCATCCCCAAAGGCTCGTTCCTTCCCCTGCTGAGCACACTTGCCTGCCTTAACCTACTTCTGGCTGGTGAAGCTGGCGCTGCCAAGGCCATGATGCCTTGATGCCTCATAGTCTTGCGAAGGCCAAAGTGTTCGATGACCATCTGAGTTCCTAAAAGCCATGGTCTAATGCTGGGGTTGGGGAGCTCTTCTCCCGTATACCCACCACATCTCCACCACCCATGGTCCTCCCTTGCAGGTGCCACCCTCAGCAAAGCTGTATCAGAGGCTCAGCTCTCCACTTACTAGCTGGGTGGACTCTGTAAAATGAGGATATCTCCCTCGAGGATAGATGCTACGGTGCTTTACCAGCAGTAGGGAGGCCGATCTCTCACCCTGCTACAAGGAGAGAAGGGGAGTCTATCCGCCCTGTGCTCAGAACCAGTTGAACTGAGCTGCCAGCCCTGCCTAAGAGGACAGAACAGAGCCAGGCAGCAGGGGCCTAAGTGCCCAAACAGAGGTCATAAAGCAAAGACAACACTGGCAGCTCTTGTCCCAAAAGGCAGACCCGAGAAGATACAATCTTTTAATTACATGCTCAGGCTTCCTGGGCTGCCAGCCAGGGTACACCCAGCTCTCGGCCTCCTCCACAGGCCCAGCAGAAACACTGCCTCCCTCTGCCCTGACCCTCTCTGCAGAAAAAGGGGATCAGGGCCCCTGAGACAGGGGAAAGGAGGCAGCAGACTCAGTAGAGGCTGGACGTGAGCTCCTGTCTGAGGAGTGGGTAGAGGTGAGGGACAGCTGTGGGGTCCAGATCAATTCAGGACTCCCCCTCATAACACACCCACTCATGCCCTGCCAAGTCCTGGGTGGGGTAGGGGGGTGAGAACAGCAGCAATCCTGCCCTCCCACCCTAGCCCCTGCCCCCGCGACATCCAAACCCTCCGGTCAGGCTTCCCTGGAGGACAGTTCCTTAGCCAGGCAGGTTACAGAAGCATTAAGCAGCCCTGTGGACAGACGAGCAGAGAGGGGTGGGTGCTGCTATGTTAGACCGGGAGCCCCTCCTCTCCTGCCCAAAGTACTTGCAATGTTTGTTCAATGTGCTAGTGTTGCTGGGCAAAAACATGGGTTTCCTTCCGCCTCCGAAGGATCCTGGCACCAATGCCAAGAGCCCCACCTGTCTCCCATGGGCCCCACAGGGGAGGGGCTCTGCCCTTGCTGGGCAAGGCAGTGTCTCTGTAAGTCCAACAAGCCTGGGATGAGTATTTTTCTAACCCCAAAGGAACAGAATCTCAGCCAGAGGGTATGGGTGGGCAGGAGGTGCAGACCGTGAGGGTTGGATTTGGCTGCTTAGGCCTTGGTGCCTGCCTCTGAGGAAGCCTGGATTTGTAAAGCAGTTAGGCGTTTACAAAGGGCTTTCGCATTCCAAATGCATCTGATCCCTTGGCTTACAGCGGGGAAGTCTGGGATCCAGAGAGAGGACTACCTGAGAGAGCGAGGAGGAGGCCAGGTCTCTTCACTCCAAGTTCTAGGCTATGCTCGTCTCA